>NW_022156802.1:0-323349 GCF_004353045.1 Thyridium curvatum | reverse complement strand
GGTGACTGGATCACTCACGATCACTCGTCCTGCGGTGATCGTGTGGTCCGTGCGTTTCTGCCTATCTTATCGTGCTGACCGCCCTTGGGGCAGTGCACTGCGGTAACGGCGGTTGATTCTGTGACATTTAGTAGACTGATTAATTTAATAGTATAGAAATCATATAGTATAATAAGTTTAGGATTAGACTGCTTCTTAAGAAGCTCTAAATAATAAGAAGAATATAATTCTAGTAGTTCTATAGCTAGAAATTATTTCTATATATATATTATATCTATATAAGATATAAGAGATATATATAACTTATATAAAGTATTAGAAGTATATAATATTGAGACTAATAGAGGCTGATATTAATAAGAATAGGCATTTTAAAATATATTATAATAAGTATAGTATCTTTTTATATAAGAGGAAAGGCTATTAGAAATAATAATATAATAGATTATTATAGGAAATAGATAGAGAGTTATTATCTATATAATCTTAAAGAGATTATATATAATATAAGTTATAATATTAACTATAGTTAAATTAATAGCTTAATAATCTTATTTAGTAGTCTTATAGCCTTATTTTAGTTATTAAATCACTCTTTTTTTAATTTTATTGATTTTATTATATTTTTAAATAAATTAAGGTGTTAGAAGACCAAGGGCCCCCTATTATAGTATGTAATTAATCAAGTTTATTGGTTGCTTAGATTTTAGTGGGATTCGCTGGTATCTCTAAGTACCACTGAACCAGACGGCCCCCTCTTATTCGTCAAAAGCCGGCGGTACGAAAAACCCACGTTTTGGCGCTCAAGGGGATAGCTCTTGACTAGACTGCTTCTGTGATTTTGCTGACGTGTCTGTCAGCACCAGCACATCTTAGCTCCCCGCTACCCGGGTATGGATATGTCAGCGTAAACAGTACATGATCCTTCAAGAATGATCCCTGTCGAGGCAGACTATTCTTACTGGGATTTGTGAGTATTAATAAGGCGGAGAGAGCCGAGGGCTTCCATTGCGGGAAAATTCACGCAGGTCATCCCGCTCTTCAGGCAGTTTAATGTTCACCATTACGCTCTGTTCATGAGTTACAACGCTCGAATTCCTTCTGGCCATTGAGCTGTACAGAGTCAATATGAACGCCTCAGCAGTCTCTCCAGGGGACCATTTCTTTGAAGCAGACGGCATCCGTTTCCACTACTTCGTCGGTGGAAGCGGTCCTCTCGTTGTTGTCCAGTCAGTTGGCTGGGGTATGCCCGCGGACTACCTCATAAGTGGTTTTGGTCCTCACCTGGAACAGAAGAACTCAGTGGTGTATTTTGAGCCGCGCGGCAATGGCGAATCTAGTAGGCCTGCTGATGCTGAAACAATGTCCGCCAAAAGGATGGCCGAAGACCTGGATCACCTCCGAAATCATCTTGGGCTCGAACGCTTCCCTGTTTTGGTCGGTGCATCTCATGCTGCCGCCATAGCGCTGTGGTACGCCGAGAAGTACGCATCTCGAGTTGACAAACTCATACTTGTTGGAGCCCAGATTATGGACAGTCCTCCCAATACACACATGATGGACTGGTACAGCAAGCGCAAGGATGACCCTGCATACGCAGCCGCAGCGGCTACGCTGATGGGGTTCTATGGCGGAGGGTCGGAAGGAATCCCCAGGACAGATGAACAATTCAGGGCAGCAATGGACACGCTCCTGCCGTGGTATTTTTCAGATACCTCCAAAGCCGACATTCTGCGCCAGCAATTCGCGGCGGGCAAGACCCAGCTGGCATTATACGGCCTCCAGACGAACGTAAACGACATGAAGCCAGAGAACAAACTACCACATATCGAGGACGCAGGCAAGGTGCAGGCCAAGACACTGATACTTTGGGGTGCGGAAGACGCCATGTGCAGTCAAGGGGCTGCACATGCTATCGCGAATGGCATCGCTGGATCCAAGTTGGTCATCATCCCGGGAGTAGGGCACTGCATGCACCTCGAGGCACCAGAGAGATTCGGAGTTGAGCTGTCCAAGTTTCTCGATCTTTGATGATTCTGATGGTAGCCTCTGAAGTACTGTCAATCGACCCTGAATCACACGACAGGTTCGATAGGCCTAGCTCGGCAAGAGGCCCCTGACTGTATATAAAACCGGTTTTGGGTATCGAATTTGACAAGCTACAGAAAGAAATGATTGCAGTGCACGTTCAAGCAAATGTTTGTGTGAGAGTACTTGTAGTTTAATTACTCATTTTGGCCTCCATTGAGTCCCAGGACTGGTAAGTAGGTAGCATTGATAAGATAACAAAATTCACTAGACGGCCGATGCAACCACCCTTGAGCCACCAACTCCGCCTTCCTTGTGCCTCTTGGCTCCCAAGAAAAAAGGGCCCCGAAAATTCCAATCTGGCCAGAAGAGCTTTAGCTTCCATTCGCCTCCATCGACATCCACCAAATCTCGCATTCACAAAACCACCGAAATCTCCCCCCTCCCCCATTTCGACATTCCCGACCGCTCTCGCCCCCCTTCTAATACTTCTTCCACGACCTCCGGCCGCCGTTATCCCCCTCTTGTACCGTATTCACCGCTCTCCAACTCCGTCAAGATGAATCCCCAAGTGTACGTCTACGATGCGCTCGTTCGCGACGCCCATGCTCGCGGCCACGGTCGCTTCCCGATCGCTGTCCCATCGCCGGTCTGACTGACAACGCGTGCAGCACCAACCTCGTCATCATCCTCGGCATGATGCAGGTCGCCAAGAAGGTACCCTTCGACGATCCCAACGTTCTCAACATGTGCCGTGGTGCCTATGTCCTGAGCAACGTGATCATCCTGTGCATCTACTGGTACATCAACTCGGTCATTGACCGCAAGAAGGGTACGTCCATGCCCTGCCACGTCTTACAACACACCAGGAAGGAGGAAATGTAGAGGCACAGACGCAAGGAGCAGAGCTGACAGACCAACGCTGCGACAGATCTCACCACGCTCAAGTACGTCGAGCCCGCCCCGATGGGGTCGACCGAGGAGGGCAAGCTGGTCACGACTACTGTCCACGCCTACGACAAGTCCCAGCTCAAGACCATGCTGCGCGGGCAGATGATGGGTGTTGCCATGATGGCCTTCATGCACCTGTACCTCAAGTACACCAACCCGCTGCTCATCCAGTCCATCATCCCCCTGAAGGGTGCCTTCGAGGCCAACCTCACCAAGATCCACGTCTTTGGCCAGCCCGCCACCGGCGACCTCAAGCGGCCATTCAAGGCCGCTGCCGGTTTCATGAACGCGCTCCAGAACGGACAAGTGCAGAGCGACAAGAAGGCTGTCGAGGCCGCCGAGCGCGCCGGCCGTGGTGGTGTCAAGGAGGAGTAATCTGCTGCTGCGGTAAGGAAACGCACGACATGGTGGCGAGGGGGAGACGCTGGCGCGTGTGGCTGATCCAGCAGGGTTTGGTTCTCTCGAGGCTTTTGCCCGGACTCGGCTCGGATACCCTAGCCCCAGCCTATGCTTTTGGGGCCAGGACGGCCCCAAATTCGGTTCAGCCCAGCTTGCTGGCACGTGTTGTGCCTCGGCGAGAAGTAGGATAGGCCCTGTGTAAAAGTAGTGTAACTGTAGGGAATCCTAAACAGACACTCTCGATACCATGCACCAGTCCGGGCCTCAGGAATGACGGATCTTCAACCGATGGATGCAGTGAAACGCGCACGAGGGCGTGGCTTGCAACCCCACTAAATTTCAGATCAGTCGACCACACTAGCTGCATTGGCAGGCGCCAATGCTTGTAATCATGGATGCTGACTCGCAGGCTGGCAGTGAGCACTGCCTGGCGCCATTAGTGCCAAATAGCACAACGTCATGGTGCTGTTGCAGATAACTCATTCTCAAAGTTCCAGTCGCTTCTAACGACACCTCCCCTGTCTGCCGCCCGCAACACATAGCTATGGTATACTGCATCTACAAGGCGCGACCTTCTCTCAGCCTTCCGTGAAGCCGACTTGAGATCAGCCGTTACTAGAAGACGGGGCGCGTGCCTTGGCCTTGTTATGGAGCGTGCGTCGACACCCCCGCCCCGCCAGGCAGTGTCTGGAAATCCAGCGTCACCGCCGACGCCAGAAGTGACTCGCCGTTTAGTAAGTCAACCCTGCACAGTCGCTGGTTCGACGCCTGCAGCAGCAATGATGCGTAGCGCAGGCTAACGGCCCTGCTTAACAGGAAGAATCACGACTCAAGTCCAAAGCTCTCCGCGACCAGAACGAAGCGGCGCAGCGGGCATCCGGTGGAGTGTCGACACCGCATCGCACCCCCTCGGGATTCATCCCGACGGATGATATTCATGTGGTCGGGGCCGGGCCTAGGCAACATCAACCCAGCAGCACTAAGCGACCGCACTCGTCCATATCGCAAGCCTCCCCTTCCAGCGTCCCGCCCTCGAACCGCGATGGCACCAAGCAAGATGGCGAGATCAGACCGGCGCGCAAGTTCACCAAGTTTGTGGACTACAACTTCAGCGCCATGACCGACACCAAGGGTGGTTTCCTCTCGGCCGAAGACGACCCGTACAACAAGGCGTTTGCGACGGATGCTGCCGGCAGCAAACCGGCCGGAGAGGAGAAGCCCAAGCACATGACGCAGAAGGAGTGGGAGAGGCTGCAGCTCCTTCGCAAGCTGCGCAGGCAGAAGGCCGGCCCTTTCGAGCCCGGACTGAGCGTGCTGGCAGATGAGAAGGAGCGCAAGAAATGCCGCGAATGCGGGAGCCTCGAGATCGACTTTGTCTGGGACGAGGTGTTTGGGTGTCGCGTTTGCAATACTTGCAAGGACAAGTATCCAGAGAAGTACAGTCTGTTGACCAAGACGGAATGCAGGGCAGATTACTTGTTGACAGAGCGTGAGTTCCCCTTCCTTCCACCCTCCCCGTGGTTCTACTCTCCTGCCTTGTTCCCACTGACATCCGACTTCATTTGGGGGCAACAGCCGAACTCAAAGACGCCGACCTCCTACCACATCTGTCAAAACCAAACCCGCACAAGTCACACTGGCATGACATGATGCTCTTCCTCCGGTATCAGGTGGAAGAGTACGCATTCAAGGAGAAATGGGGATCGGCAGAGGCGCTGGATGCCGAGTTTGAGAGGCGCGAGGCGGACAAGAAGAGGAGGAAAGAGGCCAAGTTCCGGGACAAGTTGACGGAGCTCAAGAAGCGGACGAGGACCGAGGCATTCCGACGCAACGCCGCCAAGGGCGGTGCGGAGCAAGGGGCAGGCAGGGCTACAAAGTTTGGGGACCGGGTCGGAGCGGCCGAGAAACATGTGCACGAGTGGGGGAGAGCGGTAGAGACGGAGGAGGGCATGACGGTCAAGAAGTGTCTTGAGTGCGGACTCGAGGTCGAGGAGCTTGCGCTCTGATGCAAACAAAGCAACGTGCCTTGTCCGGGTCAGACAGACAAGCAGAGAGGCAGAGAGACAGAGATCGAGTTGACGATACCAGGGCAGGGCAAGCAGCCCCCGGCCTTGCCGGAATACTACCTAATTGATACCCGCCAGGCTTTTTCTTAGATCTTGCTACCTGGCTTCAGCCAGCAACTACGTCACATTGCCCAAAAAGCACGAACACCGTAATCTTGTCTGAGTGCTGGACGTGGAGGAAGCCGATCAGTTGTGATCGCATTTTGAAACGAACCAGAGACTGCTAAACCACAGCACAGGCCACCCGCCCCGTGGATCAATCCCATTCGTGGCACCCTGGACTGGACTGCTGGACGAGCTGCCCTGCCCCGGTAAAAAGAAAAAATTAGGGACTGTTCCAGAGGACCCCTGCACGACCTCACGTGTATTGGCGTGTGCTGATTGGCACAGGAGTGGGCTTTTCAGGAGCTACAGCCAACACTTGTCACGTCCGAGGCGCCCAAGGCAGTCTCAATCCACACACAGTCGTCCCTACCCGCACCCCCATCCGTCGAATCCCCCACACAAAGGGGGAGAGAGCTTCCCAAGTCCTCACTGCTGCTGCTGCTGCTGCTAGTTCCCTACTGGTGCTGCAGTGCGTCCGTGCCACCACAGTCCACGCCCGCCTTTCTCGCTACAGGCGAAAACCTGGCTTCGACTTCGCAACAGTCTCGGCCGGCTGTATCGCGACCTCAGCTCGCCTTCGACATCCGGCAAGCACACGAGCTGCGCGTTTTCTTTATTCCCAGACCTAGCATCATCTGCAGCCTAGCTTTCCCCGACGGGATCCTCTTTCTCTCGCAGATAAATTCTGCCCCTGACCAACCACGTCGCGTCACCAGAGGTACCTAGCTCCCTCCATCGAGCACCCGTACTATCACTTGGACACATCGACCCCCTCATAAAAGCCGACCTGCATCCGTGGCAGCGGCTCTCTCGACTCTCTCTGAGCTCGACGAAGCTCATTGCATAATCCAGACGCCCTTGACGGTTGTTGTGGTGCGCCCCGCGTAACCGCCTGCACCTTGGACCCTTGGGTCTCTCGTGTCGAATCGAACATACCTCTGTTGTCGCCCTGCCGTCTTTGTCGCAGCGCAGATGCGCACGTACCCGACTAGTGGCCATACCTATCCGCAGACAGGATTCACATCGAAGCCGATTCGACATCACGCATTGAACGCCCCAGGTGACCGATCCTCTCAACGGAGGAGGAGCTGAAATCACGGGGACGGCGAGACTGGTTGCGAGAACAGGCAGCTCCCTCTCTGGTGCCATGGGAACCAATACTGGCAACGGTATGGGCGGCCCCGGGGGCGATATGGGCCCTATGCAGGGCAACCCCTCAAACCAGCCTCATGCCACAGAGTACACGTTACAAGGTACGTATCGCCATCAATGGCTGATGCATTGGAGGCGCTGACATGGGTTTCTGGTAGGCGTGATGCGCTTCCTCCAGACCGAGTGGCACCGCCACGAACGCGACCGCAATGCATGGGAAATCGAGAAGCAGGAGATGAAAGGCAGGATAGCCTCGCTCGAGGGCGCGGCAAGGAGAGCAGATGCGACCCAAAAAGCCCTGAAAAAATACGTCACAATCCTGGAGAAAAAGGTCAAGGAACAAGCCTCCCAGTTGAAGGGTTCTACATCGGCATCGGCATCAGCACCGGACCAGCCGTCCTCCACAACTGATTCGTTCGAGCGCGCCAAGAAAATCCAGGAGAAGCTTCAAGGTACTTGCTCTATATACCACGCCTGCGTCTGAGAGGTGCCGCTAATCTTTGTATTATAGCAGCCTCTGCCAAAGAACATGGAGATGCCACTGGCCAAGGCACCGAGCTGGATCGTATTGCCGACGACGAAACACAGCGGACTGACCTGAAAACCTTCCTTGATCAGTGCCAAGCCGAATTTGCCTATCTCATGATCACACCTGCCAATCCCATTCCTCCCAGAGAGTCGCCGCCGCTTCCCCTGATCGACGATCTGCGCGGTGAAAACGAGCCAGTCTTTGGCCTGCCCATCGCCCAGCAACAACTCGACCAGTTCTCTCAGCCGTCGCGGCAACCGCCAAACCACATGCGCGACGCTCAGCGACCTGCGCCTTCTCCTGCCAACCACGTACCTCCCCCTGCGCAGTCTATCTCCGCCAACAACTTTGCCGTCAAGGGGGGTTCCGATGCTCAGGCAGCTCCCATGGTCCGCTCGAGTGCTGAGGCAGCACCACTTTTCGGCAATGCTGCTGCCGACTGGCCGTCGACTTCTTCGGTCAGCACGCGCCTGGTGGAGGAAAGCATCGCTGATACCAACAACGCGTTGAAAACGCTCGGTCGACCAGAGACGGGCGATGATCCCGCGAACAAACGAGGCGCGATGGACCCCGATGGCTGGGACTTTAGCGAAGCCTCTTTTACCGAATCCAATGCGCAGCCTGCCACTTCCGCACAGCCAACAACTACCCGACCCGATAACGATGCCTTTCCTACCGCCGACAACCTTCCCAAATCCCCTAGCCGCGGCCCTGGCTCCCATCGTCGCAAGAGTAGCATGTCTCGCCGGAGAAGCGCTGACCACGAGCTCTCTCTCAACTCACTGGGCCAAAAGTCGGACAGTGGCAATTTCAAACTACGCTTTGGCCTCCGCGGACATCTCGATACCGTACGAACAGTCATATTTTCAGGGGGAGGCAGCCCGGGGGAGCCCGAGGTTTGCACGGCCGGCGATGACGGCCTGATCAAGCGCTTCCACCTTCCTCGCGCCGCCTCGCAACCAGGCGGCAGTAACGCTGCGTCAGATCTTGACGTGCAGGCCGACTTTACTCATCGTGGCCATCAGGGAGCAGTACTGTCCATCACGTCTTGGTCACCGTCGCCCAATTTTTCAACGGGTGGCCGTGCCCAAGGTGATGGTTGGATCTTCTCTGGTGGACAAGACACCTTCATTCGTGTCTGGGAACGCGGTCGGGTAGACCCGAAGGCCACTCTTGAAGGCCATAAGGATGCAGTCTGGGCGCTCTGCGTCCTTCCTGCAACACTGGGGGCAATATTCGGCCAGGAGAATCGGTATGGATCCGCCGACAGGATCCTGTTGGTTTCGGGCGCGGCAGATGGTATAGTACACGTCTGGGCAGTTAGTGCGCCGCCACAATTGAGCTCGCCACAGCCCGCTGGCGCTGCTGGGAGGCGCGGGCCGGGAAGCGGCGGGCGTGTTAGAGGCAACTCGATGAGCTCGGGCTCAGGCTTTCCCAACAGTCCACAACCCAGCATGGCTACCAGTAGCCCATTCCACCACACTCTTGTCCACACCATCACACGCTCAAACTCGAATGCCAGCCCGACAAGCATTACTGCTTTGGGTGCTAGTGGAGAGACTTTTGTTGTTGCGTATGCCGATGCTGCGATCATTGTCTACGACACCAAGACAGGTGACGAGATGGGCAATATGGCCAGCTTGGAGACATATGACGGTACCCCTAATACAAGTGTCAACGCTGTGGTAGCCACCACGTCGGGCCTTGACCAGCCGCAACTGGGCGACGACGATGCAGGCTCCGGGGGCGGCCCTACGGGTGGCGGCCGAGCCATGGCTGGTTCTGGTGTTGAGGGCGTTATCATTTCGGGCCATGAAGATCGCTTTGTCCGGTTCTTCGATGCCAACAGCGGTAAGTCTTGATGCATGGCTCAGTCTCGTCTCGGATTATGCTGATAGTGTTGCAGGTCAATGCACATACAACATGCTCGCCCATCCTGCTGCAATCTCGAGCCTCTCCTTAAGTCCCGATGGCCGCGAGCTGGTCAGTGCTGGCCACGACGCTTCGCTTCGCTTCTGGAGCCTGGAAAAGCGTGCATGCACACAGGAGATTACGTCCCACAGGATCATGCGTGGCGAAGGGGTGTGCTCTGTTGTGTGGAGCCAGGACGGTCGGTGGGTTGTGAGTGGCGGAGGTGATGGTGTTGTTAAGGTCTTTGCACGTTAGGAGACGGCTCCCGCAACGCCCTCACATCTGTGGCCTCGTCAATACCACCGCTGGTCCCTCCCTTCGATTAGGACGGACCAGACATATCGCAACAGCCAGAAGCCGAAGCAGATGACTCACGAGGCCCACCGAACGTCTGCGGGTAATATATCACCGATTAGCTCAATGACCTGGGATGGGGACGAGGCGAACGGGGAATGGTAGAGTTGTTCGGGTAGCCAGTCTCCGTGGGCGATGTTGCAAGTTGTCCCGAGGCTCTCATCCGCTACGCAAGCACCGGAGGGCAGCTCGTTC
Organism: Thyridium curvatum; assembly: GCF_004353045.1. Classification (NCBI taxonomy): domain Eukaryota; kingdom Fungi; phylum Ascomycota; class Sordariomycetes; order Thyridiales; family Thyridiaceae; genus Thyridium; species Thyridium curvatum. The sequence continues at coordinate 313,659 of NW_022156802.1, read as the reverse complement.
GCTCACTCCCGTCGACGGAAGAGAGCCATGGCCGTCAGCGAGGATTCGCGACCTTCGGCTGACTTGCTACTGTCGCCGATAACGGCTCTGGGTTGGTTGGACCTGGGGAATGAGGACGCACGCAGCCCATTGTAATGAGTAGAACGGAGTTGAACATACAAGGTTCATGTATCACAGCATCTTCACATAACAGAATACTTTTATGGTTTGTTTCGGTACTTCTAAGTCCTGCCCACTTCCGGTCTTTCTAGAGTTCATTATACGTCAGGCTAGCTACTGAAGTAAGCACCGTTCTCAAGATCTGATAGAAGACCGCATTGTTGTGGATTCCATCCCAGCGCCTCCCGGGTCTTGAAGCTCGAGGTAGGATTGTCGACGGTCACAACCTGACCCAAGAAGGGGCCAAAGTGATCTTCGGCTTCGCCACTCGGTTTGGACACCACCGGGACCCCAAGCTTTGCTCCAATCACCTCGGCTATGTCCTTCATCTTGACCCCCTGCTCCGCCACGGCGTGGAAGGTTGAACCAGCTGTACCATTCTCCAAAGCCAGTCTGTATGCAACCGCACTGTCCAGATAGTGGACCGCCGGCCACCGGTTCTGCCCATCATTGAGGTACACAGAGACACCCTTTGCACGAGCGAGGGCAATTAGTCTCGCCACGAAGACGTGATCGCCATCCCCGTGGTTTGTTGGCGGTAGCCGCATGATAATAGCCCGAGACCCATTCGATGCAAGCTTTTTCGCCAAGGTCTCGCATTGCCCACGAGCCGCAAAAATGGGCGATGTTGGAAAACAGGAATCGTCTTCGGTCACGAGCCGACCGTGAGGAAGTAGAGTTGTCACCGAGGTGACGACAAGTGGACGGTCGGACCCAGCAAGGCCATCTGCCATTGCCTGGACGGCTCTCTGGTCTGTGTTGCAGCTTTCGAAGAAGTCTCCATGGTCGTGGGCAAATGCTACATGGATGGCACCGTCCGATGAAGCAGCCCCTTCTTTGAGGATATCCAAATCCTGGAGTGAACCTCTCAGCACTGCGGCTCCAAGCGCAACCAATTCATTAGCCGAGTTGTCGGAGCGGGCAAGGCCTAAAACTGTGTGCCCAGCGTTGATGAGGTCCTTGGTAATTGCCTTGCCGATGAGGCCGGTCGCCCCAGTAACAAATACGTGCATATTGATTTTTCCTGACGATATAGTATGCTACGATTGGGAAAGAAATTATCGGAAGACTGTGCTATTACAATTCCTCGAGGAAGAGAGTAGGTTTATATACATTTGTGATCGGTACAAAGTGGACTCGCGAGGTTGCGTGCTCCATCGCGGGAGTGTCCACGGACTCTCCGGGGGGATCTACTTCGTCCCCCCTATCGCCGAACTTCTTTTGCTCTGTAGGGAGCACCTCTTTCAGAGGATCTCTTGTATCCAGTCTCTGTGTCGCAAATACTCCCCAGCCTGCACTACATGCTAGTTCAGCGAGATTGCCGTGTTCTGCGGGTCTGAAATCCCACACTCGATATCAACAAGCACCCGCCAGCTTGCTTACTTATTTGACTGGGGCAAGTGTTCAGCGGTGCCATCCGAAAGGCCGACGGACGGTCTTGATTTGCCACGAGGCTGAACCCTTTGTCATAGAATCACGGTTCAAGGCCTTTTTAATGGGTGGCCTTCTGTGTTGAACACATATCGATCCAGGCTTATCGTGTCGGTCGGGGAGAACATTAGGTATAAGTACTTTAGTGTTTCTGAAAACCAGAAGCTCTGCAATCACGTCAGTTTAGGATGGCGCCGGCACGCATGGAGTAGCACTTACCTCCATCGAGTCCAATCTTTGGAGATTGTTCGGTTTGGACGTTACATCGGCGATCGAGGCATATGCCAACTTGGTCTCGGTGGCTTTCGTGATGCTCTCAAACATCGTCCAAGCCGACTCCTGAAATTCCGCCTTGCCCGTCATGCGATACAGGAGGAAAGCGGACTCGACAGCCTCAGGCCGAAGGATATATCGTGGATCCCTAGCGTGACGAAATCCTCCCGGCAATGCTTGCGCATTACCATCGTGGTTGGTGTGGCCTCCTCCAGATACCCAGCGCTGCTCATCCCACTTGCAATCCTCGTCGATCGAGGGACATGGCACCATTCCAAATATCTCTGGCAGCAGCCCGGTCGGCATTTGCGAGTAACCCCATGTGCAACCGCGTGTCAGCCTTTCGCCAATGTTGACATCTCTATCCTTTCGGAACAGCTTCCCACCAAGACCAAACATTCCACCAGCGAAGCAAGTGAGATGTTGACTCTCGGGATCAAGTACGGTATTAGCTTGACCTTTCTCGTTGGTCTCGACCTCCACGGTTCCTGAGAAGAGAACGTCTTGTGCTCCGACTGCAGGTGGAAGCATCGGGCGGAAGAGCAAGTGCTCTGTCACAGCTTCAGCAGCGCCGCGATATAATCGCTCGTATTTTGGTTCCAGGCCTCCAAGAAGAGCATACATCTTGGGCAGATACTCGTAAAGGCTGTCGGCTAACGCGCCAAGCGTGAATTGTGTAGATGGCATGGTCTCGTGACGAAAGTTGATAAGCGTTGGCCACATACCAGGAAGCGCCGTGCGGTTTTGGTATGTTTCCAGAAGTTCGGTGACCCGGTTGATGGCATCATAGTATTTATCGTCGCCTGTGAGCTGTGAGAGGCGCGTGAACTCGAGTCCCAAGGAGCAGGGGGACGCAGAGGGATCACCGGTTCCGGCTAGTTGGTTCCCTGCTTGAGCGTCTGCAAAGTTGAGCCAGAAGCCCGGCAGCCGGTTGGGTGTGTCGAAGGCGGCATACAGCATTTCGCCAAGCTCCACGGCTTTTCTTAACAATACCTGCTCCCCGGAAAGGTCGTAGGCGCTCAACAGCCCACCGAGATATCTAATCGTGGTTTCGAAAAGATTCAAGGCCTTGTCTTCTGTCTTCATAAAGTCTATCCCCGCTACCGCGTTGACAGCTTCATAAAAGTCGTCCTTTAAATCCATAATCCAGAGCGTGTCAAGGGCGTCCATGATCGTTGCAGCCAGGCCCCCAAAAGTGTTCTTTCCTTCGCCTGATAGAGGGCCAAGCTCGTCATACTTCCAAGCCAACTTCTTGTAGCTGTTCCAGCTCTTTAAGAATGCCTGCTTCACCTTTTCCCTTCTGGCTTCGAGAATCTTGTTGGACTTCGGGCTGCTGGGCGACTTACCAAAGTCGTGCTGCACCGAATGAAGAGGCAGGGGAGCGCCATGAGGAAGAGCAACCATGTCCGCACGAGAACGAGGAAAGTGATGCTGAAATTGAGACCAGTCATAACTTGTATGGACATAATTGTATAAGGGTGCTGGACTGGACAGCAGTCGTGAATGAGAGTAGAGGAAGAAGACGATCGTGATTCCTGCAATCAAAGGGATATATCGACGCCTGGGAATTATCATCTTGACTATCCCGCGGATCGGCGAGGAAGAAAAGGGCGTCATCTCAAGCACGTGGATCTCGCAATTGCAACATCTGAGATCTTGCTAGACCAGTGTGGCTCGTGTTGGCTCGTGTATGCAGGCTTCCCATCAGGATCGGTTTGGCGTGTTTTTCTTCGAGGTAAGGGATGAATTTGAAAACTGGTCTCAGCCCGACACTCACACCCCTGCCGGCATTCCCCCTGAGGTCACATATGGGGACAAATTGCATTGGCCACCCACCCACTGATCGGCGGTTGGGGCCGGCCCCAGCCACACCTAATGCTGACTTCACATGGCATAGGTGGGTCATGCGCCAGGACTGTTTCAGGGGGCCTGAGCAGTCATCTGTGATATTATTATTCCTTTTTGTGAGGTTCTCTTTGCAGATGAAGCTGCCAAAATCTTAGACGGCTCCGAATATGCCTTGCAGGTCAATCAAGTAGCACGTTCTGCGGCAGTCAATCAATCCACGATGTGAAAGCTAGCAAGAAGGGATCAAATCCCAGGCCTAGCTCGCATCTGGCCCTGATTGTGCGAGAGTGTATGGGCATTTCCAGCATCATCCAATCATCAACCTGGTATAAATACCTGGAGCCAATGCAACTCTGCATAAGCGAGCTGACATGGCCCCTTAATCTTGCAATAAGCAAGAGAGAGTACAAAGTAGTGATGCTTCCCTAAAAGGTCTGAATATTCCCAGCAAAGGTGATGCGATATGTCGTCTCTTTTCTGAAAGCAGGACCATCGACTGAACGGAGATGCTTTAAAGGCAATGAGGCTTCTGGTGTTTGGAGCGCTTGGCCGATTGGCCTGGCATGTGGTAGGGGAGAGTTGCGACTTCACACCCGTTCAACTCCCCATCAAAACTGTTCAAGTGAATTTGAATATCCCGGAATCGTTTATGATTGGAATTCCTGCGCAGGTCGGGACACCTCCGCAAAGTATCTTGATGCTTCCTTGGCCGTAAGTACTAAGGGTTGCGTGGAGCGTTGAATGAGTTGCTTACCTTTATTTCCAGAGAGTTGAACAACACTTTCATCTACGATCAACAGGACTTTTGCGACCGCACCGTGATCTTCAGTGACACTATCTGCGAGGTACGGCGCGGACATCTATACCACGAAGACGACTCAACATCCTTTACAAAGGCGAACTCGATTGCAAAGGCTGGCGGCGCCACTCAGGAGCCTGGAGGGCCGGGAGCAGAGTTTGGCATACCGGAACTGGAGACTACTAGTCTTGGTGGCACGGAAACTATTACATTCGACAACACGCCGCCGCTGAAGAATTACCCTATCGGTGTCCCGCGTCAGAAATGGGATGCAGGGTATACATATCTCCACTAATTGGGACTAGGACGGAATTCCACATATCTCAACAGTCTCGTTGCATCTGGACAGATCGCTTCCCGTGTCTGGTCTCTTTTCTGGGGGCGCATGTGGCTCCCTCAAAACGGGATTGACGGCTCATTGGTCCTAGGTGGTTATGATCAGCAGAAGGTCCTTGGGAGAAACTTCACCGCTCCATTGGACTACTCGGAGACGACAGGGTGTTGGACCGGGATGAAGGTGCAGATTGTCGATATCAAAGTTAACTACAGAAACGGGGAGGAGCAGACCATCCTTCCGCTCAATACGGCACTACCGGTCTGCATTGTACCTCAACGACAGCTGCTGGCCGAGATCCCGCTGTCATATGTCGACAAGTTCGAAGAAGTGACCAAAACTAACAGTTCGGGTCCATCGTATGGGATACACTGGTCTGCAAGGCGATTCGATGCTGACAAGGCGTAAGTCGGCTGAGACTCTGTTGATTTCAAATTGAAGGCATACCCTAACAATGTTGAACCCAGATTCGACGGCGACTTGACCATCGTTCTCTCTTCTGGTCTCTCTGTTCGCGTACCGAACAGCCAATACCTCCCTCCATTCGTTACACTCGATCGCAATGGAACCCGCATTTTTGACAATAACACTCGAGAGCTGCTTTTAAATGGTGTTGGCAAACAGCCGGCCACGTTGGGGCGATACTTCTTCACGTCTGCATATCTCATGGTAAACCATGATGCAGGTACCTTCACGCTTTGGCAAGCCAATCCAACCTCCCGCAGCAGCTTGGCAAATGTCGTCAGCGATGTCAGCACAGGGACTGGGTGTAGCAACGAGAGTGTTGTGGTTCAACCGAGCCCAAGCCGGTCCGCCTCTGGAGGAAATGGAGCAGGTGATACCGGGACGAATGGGCAGAGAGGTCCGTCTGTCGGTGCTATCGTTGGTGGAGTAGTTGCTGGCGTGTTGGCATTGGCTGCGTCATCCTTTGCAATTTGGTTTCTGCTGCGGAAAAGGGCCAGAGCAAGAGCCTTAGGGTCAGATGGCGGACCTCCTGTCCCGACGGGCTTGCATATTGAGGAGCAATGCCCAAAGTATTCCACGAATGGGCCTCATTGGTATCAGCAAGTGACACAATCGCAAGAGCTTGCAGGTTCGGAGCCTAGGGTTCACGAAATGTACGGCCCAATACATCCTGTACATGAAATGGACGGAGGGGAAAACCGAGGGAAATAATACATAAACCAAGCTTTCGGGTTTTCAATCAATCACTATCCTGTCATGACAACATGAGCGGCAGAGGTGGACGCGCAGGAGATGCATGTGGGTACGAAAAGCCGCAAGCAGACATTGGCCGCTAGCCAATCAAATAAGATACGCGACCAACAGCAATTGATGAGTATCGCCATTGAGATATCAACTTCCAATGAACCACTCAGTATGTTTGGCTGCGACGGCCACTTCCGGCGTTCTGGTGCCATCTGATGTCAAGAATCTCCCGGGTTGGCCATCATGTAGCACTGGTGGTCTTGGCAATTCAACTGGGCAGTTTCCGAGGGTAATCATTGCATGAGTTAAGTCCGGAGAAGTCATTATGGGGGGTTCACAACGCCGACTGGCGTTATATACTCGGATTTATCTGCTCTGTTTTAGCTAGTTCGGCCGTAGCAATCGCCAGAAAGGTGAGCAAGCTCTCCATATTTCCAGCTTCAATCAAAAAGTAGATAGGTCAAATGCCATTATAAAAGCGGCGTTATTGTCCTTTCAAAATTGCAATACTCCCAAAAACGAAATAGAAGACAATCTTGCCCCAGTTCCCTTGACCATCTCATGATGAATTTCTATCTGTCTCACTTCGTCTCGCTGATCTGGCTCGCCCTTGTCTCTGGCGTTGCTGCCAATTTCGATGTGTACATGGTCGAGCAAACCGTCATCACAGACCAGGGAGTGTCAAACATCAAGCTCTGGCAAGTATTCGAGGCCGAGCCCAAGAACTGCAATGAGGTCTTCAACACGCCACGGTGGGCCAACAGCCGCGACGTCAGTGGAACCAAGCATGGCGTCCGCTGTGAGGGAAGCGGCTGCGACTACAAGCCTCCGGCGGGCAACATCAATGTCCTGGAGATGAATTTCCACGGGACGAATCCAGTCTACCACTGGAGTGAGTTCCAAGCCAAAGTGTAGCACAGCAGCATCAACTAATGGTCGAGACAGCTCTCTACAAGGACCGTGGCTGGACAATGGTTGGGCGTAGGTTATCCCGCTGCACCTGGTAGCGTGTATCCCGTCGTCCTGCAACGATAAGCTGACTAACGAACGACACCAGTGGATGGCAACACCTATGGAAACTGCATCGTGTTTCCCAACGGTGACTATGACTGTCATCAGGGCGCCTACTACTATCTTAATGGGTATAGAAAGTTCCGCTGCTTGACCAAGTTCACGGCGAATGATATCAACTAGGCCGGTATTTGTCTGTGAGACGGGCGAGACGGGCTGTGACATCTCTCATGGATATTACAGGTCTTCGGCACATTACACGTGCTGAACCTCTTCATTCTCTTCTCACAAGCTTATCAGGGCAGAGCCAATGTCAAGCCCTGCGCGAGGTTGAACTTCGGAATGATCGTAAGATAGTACAAATACACGAGCGTCAACATATGTAGAGGCACAGGCTGCTCATCAACACGCTTGATATTCTCGCCAACTTAATGTAATGTTACACAAAACGACATCAACACACATCCCACCCATAAATACAAATCCACTCCCTGCACACATTACCTACCATAAACACCGGTGCAGTTGCGTCTTCCACAAAAAGGCAAAAAACGACAAATCTCCCACCCTGCTATGACCCGGCAAGACCAACACAAGAAGAAACAAACCCGCCGCTCACACTGATGAATCCCGCCCCCGAAAAGCTGGTGCTCCTGAAGAGCAGGTGCTCAGACGAGGGCCGCACAACCGTCTGTCGATTCCGTATGCTATGGTAAACCCGGTTAGGGTCCAAGCAGCAAGGGCTCGTGTATCACTTGCTATATCGCCTCATCATGCCGTGTGTGTCCATGCCAGAGTCCTTCTGGGGGCCCATGTCCATCCGTGTGGTAACAACCAGCGGTGGTAATGAGGCGCAGCAGATCAGGCCGTATGAAACCATTCCACCACGAGATCGAGTACTTCACAGCTTCCGCCCGGTTGTCATCCAAGGTCCACGCAATTGAACTGCGGTCGGGAAAGTTCCTGTCGCTTGTAATGTGTATTAAGTATTCGCTCGCAAGCAAAATTGCCTATTGCTTTTCTTTCCACCTCACCAAGGCCTGCTGATCGCAGCCTTTCCCCATATCAAAAATAGATTTAGACATAGCCATCTAGACGTTATGTCGTGAAAGCGTAAGATTCGTAACAGACGTGGTAGACTTGTCATCAAGTTCTTGTGACAGCCAAAGCCACATCCCGTCCGGGAGAGGCTGCTGGGCTCAAGAATAAGTCGGGGGTATCAAACGTGCTCGAGGCTGCGGGTGATCGGCTTTCTTGACCTATCACGCTGAGCCACCGAGTTGTCGTGGAACCGTTTCCGTCGGCTGATGATGGTTGCCCATCGGAGCTGTAATCTTAATTCCAAAGTCTCCCCGCCTCCAAAAAGTCTTTCGTAGTATCGGTTCGTTGTCGTCAAAGGCCTGCCACATGAAAGAAGCAGTCCATCGTCTCGATCGTCTCAATGTCGTGGCCCAAGCGTCTTTTTGGCCAGAACAACCCGTTGAAGCCCCCCGGGCCAAGGAGGGGGTTGTCTGAGACACAAATGCATATACCGAGTAATATCAAAACAGGTCCCAAAAAAAAAGGTTCAAGCTCCGCAGTGGCGGCGCCGTATTCGAAGCCGAAAAGCTGTACAGAGTCGAGAAGTATGGAAATACATTAAATGATGTATCATGATGCATGATCGAAATCGTCAAGAGCACAGAATGGGTTTGCGATATTGCCGAGGGTGGTAGATGTCGAGGTCCCGTAACAGCATCATCATTTCGTCCTGGGAGTATGCGGGAACCCGGCCGATATAAGCGAGCTTGCATTGTCGAGGAGATGATGGTCGCCGCTACTCAGTTGCTAGCAACCGAGGTCGATCGCAACCCGGGGTTCACAATGCCAAGGCACGCAAAGGGGTTTCGTAAGAGCACGTGGGTGGGTCTGCAGAGAGCCAAATTGCTCAAAACAGAGCGGCGGAGCCGGCGGTGGCGCCAACACGTCCGGTGTTGTCTGAGGAGTCTGCCCGTCAACCAGTCAGCTACATAAGTGTCGCGATTGGAGTGAGGACTACTGTACCGCTGCCTCTCTGCATGTGCCCATTTGTCCGGCTACGTCCGCCAAATCCACCTGAAGACTCCCAGTTGCTAGCGGGGCCGCGAGGCTGGCGATCGGGAGCATTGGCACGACTGCCGGCACTGGTAGCACCGGGCCGCTGGCTACCGATGGCGCCCGGAGTCTCCCGAGCGCGGCCGCCGAGGTTGTCGTTGCTGCCGACGTCGTAGGCTGATGAGCCAAGGCCGAGAGACGACAAGCTGTTGACGAGGAGGGACGGGTCGGCCTGGGAATTGGAGGCGTTGATGCCACTGCCCGGCGTTGTGGGGGTAGCGAGACCGAAAGCGCCGCTGTCATTACCATAATGGCCCATGTAGGGCATAGTGCCACCACCAGGGTTGTTGGTCGATGGGACGTTGAGGCCATTGTTGTTGCTCACAACAGAGGGCGAAGGGCTGGGACTGAAGGAGCGCAGATCAGCAAAGCTCTTGACTCCCCTCAGCCCATTCATGCCGTGGGGTCCGTCCGGGCTGCCGGGAACGGCAAGGTTTGTCCGGCCGAGCGACTGGAGGGACGGATGGTGTTGCGGGCGCGACTGTTCAGCAAAGTCGTAGGTCGCAGCACGGCTCAGTCCACGCGGGTGCTCATGAAGGCCGACGCCGGGCTGTTGGAGGTGGCCAGTCGGTTGATGCGTCGACATTGGAAACTTGGTCTTGCGTACGTGGACCTGCCGGTTCTCGCCTTCGCCCATCGAAGTGTGCTCGAGGCCCAGGTTGTGGGCAAGGATGTGAATGATTCGGCGCTCCTCGGGGCTCGTCTCGCTCGGGAAGATGAGCACTTCTTGATCCGAATTGTTTCGGAAGACGAAGAGATCAACATAGTATCTCAAAGTTGTTGCATCGTTCATGTCAACGGGGCCCGGGGCAGCTGACGCGGGCCAGCCCACTGGCGACTGTTGCGACGGCACTTTGCGATCGACGGGGGGGCGGGCGTTGGTGGTGCCAGACAAGGACGTCATGGACGGCTGGTGACTCGGGGCGCGGTGTTGCTCTTCGAGCTGGCCACGCTTCTCGCGCTTTTCACGTTCGATACGCTCTCGCTCATGCTCCGGAAGCATCTTCTTGTACTCGACGCGAAGCTTTCGGCCGCCGATCTCGAAGCCATTCATATGCTCAATGACAATGGCAGTGTCAGCAGCATTCTGGAAGTTGGCAAAAGCGAGACCGCGGAAAATGCCATTGTCGAAGTGGTAATTGAAAGCGTATGGCTGGGGAAGGTTCATCTCAAGCATGGTGGCAGCCAGGACCTCTTTGCGGATGTTGAAGGGTATGTTTTTGATAACAATGGCCGTGGGGATGAGATCGCTCGAGTCCTTCTTCTGGTCCTGGTAGCCTCGCATGTCGTGTCCCATCAACCCGTGGGAAGCACCGGGAGGGGGCATGCCGAAGAGGTCGTTGCCACCGCCGTTTGGAAGCCCCATGTGCGAGCCTCCGCTGTGCATGGACCCATACTGCGATCCGTGATTGCCCTGCCCGCCCATCGAATCGGTTGGGGACATCCATTCCTGAAAGGGGAGAGAAAGTATGCATGTCAGTTCAGAAGCTTGATGACAGAGTACAGGGCCAAGGTATATACCGTGTGCAAGGCGGGTCGGCGACTACCGCCACCGCGCATCCGCGAGCCGTCGTTCAAGGGGCCGCTCAGGGTAGCAGCAGCGCCGGCATTGTAATTCCAGGTCTGGCTGTTGCTCAGCATGAAGCTGGCCTGGTTTCCTTGCGCCGAAGAACCTCTGTCGTATCTTGACACTGTCTCAAAAGGAGTGAAGCGATCATCGCCGTAGAGAGAGGAGGGCTGGCCGATGGACTCTAAGGGGGGTTGGTTTCTCCGAGCAGCTCCCATGCCAGACGAGAGGCCGACTGTCGCATAGCCTGGTCGTGTGGAGGACGGAGAGCGGTTGACGGAGGAGCTGACATAGCCGCCATAAAACTGATCTTGAGCGTGTTGAGAATTCATACTGAAGAAGGAGCTCCGAGGGGGAGAGGAGAGGGCGGTGTACGAATCGGGATGCAGGCTCCGATCGGGGGGTGGACAGCCCTGCTGTGGCGGCGGCGGCTGCTAGGGCTGCTGCTGCTGCTGCTGCTGCTGCAGGCGACTGAGATAGTAGCGACGGACAGACGACGCAAGATGAAGACGTCGGATGGTGGCAGCAGCAGAGAATATTTTCGGGGTTGGAAATTCTGGGCTGCTTGGAGAACGGAAGCAGATTTCTGTGGGGATGGGTGTGGATATTTTTTTCCCTCAGTGACGCGACAGGCGTCGGCAGAGAGACCGTCAGGAAGAGAGAGAGGCAAAGATTGAGGAGAGGTCGGCCTCGTCTCGTCTGTCAGAGAGATGGCGAGAGGAAGAAAAGTTTCGCGCCACGACAAGTGACGAGAATGCGAGAGGAGAGAAAGGATCAGGTAAGGTTAGGTTAGGTAAACCGAGTCTGATGCAACTGTGGTCAGGCAGTCAAAAGATTCGCCATGACCAAATAGGCCTGGTTCGGGGGCAGGATGGGATGCCGGTAGGGGGGGGACCAAGAAGGTTAGGGGTGGTGGTGGTGGGAGGGTTGGTCGCGCGCAGCACCGGCACAGAAGAGAGGTACCGGTCAGTAACAGCCTGGAGATTGGTTGGTCCGGGAGAGGCACACAGCGCACGAGGCAGAAGAGGAGGAGGAGACGGTATGGAATAGAGCGTTGTTGTGTGTTTGTGTGGGTGGAGAGAGCGAGGCAAAGACTGTCGGTTGGTCGACAGAGCAGGGAGAAGGTGGGAAGAGATACGGTGGTTGATGGATTGATGGATTGATGGATTGATGGATGGAAGGCCCAGGAATGATGATGGATGACTGGGCAGGCGGCCAAGCGGCCTGGGGAAAAGTTGCTGGTCGCCTGGCCTTCGAAGTGGGAAAATTTTGGGCTTAGCGTTGGCTGCCCCTCTGGTGGGTCCAAGGTTCTTGGTACACAGGACTGTCTGCTTGACGTGCCAAAGGCTAAAGTACAGGCTACTAACGGTGCAGGGCCAAGGCCGAGTGACTTTTTGCACCTCAGCGATGGCCCGCCCGGCTAGAAATGCAAGTATCTTGGAAAATGAGGTGCACAGTTCTTCACTTCCTCACCTTGGTGCAATGAATGATGCAGGCGGCTTTTTTGCAGGTGCCTATCACAAGTCGGCAGGACGTGAGAAGCAAGTCAAAGATAGTTGCTACCTACCTGTATACCTTACTGTAGGTAAGTACCGTAGGTTGGAGAGGGAGAGGGGGCGCCGGCTGCATCTTTTTCACCCTTTGCCGCGTGTGCGGCGTGCCATAGCTTTGCTGCAGCCAGCATCGATTGTTTACCTAGGTACTCTGCCATCCTTCTAGAGAGTACCCAGGTATGAATGAAACATCAAGAAGGCATCTCCAAGGGCAGCAAGGCAAATTCCTGTCGAGACTGGTCAAGGCTAAAATCAAGTACCTACGGCAGCCATACCTAGTGTCGGTAGCCCGCAAGGCGTCTCTGCCTCCAGCATGAGGGAGCGACCCAGCGAACCCCCTCCGGGTCCAACCCACTGGCCCCGGGCAGTTTTTAGGCTGACAGGCCCTAGCCCACTTTCTGTAATTGCCCTGTTGGCCAATTGGTACGGCACCTGCAGCTTTCCAAGCTCCAGCATAGCGCTGCTCAGGTATTCCGAAAATGAAGCTACGGTTTGGCTGTACCTAGGCCGAAGAACAACAAGGCATTGTTTGGATGAATAACGTGCCAGCCAGAGCGGGAGCTTGAGCTGCAAAACCAAACATGACCGATTGATGGGGCCGGTTAACGACCTTTTTCTCGCTACCCCTTCTGTCTTTACATCTAGGTACCAAGGCTCAAGCCGTCCGGAAAAGCCTCCACCGTCTGGTGTACTTGTAGATGGATCGTTGGCTCACATGTATGAGTTTACAGAGAGGCCCGAGAATCGTCGCCCACGAACGAGGCGCATACGGAGTCAGACGGGGAAACAATCGCCAGGCTCATCCAGGTGGATCGCCAGGGGCAAGCTTGTTGGAGCATTCCAACATTGCCTGATGGCCCGAGAAATGTACTTGTAAATACCGGGCGGGCCCTAGCAACCAAGACACCCGGTGCTCCCTGACACGCATGCCTCTCGAGACAATTGGAATCTTGTGGTCCGAAAATTCTCAGCCGTCTTGCAGCAGCCTGGTGGGTGCGGTGTGGCACGGCATCGTCGTTCGGGTACCCTTGAAAAGAAAAGTCACATAAGTCGACCCCTTTTCCCCTTTTCCTTGTTTAGAGTACCTACGTCTGGTACGGAGTGCGTGCCGGTATGCATTTGATCCGAGCTGCTACCCCTTTACAGCCCCCAGCGGCTCACGACGTACGTCCATCTCAACCATTCGCTCCGTTGCCCGTTATGAATCGAGGTCAACCCTCTCCACACGGGTGAGGGGCCGCCCCATCACCACCAGCTCAGTGAGCAAATCGGCACCCACCCGTGCGCCTCCGCTCATCGTGGACCATGGATCTCCTGAACACGCGCCGGGATACACCTTTTGCCTCACCACCATTACTTGCACCTCACGCCCGCCACTCCCTCCGTCTAGCTTACACACTCCAACTCACGGCTGCCCGCGTGATCTTGGTCCGCAGTCACGATGTCTCAGCTGTGCATTTATCACGACAAACTGGCTGTCGCCTCTGTGCACGCAGTTGCTGGGGTTGGAGGGTCTGCCTGTCCCACCACCGACAGACTCTTGTATTCGAGTGGTACCTAGGTAATGCAGGCAAGCAGTCTCTCCCAGGACGCGCACAACACGCGATGATACCTTGCCGTCCATCAACGACTGCTCCGTAAGTACATCACTCAGTGAAATGCAGATCACGATGTGGCATTTGCGCATGCATTTTGCCTCAAATCCCATCCTGGGATGCAAGGTTGCCGATTGCTTTGGCCAGCATTTCCCTCATTTGCCCAACTCTTGTGCGTGCAGCCCCGCAAGACTCCGTCCACACCAAGTTACCATCCGGGACTTGCGGGACTAATAAACGAATGACTATTGTAGCCCAAGACCCGATTGTGGACTCTACCTATTTCTTCAAACATGTCCTCGATGCCCAATCACACACGCTCTCCCCCCTAAACCCGATGGCTACTAGTTGCAAGCCGAAAACCTGGTTTTGCTACCCTCCAACCGCAGACGATCGTTTGCCAGATCTGACGATCACACACTAATCCCAACGCCGCTCTCCATATTCAAGCAAACATCTCTCCCATCGTGTCCAGTGATCCCAAACTCTACCTCTCCAAATAAATACTCTTCTTCCTCTATGTAATGGGAGATAACCTGGTAGTAGCTGGCCAAGGTCATGGAGAGGGTCTCCAAATGACCACAAGGTGCAAGTGAACAAACGCCATATTGTTATGATGCCAACCAACGGACGACACACGGATCTTTGCCTTTCCGATGCTGCTAATATCTTCAATTGACATGATATACTGCAGAGCTTTGGATCCACTGAATTGGCCAAGTGAACAAGTCCTGGAGCCTAGGATATGAAAATGCTGCCAATAATTATTGGTGGACACTTTTTCGATTCCTAGATCAGTTGTTGAGTCGCAATTGTTTCCCTTCTTATTGTGGTTTTCATTCTGTATCTGGATGCAAGATACAATGAGTAAATGGGTTGTTCTACATAGATAGAGACAACTCAACAGAGGTTACCTGTGTACCAGATTTTAGCAGCATGATAAGATAAAAAGCAGATAAATCAAGACAATTCTAGTATTCTATCGGTGCTCTTCTGTATCTCCTTGAAATCAGGATCTTCTCATAGGACTGTGCTCTCACTACAGTGGTGGAGATATGGTGTCAATTTATCGAGTTAAGGTTGTAAATTGAAAAGGGCACACATGAAACAAATAATCAATACCCCAAAAGACATCTGAAATATAACTAAAGACAGTTGCTGAAACCTGACAAAGCAAACCAACAGATCAATTTAGATCATATCCCGGGCGAATTCATTTGTCTGCCTATTATATTTCCGAGTGGTGTTGAATTGTACCAAGCATTTCTCTTGCACTACTTGAACAAATCTAATTATCCAGATCGTCAGCTGTCGAACTGAATCTCAAGATCACAGAAAGACCTGGATGATTATTACTATCCTTCTGACTATCCAGAACTTAGCCCAGTAAATGAATGGTTCACCTAACCATTCATAACCGCGCAACAGAGGCTGCTTCCATGCGGGCACTCAAAGACACAGCGAGCAGTTCAACATGAGGAATTTCTCTAATGTTGTCCAGATTTATCTTTAGGTGGAAGTGTATAACAGGCCTGACATACATTGTGACACTTAAATCTTGATATATATCCAGACATGAGGTGCACGCCTTGGATAGCTCAGCATACTTGTGAGAGGGCCTGCGCAGCCAACAACTTTCCGAACTTGCGAGACTATAAGGGGGTCCAGCCGTCTCATCAAGACAAAGTCTCAGCAGTGGCCACCAGCTGTGGATTGTGAGGCATGAGAGGGCATGGCTTCAAGGGCACATATCTTAGCTTGATCAACAGCAATATCAGTCCCACCAACCCTCTGTTAAGCACCTATACATCCTCTTTAAGTCACTTTGTATTTCAATGTTGCATGCACCTATTTCTACCCGTTCAGCAGGATCAATGATAGGGCTTAGCTTAACCATACTGTGAGCCTCATGGGTCTGAATGGGGACGCAGAGAGCACAATATAGCTGGGAAAGGGACCGAGGTGGCACAAGACAGGTCCGACTTGATGATTGATTAGAGAAACAGACCTAGATAGGCCCCATCGACAAAAGACGCCCCTTTCCTGGCCCTAAACACAACTCTGAATACAAGGAAATCCCAGATCCCTCCACAGCCCAAATCCGCCAGGAACCCAACAGAAACAAGGTGAAGCCCATTTATCACTCGGAAAGAACAACCCAAACAGTACACAATCAAACAGGAAGACGTGTGGCGGCGCGCAGAGGCATGGCACTAAGCTTCGGCGGCCTGCTTCTTCTTCTTCTGCTCGACCTTGAGCAGAAGCGCCCTGTTGATATGGGGAAGAACACCACCAAAGGCGATGGTGGCACGGATGAGGGTGTCGAGTTCCTCGTCACCACGAATGGCGAGCTGCAGGTGGCGGGGCGTGATGCGCTTGACCTTAAGGTCCTTGGCGGCGTTCTGCGGCAGAAGTGGTGGTCAGTACATGTGGCGAGAATCCACGAATGGCTGCCTAGCCGGCACTGATGCGATAGGGACAGAGAGAACTTACGCCTGCAAGCTCAAGAACCTCAGCAGTTAGGTACTCGAGAACAGCAGTAACATAGACGGCGGCCTTGGCACCGACGCGCATCTTGTTTTGGGTGTTGGCCTTGAGGAAACGCTTGACACGACCGCAGGGGAACTGGAAAGATAATCTCTCGTTAGTACCGTGACCATGGCGACCGTAAACATGTTATTTCAATCCAGGCGCGACCCAGTTTGCCCTCGATACACTCGACATTCACCGCAGACAACGGAGAACACCATCGGCGGAGCTATGACGCGTCACCGGGACGATGCGAAAAAGGTGACTGTGCTTCCAACTGTCCCGGGCGAGCTGGCGAAAGGGAATCGCGATGGGTTCGCGGGCGTTTGTTGAGGCTCGGGGAGGACAAGGGCGCTGGTCTCGGAAATCATGGAATGCCTTGGGGACGCGTGCGGGACCGAGTTTTTGTCGTCTTTGGGATGGCGGTGTCGTGGCCGGTGTTGAACGAGAACGCAATGCGCAAAATCGCAAGGAGAAAAGCTGTTGACGCGACTTACCTGAAGGCCAGCTCGCGCAGAGTGGCTCTGCTGCTTCTTGGGACCGTCGACCGAGGTCTTGCCACCCGAGCTCTTGCCGCCAGAAGACTTGCCCTTGCCGCCAGCCATTGTTTATCGAGGGGCGAAACGAAGTCGGAAGGTCGAAATAAAGCTGTTTTGTTGATGCAGGTGATCTCTGGGACAATGCGACCGAGAATACGGTGATATTTGATGAGCCGGGGAAAATGTTGTTGTGGTGATGGTCGCGAGTGTGGAGGCGTTTTTTCCCGTCTGGTTGACGTGACTCTGAAAAAGCTGATTGTTTTGAGGGGGGGGGGGTGGATTTGTCGAGTCGAAAATTCGGAAGGCTGAGGAGGAGAGGGACCTAAGCTTTGTGTTGTGATTGCACTCAGAGCTAAGAGTTAGCACTTGGAGGGAGATTGTCGCGCGACCTGCATCGAGGTATCCCCCAGCTTCAGGTGTCAAAGGTCCCCCAAGGCCAGCTAAGAGTAGCGAGGCAAGTTCGCTGTAATGGGAAAAACCAAGACCTGTCTGGCAGCCGGATTCTGCGCTAAAACCTAGATCTGACTGGCATGCCTCGCGCCAGAGGCCAGCATATTTGACGTGCGGTGCGCTTGAGGTACGGCGGGCCGAGATAGACCAACCGTGCACTTTCTTAGGCTCCCGGTCAGGTTAGGTGAGCGAGTCGGTCGTCGCTAGACTGGGCGTGCGTGGTGAGGCAGGATGCGGATGCGGCCGTGGATGCGGCAGAAGGCAGCCAGCCGCTCGAGGCATCAAAGCCATGCTGCCACAGGCCCGAGATGTCTCGAAAACCAGATTGTGAGTAGCTCCAGGAGGCGCCCTTTCCAACGAGCCATCTTTGATGGCTCCCAGGGCAGCAGAAAAGGAGAAGCGATACGTACCAAGACCGACTTACCTAGTTTTGCGGTGACTCTTGGCCAGTTGCGGCCCGCAAAGACTCGCCCTCATGCCGGCCTGTACTCGCACTCGAGCGGCCGATCAGGGCAGGGAAAGTCGGGCAGCCTGCTTCTGATGCTATATAAGCACGGGTAGGTGCAAGCAAAAGAGTAGCACAGCATG
Organism: Thyridium curvatum; assembly: GCF_004353045.1. Classification (NCBI taxonomy): domain Eukaryota; kingdom Fungi; phylum Ascomycota; class Sordariomycetes; order Thyridiales; family Thyridiaceae; genus Thyridium; species Thyridium curvatum. Next base: position 295,641 of record NW_022156802.1, on the reverse strand, counting down.
TTGCTGGCCGTCTTGCAATCGCCCAAGATGCAGCTCCAGGTTGGCAATGCGGTCCCTTCTACGACGTTTTGCCTGAGGACTCACTGCCTGCCTGGCTCCCCCGCCCTTCTCGCGCCTCGGAGGCTGCCAGCCCCACTACCCGAACGCACGAACCACAGGTTAGACTTCCAATTCGACAGCCACACTTACCCTCAGTCGTCAAGCCACAGAACTAACCACAAGCCACACACACGTAGATAACACGTTCATCAATGGCCTGCACAGACACATACACATGCCAGTCGCAAATTGCTTGTTTACTGTTCGAACCACTCTATGGAAATGCGGCATTGAATACACGTCTTGATCAGTCGAGGCTCGCATGGCCGACAAGTCCTCTGTCCTTGCGCGTTTTGTTTGAGCAACTAGCAATATGTGGCCCCTGTTGGATCAACCAGCGAGTTGTCTGGACCCTTTTCTCTCTCAGCACCCAAGCCACCTAAGATATGTCCTCCCTCACAATGGCCTCGCTCCTCCTTCTCTCAGGTTTGACTGGTTCTTGGATCTGGAAATCCCTGGTGTCGCTCTCGGAGTTAGTCAAGCAACTCAACACTTAGCCGCAGACAAACTTGCCTACCTTTCCATGTCCCAGGGGAGCATCTCTTCTTTGGGTAGTCGTGCTCGGAACCTCGCTTCCAGCTGCTTTGCCCTCTCCAAGTAGTAGTCCTGCCGCTCCTCCTCCAGCTCCCTCTTGTATCGTTCCACCTCGCTCTTCCATCGTTGGTGCTCTCCATATGCCTGCACTAGACAATATCGTAAAAATCGTGCCCGGACGCGGGATCTCTTTCTGCGGCACGCACTGTTCTTGCTCTCTTGCCATATCACAAAGTTTTGCGTGTACTCGTCGCGCTTCACACGGCACCAGGTTTGCCAAGATTCCACAAGTCGGTGGCGTGCGGCAGTGTAGTCGTCGAGCGTGAGGTTCTCATAAGACTGATGGGTGCATTAGCAGTAGCCCCTGGCCGGCTGTGCGCATTCTCCGATGAAGGGCATGGGGGAATAGGCAAGCTTACAGGCGGGAGGCTCTCGTCGTTGTCATGCCCGGAAGTCTGAGGTGCATCTCCGGCCGCGGAATCCAGCAGATGTCGAAGGAGGATATCCTCGGGGCCCGGAGCCGAAGAGTAGCTTGGAAGCGCATCAACCTCATCAGGGTCGGCCCGCTCCTCCATATCGATCCTGCTGAGTTCCAAAGCTGCTTGAATGTCTGCCTCCTCTTGCGCATCCAAGTCTTGCTGGGCCTCCATAGCTTCCCGAGGGCGCATGCCTTCCCATGCACCCAGATCTTCCTGCAAACTCATAGCGTTTTGGCTCCAAAGCTCTCTGGTGCTAATCCTGATGTCGCTCGAGATCTTCCCTGATCTCGTAGTAATATTACCAAGAGGTAGAGTTGAAATGCAAGAGAAGGAACCAGTGCGAAATTGGTGTTGGGAGTGACTTTTCAATCAGAGAAGGGGCGCGCCTCCAGGCAGGATTATCTTCGCCTTGTTGAAGACGATGAATACTGTATCTCTCTATGATTACCACTGTCTGAACAAAACCTTGGCCTATTGAGAAAAATTCCAGTGGTTATATACCAAGAATGGGGTGAGGACGGGGAGTGGCAGTGTCGTTCAAAATGCGCGCGCTCTGGCCGGTACCAAGAACTAATATTTGACAAGCCCATGGAACTGCCAGTCCATGTGGACACCTCAGCCACTGACTGATGAGAGTGATAATGCAGCCTGGTTCGTCTGGATTCAGCCCCAGAACCAGAAAAGTCTACAAATCTGGTGTCGCACTGATTCGTCTTGATCCAGTGTTGTGCACGTCAGAGAAACTAGTACATCAAGAAATACTGACGGTTCGATTTGATCTGAAGTTTCTGCTTTCCATTTTGACTGTGCAACAAAGCAATACCCATCTATATACACTCTTTTCAAGCTTCGAGGGCTTGATAGTAGGCTCGTTTCAATCTTCGAGAATCAACTCAAAATAGCTTGAAAGGCGAGCAATTCGGCGCTCAAGAATCTATGCCGAACCACTATAGCACGCGGACAGCAAATTCTGGTCCTCAGTGCTAGCAAAAAAACTCTTCGTCTGTGGCAGTGAAAGAACCAAACTTGTTGCTTTGAGAAACTGCTAAACTTGCGGGTGGTACGGCCGTCTAGACCCTGAACCATTTCCTATTGTTCCTAGTCCCTTCGCTCCGCACTCGTGACTCTACATTTCCCGAGGTAGCCTGTCGCAGCGGGTCCACCAGCGATATGACAAAGCCGTCCTTGTAATGCATCTCCTTGCTCTTGGTACCCGCGATCCCCGTGGATAGCTCCGTGTCGCTCCCTGTGCGGCTGTGCGTCCCGTCCACGGGGCCCAGCCCCTCACTTGGCGTCGTGGTCAGCTCGTACCGGTCCTCGTGAGTGATGTCGATCTCCTGAGTGACGAAAATCCGCCCAAAGTGGCTGCTAATCCTGGGCCAGAAGACGGGCACGCTGGCGCATATACTGGCGGCATCGACTTCCAGAATGGCCAGAAGGATGCTGATCGGTCCGTACCAGGTCGGATCTCGGACGGGATAAGTGGCCGCCTTGTGCTCGACGATCGTGGCCAGGCGCCAGACGGAGAAGACATTGACACTGGCGTGTTCGTGATTAGCAAACCGTCTCTCTGACACATAGATGTGGTTACAAAAAGACACCATCGCCGGACTCACAGACAGCCCATGAACAGCAAGGCCAAAAGACCCCTGCGAGTCTTCTGCGGTGTATGCTTGTCAAAATACATTGGTACCGGCGCTGCCAGGACAAGAACGTCGAGGACCATGTTGACGCCCGTATGGCTCTCGTACGTTGCTGCGAAAATATGGGGGTTGGGCGACCCAAAAGCGTAGCACTTGGCACCTGGAGGGGCAAGCCACAAGTCCTTGATCGGGAAGCAGGGAAACCAAGCCATGAAGGTGTAAGCAGTACCCCAGAGGGCCGTAAAAATGAGGAGGCCGACGCAAAGTCGATACATGGTGGTGCCGCGGTTGTACACGCGGAGATACTGGAAGAGTAGAGAGAGTTTGATCAGGGCTGTGCAGGTTATGTAGGCCGCGCTGCCGACATAGAAGACCTAAGTGGCTGTTAGAACAAACCTCTTCCACACACCCTACAGGTTGAGAACAACACACAATAATGTAGGCCCGTGCAGTTTCCGGATGCAAGAGAGCGAAGTGCTTCCCCATGCCGTAGTTGGTGGCTGCAGAATCGCGGGTTAAAACGAGGCTGAAGCATTCCAAGGTCTCGAGTAAGCTTACCAAGGCATATAGCGCCAGTGCCGACGACTGTAAAAAGCTGTGGACTGTATCAGCCTCGCCGCTCATTCTTGAAAGTGATGAATGAAGATAGTCTTACAAGGTAAACCACGATGAGTAAGTCATCCCATCCAGGTGACCGCACGACCCACAAACGCGTGTAGAGGCGAGTCAATACACATGAGCACGAAATTATCTTCGTGAGGATTAGTCTGTCAGTGCATGCTCCTTGCTGCTATCGGTGGAATCGTAAGTTTGTACGAGTCTAGACTGACCAAGAAAGTAATGGACACCCCGAGGATCGTTTCTCGCTTGTTGACTAATGGTTCTGGGTCATTGAGATTGTCAAAGAGGTGACTGAGATCACCCGAGGACGGACGGCCTGCCATTCTGTGTAGCTTGATGGGAGCATCTGGTACGACCTGCGTCCTAAGGTTCCATCATTTCTCGTGATGCTTCTGCCGACCCCTCCCAATGAACAAAAGAGCGATGAGGAAATCTGGGGAAGAAGAGGAGGCGTGGGGCTAGGCCAGAGCCGACCTTTTCTACAAGTATGGCCATGGACCACAGACCCCTTTCTCGCCTGCCGATCATATCTTATTTCGACCCATGCCACAGAGACTGCCGATGCACAAACTGTCATCCATGTCTGCGCGCGCCAGAAGGAATCCGCATGTTTCGTTTTGAGCTCGGATTGACAGGCATGGCAGGCGGATGTGTTCCCTCGAGAGTGGACTTCTGGCTCAGCGTAGGGCGGGACTAGGCCTGATAGAGGAGTGTCAGACGCCGGAGGGATGTGATCTGGACAAACTCTCTTCCCTACTTTGCCAACTTTGGACAGCAGGGTGACAGGGATGCTTGCGAACGCGACATGGGTTAGGAGCCCAAATTCTCACGTCACAGGTGGCTTTGACTTTGAAACACCGTCAGGCTAATATCTCATCTCAGAAATCTTGTGTGATAGGTTGAAGGAACGAGAATGATGCTGTTGTTTGCTTGAAGCCCGAATGGATATTCTGTCCGGTTCACGGACGAGGTGACGAGGTGAGGATATCACCTTGCAACAAGTGGATGATGATTCCGACCGGATCCTCTGGAATCCTCCGGCAGGGGTAAGTCGTGGGGGTTGTGATCCAATTTCCCCTTTCTCGGAACAATGCCGGTTTTCCTACAGCGTGTTCGAAGTTTCAAACCGTGTACCCCTGTAGCAGAGCGGATCTAACCCCAGTGCTTCGAAAAGTGGAAAAGGTCCGGCTAGCTCACAGCTAGCTCACACAGTGTTCTCCATCACATCTAAGAAGTCTACGGGACTCGGTCTTGCCGCAAAAAGGGCTGAAAACCTGGCCGATCAGTCCCTAGTCTACTTGTAGAACTCGACGGACAGGGCCTCCTTGCCACTTTTTCGCCAACTAAGCGCGCCTTACGAGAAGCGCAGATCTTCCAGTCCCCTGCGTGTGCTCTGGGAATACCTACCTACTGAATCAACAGCCCCTGTAGACTCGCATCATGTGAATCACGCAAACAGGTCTTGCCCAATATTAGGCTACACATGAGATATGCGCTTGGAATGCCATTGACCAAGAGCTGCGGTAATCGGGCTGAGAGTTGTGCTTGCCAATAGCGTTCCAATCGCATAATATCTTATGTGATCACGCTTGGTGCGTACCAAGGGTTATAGTTCTGTTCAATGTCCTCAATGCTTGCTCAACTGTGGTGTTGAGCATTTAGCAAATCAGCAGATGAGTGTTCTTGCTCTGAATGTTCACTTTTGGTACTATTCATTCATTCATTCATTATGAAGCGTGAAGCCGGCTAGATACAGACGAGACATAAATCCAGCCCAACTTGCCCATGCCGAGGACTATGGGCTAGTAGTGTAAGCCCTACTACCTAAGGCTTGCGAGGCTTGCAGAGCTGTCCATTGGCAACAGGAAGCTGGAAGACGGTGTGAACGCTGGCGTGATCAGAAGTCCAGTCGTTATTCTTATGATTAGGCTCCGGGGTGGGACTGCCAACTATGAGTGTGTTGGAATCAACGACGGTCATGTTGCCCTTGTGGTAAATGAAGTCGATGCGATCCATGGGCTCCTTCCTGCCGTTGTTGTCCAAGTAGATTGGCGACCAGGTGATGCCGGGGACGGCGAGTGGATCCGGGTGGATGACTCGGTACGAGTCGATCATGCCGGCGTTGGTGGGCTCGACGGAGGTGGGCCAGGGCACGTTGGCGTAGCCGCAGTGGGTGTCCCGAGTGGCCTCTGTGTAGTCCAGGTGGGACGGCGCGTTGAAGTCGCCGAGGAGGATGACGGGGACGCTGTTGGCGTTGTCAAGATTAGACTTCATGAGCTCCAAAGACTTGCGAATCTGAGGAGTGCGTCCGGACTGGGCCTCGCGCGCTAGAGTCTGCTCCACAGTCATCTTGGAAAAGCAGAAGTCGTAAGGTCCGTACGGATCGTAGCCCAGGTGCTGGTTCCAGACGTTCACCTGCTGCTTCTGGCCATCGAGAGCGATGCGCACACCCAGGCTGTAGCTGCCGGGAATGGTGTAGGTCTCGACGATAGGGTAGCGGCTGATGGTGCCGACGTCCTGGCCTTGATAGACATACCAGCCAAGAGCCTTTGCCAGACGGTTGGCATGGTCTCCAGTAGACTCTTGGAAACCGATAATATCGAAGTTGCCACCAGCGAGGAAGCGAACTTGCTTGCGGTGGTAGTCATTTACCTGAGTACCGCCGTGCCATAGATTGTAGGTCAGGACGTTGAGAGAAGATACGAGCACCTGGTCGGCGCGGCGGACTGGGATAGTAACTTCCAGTGTGCTCGACCCCTTGCCAGCGAGGGTGGCCTTGATAGTGGCCTGGACCTTGCCTGCGGCAGTGGGCTTGCCGGAAATGATGCCGCCCGTGGAAGACACCCCGACCCAGGCATCACCGGAGACCTTTTCAAAGCTCACTGTGGACGGATCTGTGACGCCGTTGAGTAGGCCGGCAATGGTAACACTGAAGTCTTCACCGACACGGGCGTTCTGAAGAGTGAACTTGGTGACGATGAACTCGAATGGGACATCGGGGGATGGCATATAGAAGAGGATTGGCTCGGCCAGCCATTTGTAGCCATCATTGGCGAGGAAGTAAGCCTTGTACTGTTGGCCGCCGGTGAGAGACGAGGCAGCGATCTGGACCGTGCCGTCGGTCTTGGGAGTGTACGCCCAGGTCAGGGAGGGGTTCACTTGCTTCTCCTGGTCGGGGCCGCCACCCGAAGCAGGGTAGATGCCAATCCAGTTCTTGGAATTTGCCGTAGGGATCGAGTACTTGAAGGTCAGGAGGGGCTGGTCAGGAAGAAGCTCGAATTTGCCGTCCAAGGCACGAGGCTCGGTGGGCATGTAAAAGGTCACGGGCTCGGCAAGCCACTTGTAACCGTCGTCGGCAAGGTAGTAGGCCTTGTACTGCTTGCCGGCTGTGAGGCCAGTGGTTGGGACCTTGACGGTGCTGTCGGCATTGGGAGCGTAGGCCCAGGTGATAGAAGGGTCCACCATCACCTCCTTGTCCGGACCGCCACCGGAGGCGGGGTAGATACCGACCCAGTTCTTTGACTTGGGGGACGGAGTCGAGTACTTGAACGTCAGAAGAGGTTGGTCGCGCAGGAACGCGAGCTTGCCGTCAGCAGCGCGGGCCTCGACAGCGACAGGGCTGGCAGCCACCAGGCCGACGGTGGCCAAGAGGCCTAACACAATAGTCGAAAAGCGCATGGTCCGTATGGCGATGTCGAGGATGTAATGGACCCGGGCTTGGGACTTGCAATGCGGAACCGAGGAGCTGTCTCGCTTTAAATGCCTTCAAGACTCGGACCCATTGGGCTTGCTCTTTGCACCTCCGCCGGCGAAGCAAGGTTGAGCTGGGGTTCACCTCAGGGTTCGCCGCGGCCGTAGCATGGAAATATTCTTGACCAGGTTAACTCGTCTTGGCAGACAAAACGTCCCTTACCCAGAGCAATGGAAAGTGTCATCAAGCTTTCCCAGACCAAGGGTGCCAAGCCAATAATTCGCACATTGGGACGTTGCGTTAGATGGGGGGAGGAACCACGTTGCGTGACGGCGTTATGCTTATGTACCAGGAGCCAATGCGGCGCGTTTCTTATGCCCACGGGGATCGCCAAGCACATGCTGCGGGCGAGCATGGATCAAGAAGATCCCCACTGGGGACGAGGATGGGCCAAGGTGGGATTGATGCTAGGTACGGGCTGGCGAACCGGGTTGATCTCCTCTTCCAGGGCGGCTTCTTGACTCACCTTCCAGAACAGGTCCCAGTGTTACTGTGCCGTTTGATGACGCCCAATGCGAATTCGGAGTAACGATCAGCCGTGGCACATTCTCATTTCCAGTGTCCCTGCCGCCTGCCGACCCTGACGTGGACCTGCATATCGAATCTGCATTCGTAGTTGCATGCCCGTACGTGCGCTATATTGCACCTCATCTGTGCCATCCGACTTTCCAACACCAGAGTTTGATGTGCGGGAATGTCAAACATTGAAACATTGCGGGCGGGATGGCGGGATCTCCAATCCCCACTGGAGTCCACGTGGGGTGCCCGGAACTCGGCCGGAGCAGTCAAAGGGACAAATGAGCAGTCCTTCACAAGGCACACGTGCAAAGGTTCTACTTCGTACATGCGAATGCTGGAGTACCCATGCTTGGCACTTCACTACGCAGAGGTCTACCAACTAGTTCTGCCACTAACCAAGAACTTGAGCGTTGGGAGGTCAGGGACCTGGTACTCCTCATTTTCTAGCGGCATTGATACAGAGAAGCCTGCAGGCATCCGATCAGTTGAAGAAGCCACTGTGCAAGTCGTTGGGTGGATCTCTACGACGCGCTAATCGAATATTGGGGGGCACAGCATGCGGCACAGTCTGCACTCGGGAACATGTGGCATGACCTCCTACTACAAAAGCCTGTGTAAACATGTGTCTTGTGTTGATGCCGCTTCTGTGGACTTGCCAGGGTTCAACCCGAAACCTCCCGTCACTTGCAGGATTCCTTGCAGGATTCAAGATTGATCGAGTGGACACCTGGCGCCGGTACACAGCTTCATAATACGGTATACCGCAGAACAGCGTTGATTCTCAAGGTAATCGTCAATGCTTTCATACCCTTTTCGATACGTGGGCCAGGTACGGCCGTTGTCATAGCGACTTTGGTATTGCTTGGTCGCCATTTCTAACACTCCATGCAACCTTATCGCGATTGCTCTCTTCTTACTCTCGTTTTTGACCATACCCGCAAGCCTGACAAACCGATATGCGTCTGCCCCAGAACGTCTCCGGCGCCAGGCCTTACGCAGAGTCTTTGCAGCGTTTCCGGCTCTCCTGGCTGTGTCATTACTGGCGGAAAGGACAATGGTAACTGTGGGGGCTGCGGCCAAACGTGTCCTTATAAGACGCACTGCGACACGGGAAGTTGCCAGTGTGATCAGAGCCGGTGTGCCAACAATACCTGCCTTGACTTTCTCACCCATCAGGTTGCTAACATCATGGATGTAAACATTTCCGCACTGACTCGGCTAAGTCCCAACTTGGACACCACGCCCAGGTTCCAGGGTCACACGCGCCAGCTCGGGGATCTGCACGCTTCGTCAGCTAACCGGTCGGCGACCCTCACCGTAGATAATTGGAGGGAAAAGAAGAGCTATTGTTTACATCAGGCATGTTAGCTGTTACACGGCCCAAAGTCCGGAAGACCCCCGAGTGAACCAAGGACATCCCCAAAATAGTTTGTAGCCGCGACACCCCTTTCAAAAGTAGTAGTCCATCCCTTTAGGATACCTTCGATGACTCTGACTCCGGAGAGATAGAGGTTCCGAAGTGAAGGCTGTAGCCCTCCGTGATCTAGAACGAAGGGAAGCTCAGGAAGCTCAGAACCAGGAGGTTCACGATCGAAATTGGACCCTGACCGCATCAGAATGATCCGGGAGAAGTCTACTTTGTGCTGGAGGGCAGCTCGAAGCAGCGCCGCCAGAATAGCGGAATCCTCCTGGGCCGTCATGACGTAGTTGGCCTGGCCAGATGTGTACACCTTGGCAACATGTGCCATAGCCTCGGACAAGCGGTAGCTGTGCCAAAATACATTGGAAGAAAGCACGTCGCCTTCGGTGACGCATGGCTTTGATGTAGCAGCGCGGTACATGTCGTCTGCAGCTCCAGGGTATTTTGCTCGGTATTTGGCGGCTTCTTCCGAGTCCTCGAGGTCGGCATTGCGAGCGAAAGACATGACGATTTGTCTCAAGTCATCGTTCAGCTCAAATACCTCTGTCCCATGTATGTATCTTGGGAAGGACTCGGGCGAAGGTGCACCCATTGGCACGTACCCGGTGGACCAGCTGGATGGAATGTCTCTGCCGTCCCATTCCATCTGTGTATCGACTTGAATAGCGAACTTGGCAAAAGTCACGGCGCCGATGGTGCTGACCCTAGGATTGACACCAGCGATCCCACTCAGGATGAAATAGGACTTGGACAGGTCGAACCGACTCGAAGACGTGAGCGCTGAGACCGACAGAGCTGCATTGATCACTGTGTCCGAGGCTTGTTAGCAGCTTTCCAGAATTCACTAGGTCCAGAGCGTCCTCTCACATCCGGTCCCTGCGGTCATCAAGCATACCGACCCATCTTCAGTGCAGTGGATGGTGTCGTATGCTCGTGAAAGACCCAGTAGAGGCACAGTACGAGTGAAACTGACCTCGCTGTCTTTGGACAGCCAATTTGCGGCTTCTGGTTTGAACTAAGAGAGCAAGGTCAGTTTCCTGTTGAAGAACACATGAAAAAGCACTAGGGGGAGTGGCTTCACCATGGCAATAATGAACACCTTGGGGCGCATCATGTGTCCATCCGCGGGGTCTATCCGCGAAGAGCTTCTCAGGTGATCAGGAACGATGGCCCGGACCATCTTGTCCGTACGAATCAAGTCGTGATGCGATACCGTCAAGCTGAAGGCTTAGATTGGACTTTGAAATAGCTTTGTGCTACCCTACTATATTGAAGGGTTGGACGAAGAGTCATAGTTGTGCGGTGGTCGGTTGCAAACGACCTCAGATGGCGGGGTCGAGATCTTCTCAAAATGGTTCCGCCATCGGGATTACGAAGCTAGGTGCTCCAAGCCCGGACATCGTTCTGGTTGTACACTCTACTGGCACACATTAATTTTGTGGTTGTCAATCACAGTCCAACCTCAATCACACGTTAACATCGTTCTAATGCGAGATGTGTTCAGATGTCTGTCTGCATAGCATCCAGCTGGCGCTTGACTTCTCTGGCTCATGGTGTTCAAACACTGGAAGAATGATCACGGACTTTATTATGGAGACTTTTCTGCCCAACACACTGGTTCAAATCGCTATCCCGGATGTCAAATAAAGAAGAAAATGGTCCTTGTCCGGCCAAAGAGGCCTGTGCTGCGTAATCAGGGGGTTGATATGGGCCGCTGGCGCTAATCATGCCAGGTTTGGTCTTGATGGTGCGGCATCATCACGTCTCAGACAGGCCCAAAAAGGGCGAGCAAGGGGTTCGCCATGCCAAGACTAAACAAAGGCTCCACCAGATTGATGTGTTGCAGGGGAATCCTAGACGACTTTGGCAATCAAAAGACCCTCGTAGCGAGCTTTCGCGACGCGAACGTCAAACGTGCAGGGCAAGGTTTCCCGTCCCAGCAAGGGTCCGGGCTTATGCTGAAGGACCAGAGGATTCACAGAGTAGATATTCGACGATGCCCAGATTGAGCAGACTTTGACTTGTATTGTACTCTTCAGCGCTGGCCCGCATTCTCTTCTACCAGCGGCAATTGATTTGCAACTCTTTCTAATTAGTGTCGACGCGTAAATATTCGGACAAAGTCCATTTCGTCAAACACTCTGTCTGCGGCACTTTGACACGAGCGCAAGGATGGATCAAAAACATTCGCCATACGAAACTGTGCCGATCACAGACGACCGTGACCATGAAGAGTCGCTCTCCATGACCGAGGTCGATGAGTCGCTCATGGGGGATGAGAAGCCTTGGGCGCAACAAGGGGGCAGGCGATCACGAGAAACGAAATCGTGGCTGGCGGCGTTTCGGTCGCACCGGTGGCTGATTGACACGTCTCTCTTGGTTGTAATTTTGGTTCTTGTACTCCTGCTACACCGAGAAAGGAGGAAAGATCCGTCCACGACACCACAGCAAGTCGGAGGCGATTTCGGTGGCAACGGCCCTCAATGTTGGTCGACTATGGGATTCAACGACCAGTCTGGGGGGTGAACACGCTGACATTAGGGACACAGTTGCGACGCAAGTCGTCAAGTTCGAATCCGATATGTCATTTACGCCCATGAACACGACCGAGTGGTTCTCAAACGACACACTTGCTCGTTGGAATACTATTATGCCTGGTAAGTTCTGTCCGCCAAGGCTTAGAGTGTGAGACTGATCTCCCAATAGCTGGCACTGGCTGGGGATCCTCCGAAGGAACCTTCTTCACCACATCCATGACCCATCAGTTGCACTGTGTAGTAAGTGGAATACAATGAGACGCTTCCTACCGAAAGGAAGATTGCTGACCGACGGCGGGCAATAGTTCATGATGGGCCGGATCTACTCTGGAGTCAAAGCGGGCATGGCCGACAATCTCCCAGATGACTACCACTTCCATTTCATGCACTGCATTGACTACCTCCGCCAAGGCATCATGTGCACCGGGGACCTGGCTCTTGAGCCGCATGAGCCCAACGAGTCGGAGCAAAGCGGCGGCTTGGACGGGGGGTGGAATGGACATCATGGTATGTTATTTTCACATACGATGTAGCTCCACGGCAACTAACGGCAGAGCAGTGTGCAAGGACTACAGTCAGGTCATCAAGTACCTAGAGAGTGAGTCAATTGGCCCCGTGCATCCCCAACCTATGATTTCGATGCTGATTTATCTTAGAGGAGATCACCAGCGGCGTTCGAGTGGTGTTGGACATAGACGACTAGTCATGTATTGCAGAATACTATTGCCAGATCTATCCGCGACAGTCCCCAGTGCATCTGACTTGCGGTCCAATGCGGGATGCATCTGGCATGCGAGGCACATAGCCGAGAGCGAGCTAAGTTGAAGCGTGCAGTCGTTCCCAAAGACCATTACCACCATATGTAGGTGACGGCTCAACTGTGCTAGCTCTAGCCCTTGGTATGTATGTAAGGTGTGAAGAGAGCGAGTCATTCTTCACGAGCTGCTTAAATGGCCAACTTTGAAAATGCCGCTACATCCGAAGATATCTCCGGCGACCCACACTTTTCCACCGCGAAAACGGAGTTAGGCGGTCTTTTCTTCCAGGATCTGTCCGTCTCGGCCGTGTCTCTCTGGGAGAATACTTGCCTGGAATCATTCGCACCCCGAGAAACATTTATCCAACTGCTCCTTTTCAACCTTGATGTTCCATTCTACACCGAGTCCTACGGCCGAGACGTCTGTTCCCGAAACATGACAGCAGAGAGAGAACCCCGCCGCCGGCGTCGCCCAGCGCTCTCATGCGTGGAATGCCGGCGCCGCAAGATCAAGTGTGACCGCGATGACCCGTGCGGGCACTGCAAGACATCCAGGATTCACTGCGTCTACAACATCTACGGCAACACCAACCCAGTCGGCAACGTGCAGCCATCCTATGGCTCTTCTGGGCCCTCGCCGCCAAGTCCCTCCGCTAGAACAGCACATCCATCCTCTGCTGATCTAGCCTCAGGAAGAGCTGTGTCGGAGCAAGCAGGACGTACTTTGACTCATGATGGACCCGTAGTGCCACAACTGGGCACCATTGGTACGCCGTTATCAGTTTATGATAATTCAAACCAAGCCCGGTCGGGTAGCGACTGGGGAGCGCATAGTGATGTTCACAGCCTCATTCAGCGCGTACAGAAGCTTGAAGAATCGGCTGCGAGTAGTCCCGCCTCGAAGGCTCAAGATATTGGACATAGACAGGATGCTCTCACCTCACCAATCACGCTACAGGAGGCACAAATCACGTTGAACAAGACAAGAATCCTTGGCTGGAGCAGATGGGCTGCTGAGACGACTGTGGTAAGTCCGCGCTTGATTTATTGCATCTCCTCGGTTCGCTAACCTCCAGCGACCAAGTTTTCGACGATTCTTGATTTGTTTCACATCTTTACCGGAACTGATGCCGTTGCTGTAAGCGGACATGTATCGCACGACGACTCTTTCAGGGATCCCAGCCTCGAGCCTATCGTTGCCGACCTTACCAACTTGTACCAGAGATGCAAGTCCTTGGCCAAGAGTACCAAAGTGGGTAGACCAAGTCGGACCCTGAGGGATCCAGACTCTTGTTTGGCTCCCCCATCTCGCGAATGGGCCGACAACATGGCAAATCTATACTTCAAATACTTCGAATCGACATATCGCATCCTTCACGTGCCCAGTTTCTGGGAGGAGTACCATCGATACTGGGAGGATCCCGGCCATGCCAAGGCGGGCACCCGCCTCAAGGTCTTGCTGGTCATTGTCATCGGATCCAGTTTGCGAGAGCATGGAGCCGAGGAATTACAGATTACCAATAGAGTGCACCGGTGGATCTACACTGCGCAATCGTGGCTTTCTGGACCGCTCGAAAAAGATCGCTTGGACCTTACAGGCATTCAAGTGTTCTGTCTGACAATTCTTGCCCGCCAGATCTTTTCCATCGGAGGAGATCTGGTCTGGATGTCCATGGGTGATCTGATCCACCGTGGCATGAGGATAGGTCTGCATCGTGACCCCAAATTCCTTCCACCAATGCCTACACTGCAAGCCGAGATGCGACGGAGGCTCTGGGCCACCATACTAGAACTAACACTGCAGTCCTCCATGGACGCCTCGATGCCCCCGAGGATATCTTTTGAGGAATTCGATACTGAGCCGCCTTCAAACAGTAACGATGACGAGATGGACGAAACCACGACAGACCTGGCACCCCATCCTAGATCGACGTACACGTCTGCCTCAATGCAGCTGATTCTAGTCGACTCTCTACGTGCGAGGCTACGGGTTGCACAGCTGATCAATGGTCTGACTCATGAAATCTCTTACACGGATGTGCTAGCTCTGAGTTCTGAAGTTATGGACGCTTGCGGCGCCTGCGGGGACTTTTTGAGAAAACAAGGCGATGTCATGATCACTGCCTTCCACAGAAACTTCCTGGACTACCTGCTCAGGAGATGCTTGGCTTTAGTTCATTGCCCTTTTGCCTTTCAGGCAAAGAGCAACCCGCTTTATTGTTTTTCTCGAAAGACATTTGTTGACGTGGCCATGACCATTGTCTCTCCCGAGCCAGACGACGCGTTTGCGCACCTACTGCTCATTGGCGGCGGGCTGTTCCGCGAAGGTATCCGCTACGCGACTACTGCCATCAGCCTCGAGCTGATCGACATGGTCAACTCCCAGAAGAGGGACGGGACTCTGGCACGGCACTACCGAACCCGGGAGGTCCTCAAGCAGACGATCCGAGATATGATCGAACTGTCTGCGGATCGCATCCGCCGCGGAGAGACCAACACCAAGATGCACACCTACTTGAGTGCAATTCTGGGCCAGGTCGAGGCCATCGAGACTGATGGACCTGTTGAATATACTATTGCGAAGGCTGCCAGGGACAGTATGGAGTTCTGCTGCAATCTAGTGGAGGAGCGAGTTGGAAGCATCGCTCTCTCTGGCCTTGCCGACATTGATACTG
The DNA here is from genome assembly GCF_004353045.1 of Thyridium curvatum. Lineage (NCBI taxonomy): Eukaryota > Fungi > Ascomycota > Sordariomycetes > Thyridiales > Thyridiaceae > Thyridium > Thyridium curvatum. Next base: position 280,606 of record NW_022156802.1, on the reverse strand, counting down.
GCATGTCGGTCGATGGCAGTGGAGATGGGTTTGACTGGGATTTCGATTTCGAGATGAACTTTGGGTTGATGGATGATGGCTTTACTTTTGGCTAGTGACCGCAAATCTTGCTTTTATAGAAAGGCTAGATAATGGAAATATTAGGCCAAAGATTAATATGTGAAGCTACAGTGTTAGCTAAAGTGGTTGGATAGATAGAAGACCGAGAACAAAGCGGTCCAGATGATTCAGGAAGGGAAGAGTCCAGGTGCCTTCTAAATTCAATTTAACCTATAGCCTAGTTTCAGAACCCTTCTGATTGCCAAGTACACTCCTATCGTGCACGCCAGCAGACTGACTAGTCTTCCCAAGCAGCCCTCTCGTTCATCGGAGATTGCTCACCCCGTGGGCCAGCATCTTCACCTGGCGTTGAACCATAGCTTCGGGGGACAGTTTCAACACTCTCTTCCTCAACCTCGGGAACGGCAGGCAGTAGAGGTCGTCTCGATTCGCGGCCTGCATCCCTCGTATCGTCTCTGCCAGCTGTCCTCCAAGCTGTCCACCAGCTCGCCCCGTCACGCATGAGAAGCAGCCCAATCACCTACAGGACGGCCATAGGTTAGCACGGAACGATAGCGCATGAAGCATCTCAGACCTGCGCGCTATTCTTTACACACCTGCAATAAGCCCACGGCAATGGCCACGGCAAAGTCTGCTCCCGAGGAGCTGCGCAACGCGGCTGTCCAAGGTTTTCTGCAGGCCTCGGTCCTTCCGAACATCTCCGCACACTGACTCCCAGGTCCGGAACGGAAGGGATAGGCGCGGTCTTTGACCGAATTGAAGCCGCAGCAGTTCATCATATCCTGAATACGCCGGATGCGTGTATCGTCATGATTGCGGTACATACGCATCCAGTCATTCTCCAGCACACAGTTGAGCGCGGGTGAGGGAATGATCCCCTCGAACAACAAAGTGGCTAGGATAGTCGTGAGGAGGGCCTGGAGTGTTTGCAGTACTAAAGGTGCAAGCCGTCGGAGGCGGGAAGATGTGGGAGCATGGGCGACACGTAGCAGCGATGGATGGATGTAGGCGTTGAGGAAGCCGAGGATAGGGAGGAGAGTGGCCAGAATAGAGATGACCGGGGAGAGTGGTAGAGAGAGGCTTGAGGAGTGGAAGTGAACTACTCTATTTTGGGAGGACGAGATGTTTTTTGTCAGCTTCGGTCCCTGATAGAACTTCGGTCCAAGGACACTTACGCAGCGACCCCAAAGAGGACCATGCTGACCTATCACCACAGTGAGCTTCCAGAGGGCCTCCTGAACGAGTGTTCCTTTGACACTTACCAGCAAGTACACCAATGCCGGGCTAAAAGATACCATGTTGTCTTAGCGAATAGCCGAGATCTTTTGCATTCAATGAGGTGAATGAGTATTTCGAGAGAAGCATAAAGGCTCGGATGTGGAAGAACGAAGGTGTCGGCATGCGGGGTTGTATGAAGGAGGAAATGTTAAGAGATGCAGCTTCGTCATTGGCCAAGACTAGGACAGCACTTTCGAACTAATCATTGGATGGAATCAGGTACTCCCTGCTGCACAGTGACGCTCTCGACCGTCATGGCAGACCGCCTGACCTACGCTGCAATTTATATCCCTGGATACGATTTTGCGCTTGGGGACACAGGGGGGGCACCCGCGTTAAAAGCATCCGACTGGCCTAGAAGCCCCTGTGATGACAACTGTCGATTTGATTGGCTAAGAATCGACAATTCATGACAAGAGGCGAGGTCGTTCTGAGACTTCAACAATTACTATGCGACCAACTTGATGAGCAACCCATTTGAGATTGTGCAAAGGTAGTGGTTCATGCTGTCAGATTATAGCAACAAGCCTAGTGACCTAAAGCACCCGGGAAAAGAGATCTAAGCAATACGGAAATTCCCGTCTCATCGCTCGCTAATTGGCATCTTGAAATCAAAGAGCTAGAACAGATATAAGTGAATGTATCAAGAACAACTTGCAGCATCCTGTTTGTGATTGACAAATTTGGACGTACCAGCTAGACAGTGGCCTATGCTTGATGTGAACGCCTTTCGCATTCCTTCTTGAGTGCTTCGTTAAATGTGGCCCAGTTCTCCATCGGCTGATCTTTCCTAATGAACGGCCGGAATAGGTACGTTAAAGGACCCCAGAACTCCTCCCGTTGCACAAATGTGGTAGTGGAAGGGTCGTTTTTGTTGTGAGCGAAGTCAAATGTGTGCCTCCCCGTGAACAACCCATAGAGTGAGCCGTCCCAGATGAAATGCTCAGGGCGGTTATCCTAAGCGGGTTGTTAGACTCTGCTCCGAACAGCTGGACGCCTTGACTCACAACCACAGAAGGATGAAAGGTCATGCCATGCATAGAGACCCTGAGGCGGTCTGATGCTTGTAGATCCAAAGGATTCTTGCCAGACTCAACAGGCCTGATATTCCACCCTTGTTGCCATTGGCTGTACCCGGCGAAGTCCATGAACTACGAGAAAAGAAATGTGTAAGCGGAGCATTCGACGGGAAACAGTCGAACAGCATAGACATGCTTACTACTTGCCGAACAAGTGCCGGCGAGGCCAGAATGTCAATCTGCGCAGAGATCGTGATAGGAGCCATCTTGGCGAGGTCTCTTTTGGCTGGCAATGTATCTTTTTCAAAACGGTCTGCTATGTGTTCGTGCTGGACGGTGATGTATGGTAGGTGTGGGATTGCTTGTTGGCCCGTCTAGAATGCGGCGGGCTACCTCATTATATACTCCATGGTGACCTCGCGGCAGCAGCGACTTTCGCTCGGGATGGACTCTCTGCGACGAGCGGCCCTCGACTCGAGAGCCCCGAGAGCTGGGCGCGTGGTCGACCGTCGGGTTCCCGAGGCTTGGCAGCCCGTTCCGGCCGGGTGCGAAAGCGCCCGAACTGGAGTGACAGCCAGCTGTCAGCAGCTGAGGCTACCCCCACATTTTCTCGCTTTCCTGCTCGCGTTTTTCTCGGCCAACTCTCGCCTGGACACTCACTCACTAAAGCAACGAGAAGCGCGAGAATGATGCAGCCGCACAAAGCTTGTTATTAGCTTAAAACCTAGGCAGTCAGCTGTGGTTCAATTGGGGTCTGTAGTCTGTCTGGTCTGGTGCGCGTGAACCGCGGCCCGCCTAGAATTCGGAGGCGACATGTACCCGTCCGGGGCGCAAACCCTCCGTTTCTGCGCCGTCAACGCGTTGACGTCGACACTTGGCGCCCGACCAGTTCGGGACTTGTCATGAATCTTTATGTTCGCCATGCGGACTTGGAATATATAAATCAATCTTTTCTTCTCCATCCAAGATTCTCAATTCGGCCATTCACCCAGAACATCAAGAGGAAGAAACACAAACGCAACACATCACAACTTACCAACCAACTCACGCACCGATTGCCCGGCACAGACCATAGACACCCTCACGAACATTGAACTTGACCTCATCACAACCACCACACACCAGCTTCAACATGTCTTCCAGCACTACCGCATTCTTTGGCGCTAGCGCCGGCGTGGGCCTCTCGGCCCTCAAGCACGCCCTTGCCGCCGGCAAGAACTGTGTCGCCCTCTGCCGCACCCCTTCCAAGCTCAGCAGTGTCTTCCCCGAAGAGCCCAGGTTGCAGATCATCCAGGGCAACGCGCACGACGTCGATGCCGTCAAGCGCTGCATCGTCAAGCCCGACGGCGCCCTCATGGACGAGATCGTCTCCACCATCGGCGGCAAGCCCGTCCTCTCCAAGCTGTCCATTGACGACCCGGAGGTCTGCCGCAAGGGCATGGCCACCCTCCTCGACGCCCTGGCCCAGGCCCGCGCCGGCGGCGCCACGGGGCGGCCCCTCATCGTCGTCTGCAGCACCACAGGCATGTCGCGCTTCGGCCGCGACATCCCCTACGCCATGTACCCGCTCTACCACATCGCGCTCAAGGTGCCGCACGAGGACAAGCGCATCATGGAGGACCGCCTGGTCGAGAGCGGCGAGGAGTTTGCCATTGTCCGCCCGAGCCTGCTGGCCGACGGCGAGACCGACAAGGTCGTCAGGACGGGTATCGAGGACCCCAAGACGGGCCGCGAGTCCAACGCCATCGGCTACACCATTACGAGGCAGGACGCCGGCAAGTGGATCGCCCAGAACTTGTTGCTCAAGCGCGAGGCCAGGCACATCAACAAGATCACCATGATCACGACCTGAGGCGGACCCACGCGAGAGGATGCCGATGTCGATGATTTTTCCAAATTATAGAGCGAGCCAGGAGTTGTGACTGGGTTTCTGTTAATAGATCTTGTCGAATTTTGTTGCTGATAAGCTTTCCCTAGGGAGAATTTGAATCAATAAATAATTGGAATACCCACTGAAGTTTATTTCTCCTCTTCCGTGAGATCTGATACTGCACAGCTTGATAGAACAACACACGGGTCTGAGAGCGTCAGGCTAAACAGATTCAGGCACTAGACAGATACCGGTTGCCCAGACCTTTATTCCTTCGTCGGACGAATCTTCAGCCGCTATCATCCTATCTAGCTTCCAGCAGTCTATTGGTTGGTGTGTATTGATTCGAGTGAGAATGAGCGGTTCACATGAGGTGAGATTCTAGAATTGGTGCTGTTGGGCAGCTTTTGGAAAAGCGGGTCATTCCGAGGCCGATTTAATTCTCGTCGTCAGCCCGAGGACTGGGCTTACCACCTTAACGTTGTGCACGTCCAGGCAGCAGTCCGGACCATCAGGTATTCTCGGCGGTATCGGCCCTTTCGAAAGAGTGGACAGCATCTTTGGCCGCCAGCGTACACATAACTTCTCGCACGTATCCGCGCGCGCAACGTCGACTCTCAAAAAAGGTGGTGGGGTAGGTTACCCGCCGCTCGCCTGCTCCTCGGCCATCATGTCCGAGAATGTCGCGACGCCAACCGCCGCACCACCGGCCGCGCCGGCGGCCGCGCAACCGGCCAAGAAGCTGCGTAGCTGCGTGGTCTGCCGTCATCGCAAGGTCCGCTGCGACAAGCAGTCGCCATGCTCCAACTGCCGCCGCGCCGGCATTGCCTGCACCGTGCCCTCCAATGACCGCCCGCCCAGGTGGGCGCGCCGGCTCGAGCGCCTCACAGACAGCAGTGCCACGGCGTCTCCCGTGGCAGCCCCAGAAGTGCCCGATCCCGGAGCCACCCAGGTGCTGGATAGGCTGCGAACCCTCGAAAGCCTGGTCAAGGAGCTGAGCGGCCAGCTCGAGCAGGCGAATGCCGCGGGCGGATCGTCTAACGCCAACTCGCCTGGAAGTGCCGCTCAGGAGCAAGGTGCCGCCCGGACGACAGGCAGTACACCGTCGAGCACGAGCGGAGCTGCCATGCAGAAGCATTTCGGCAGGCTCATCCTTAAGGACCAGGCACAGAGCCGCTATGTCAGCAGCGGCTTCTGGTCTCGGGTGAGCGACGAGGTTAGCTCTCCCAATTGGAAGAACTCATCAAGTCACGCGTATTAACACTGGTGTAGCTTGATGGATTGAAACAGAGCACGCAAGAACTCGCCGACAGCGATTCTGATGATTCATCCGATGACTCTCCCGGTACTACACCCTCGACACGGGAGCACAACCGGGCGCCGTCAGACCGCTCTGCCTTCCTCTTTCACCACAACCTCAGCAATACCGGCGGCAAGGGGCCAGACTTGCGCCAGTTCCGTCCACTACCCTCACAGATTCCATTTCTCCTCAATACGTTCTCTGAGAATGTGAATTTTATCTTGCAGATCATGCATATGCCAACAGTACACAAAATGGTGCGCGAGGTCCGGGGAGATGCCTCAACGCTCAGCCCATCTAGCGAGGCTGTGCTGTTCTCAACCTACTACGCAGCAGTTGTGTCCATGGATGATGAAGACGTAAGTAGTTTCTGGACTTGCTCAACACAATAGGCCACGCCAGACAAGAGACTAATCGGATTGATCTCCATCAATCAGGTCACCACAAACTTTGGCTCTGCAAAAGCTGATCTCGCCCTCAAATTCCGTCTTGGCCTCGAGAATGCCTTGGCCGCGGCCAACTTCCTCATTACGCCCAACATTCTGCTAGTCCAAGCTTTCACAACCTTCCTCTTCCTCGTTCGCCTCCAAGACAGCCCCAAATTTGTGTGGATGATGACTGGTCTCGCCATCAGGATGGCCCAGAGCCTCGGGCTGCAACGCGATGGTTCTCACTTTCCCAACCTGCCTCCCTTCGAGGTCGAAACAAGGCGCAGGGTTTGGGCAGCGTTATGTCTTCTCGACATCCGTGCGTCGGAGAATCAGGGCTCAGACCTGACCATCTCCCTGAATAGTTTTGACACGCAGCTCCCTCTGAACATCAATGACGATGACATCAGTCCCGATACCAAAGAGACGCCGAAAGAGCGAGACGGCCTTACTGACATGTCATTCCCCATCATCACCTACGAACTTTGCCACGCCACCCTGCAGATGATGGGCCCAGGCGGCGTGCGCGGCGGCGGCGGACCGAGCCTAGACGAACAGAGCCAGATGCTGGACGCACATTTCGAGAGGTTCAAGCGGGGCTATCTTCGCTACACGGACCAGACCGACAATATCGCATACTGGGTCGCTTCCACGTCCGTCCGCCTCGTTGTCGGTAAGATGACGCTGCTAATCTACCTCCCGGCGCTCTTCTCCTCGCCCAACGAGCACTTCTCTGATGAGATCCGGAACAAGCTGCTCGTCGCCGCAATCGAGGTGGCCGAGTACAACCACACCTTGAATACCGAACCGCGTGCCCGCCAGTGGCGCTGGATCTACCAGACCTACGCCCACTGGTACGCAATCGTGTATATGCTCCTCGAGATCGCCAGGCGTCCGTGGTCACCTGTCGTGGAGCGGGCCTGGACTGCCCTCCAGAGTAGCTGGCTGTTCCCAGACCAGCACAAGATGGACAAGAGCTTACCTATCTGGGTACCGCTACGGAGGTTGATGGCAAAGGCGCGCAAGCACCGTCGAGACCAGCTCGAAAGGCTTAGAGGAGATCCAAGCGCGGTGCAGGAGTTGGAGTTGAAAGATCGGGACGTCCCTGCTCCAGGCAGCACGGGACCTTTTCCTGAAGGCAAGGCTGTCGAGGGATTCCTTGAGCACTGGCGAAGCCTCGTCAAAGAACCACCGTCGCAGCCTGTCGCGCGCCAGGAGTCTGCCGACAAGTCCACCTCGCAGCAACCAAGTCCGCCACCGGCGGCCGCGAGTATACCCCAACCATACACACCTTTCTCGACCAGCCAGCAAGGCGCGTGGGGCGCTCCGAATATGGGCTTTGGCGCAGCCTCACAGGTGACCAACCCTGCTTTCGCAGCGGGTATGACCTCCCAGCTCGGGGTGCCACCAACAGGATCCGACTGGATGGGCTTCGGGTCTTGGCTCTTTGGCGATCCCCATCAGACGGCCGACGTCTTTACCGACGTGGATGTGGATATGACTCTGGATGACGGAAGTATGAACTGGAACAACTGGCTCGAGTCCGCCGCCGTTACGGAGCTCGAGATGGCCTCTCAAAGCCATGCAGGATGGGCTCCCATGCCGCCTGACCAGGGCTTCTGAGATCGGTGGGTTTCCAGGCCAGTTAGTTTGTGAATTTTCACATCTACTTTCCTAGTTCGAATGTAGTACCTACGTATGAAGTGATAGGATACACTAATTGGGCTGCAACATTAGCATTGACTCCTAGGCAAATCTGTGGTCGTAACCGGGAATCTCCACTGCCGTATTTTACAGCACACCATTGGTTGGAGGAAACTGGGCCCCGTACTCAGAAACGTCTTATTGGTTGCCAAACCCCCATCACTGATCCCAATACGGTCTCCCGCACTCTACACAATGCGATTGGTCACTGCTGTTCAACCAGGATTGTTCAGCTATCTGCCAAGATGCTCTTGTGATGTATGGAGAAAAAGAAGGCAGTGATGGGAATTGATGGAGTCTAGAGCTCCTATATATCTTTTGCATCCCACAAGAGATCTGACTCTGTGCTGTGGTCTTTATCTCATCATAGCAGCTTCGTCATTCTCTCCAAACCTTCTGCCTCATCCTACAAGCGCTTCGACTGCAAATCCCTGAATCACATGTCCATTTAGAATGGCGGTCCTTGAACCTTACAAGGGCAAATACTTCCTGTGGAAGTATCTACCTTCTATTCCGGCTGCGGGAGTGTTCTGCGGATTGTTTGCCATTATCACCGTTTTGAACTGCTGGAGGGTCGGGAGAACCGGAACTTGGTCCTTTATTCCCTTCATCATCGGCGGATTCAGTAAGGCTTTCTCGTTGTTGTTATTGGGTGTGCTAATTCGCTGATATTTTCTCGATAAGTGGAATGTATCGGTTATGCAACTCGAGCAGTCGCTTACAACCAGACCGGCAAACTCGTGCCCTTTGCCCTCCAAAATTCGATGATCCTCCTCGCGCCCGTCCTCCTCGCCGCGACCATCTACGCCACCCTCGGACGAGTCATCAGCGGTGTCAATGCAGATAAATACGCGATTGTCAGACCGCGGTGGATCACGAGACTGTTCGTGACCGGGGACATTCTGTCTCTGCTCGTCCAGGGAAGTGCCGCGGGTCTGATGCTCATGGAAGGCCGCATGAAGACGGGCCAGAACATTGTCATACTCGGCCTGGTGATACAGATCCTGCTCTTTGGACTCTTTTGTCTCACGGCCGCGCTCTTCCATGTGAGGATGCGTCGGTGTCCGACGGAAGGGCACCGATCCGGTGGAGAGGAGTGGGAACGACAAATCTATCGACTGTACGGCGTCAGCGCCCTGGTCATGTTCCGGTCTGTATTCAGACTGGTCGAGTTCATCATGGGCTACAATGCGTATCTGCTTACTCACGAGTGGCCGCTCTATGTCTTTGACTCGGCCCCTATGTTGGCCGTAATGATCATATTTTGGTTTGCCCTCCCTGGGACTGTGTGGATGAGGAGACCTGGCAGCAAGGACTCGGTCACTTCACTGAGCGTGCTCAATGGTAGAACCAGAGCAACAAAGGGCTCGGGTATTACTGGTTCGAAAGCGGCTGGATCTGTGTAAATGCCACGTTCTTGTTTCAAGATTTTGTTAGGAGGGGCCGATAGAGATTGTTTACAGCCTTTCTTTCAAGATTTATTGGCCCGTAGAAGATGGACGTTAAACCCTGGAGCCGGCAGTAGTTCGGTACATATTTCTAAGGAATAGACAAATGGGGTTCCAGTACGAGATTGTGAAAGTTTTGCCACTTAACCAACATGCTATCCAGCACTCAAGCAAGGGAACGGACTGGAGAAGCAATATAGAGCCAAGAGAAAGAGAAATGGTATCTATTACTTTGTACAGACCTGGCCGTTGGGGTTTCGGAAGGGAAAAAGTGGAGGTGGGCTTGATTCAAGGCGGACGCGTCCACACAGGGATCATCCCATTTTAGTGCTTGCTTCTATATTTCGTGACGTTCAGCATCTTCGAGATTGAATTCACCATCGCCCTTTCTGAACCGATCTGAGAGGCGCGAGTATCGGAGGGAATCGCGTAATGCTTCGATAGGGCGCCCGACATGGCCCGCAAGCGGCACACGAAATCCAGATACGGATGTAAGGAGTGCAAGCAGCGTCACCTCAAATGCGATGAGGGGCGGCCCTCCTGTGGGAGATGCCTCGCTCTCGAGCGGCGCTGCTCCTTTTTCGACATTCACACTGGATTCGCACCAGCCCCTCGAGCCGCAACATCCATCTCCGGCTCCTCGTCTACTCCGGCTGCACCTCCCGCTCCATCGCCGGCCTCTGTCCAGGGGTCGACATCAGGTCGCGCGGACGATCTCAATGTGGAACGGTACAGCCTAGTCCACCTTGAGCTGTTGCATCACCCCGAGACACACTATGGCAGCCTCTTTGGCGATGCCGTGGAGGAAGCGAGACTGATGGTTGATCTGATCCGTCAGGAGGCGCTGGCCGTGCCGTACCTGATGGACGAATTCCTCGCTCTCGCTGCGGCGCACAAGAGTACCCTCGTACCCGCCGATCGGAAGGCTTTCTACCACACTGAGGCCACCCGGCTGCAGAACCGTGCCCTGTCCCAGGTCGACCTGAGCAACCTGGATGCTCTTGACCAAAATCCCATGGCAGTCTTTCTTTTCGCATCCCTGCTGAGTCAACATGTCATGTTTGACATTTTGTCCGCCCGCGACAAGGGTGGCAATGACCTCCTCGACAATTTGGTCCACTGCTTCGGGCTTCATCGCGGAGTTCGCCTCGTCGCCGGCCGCGCATGGCCGCAGGTCGAAGCCCGGATGCTGCCGATACTGATGGGCAGGCACCAGTTAGGCCTGGGCAACCTCAGTGTCATCGGGCCTGGCGATGAGTGCGACGGTCTGAAGAAACTCATCGATAGCAGGCCTCTGAGTGAAGATGCTAGTAAGGCTTGTCGCGAGGCTGTCGAAATTCTGCAGAAACTCTTCGACGAGCAAAGGACCGCCGTATCGTCCGGGACACGGCATGTCACGGTGGTGCAAGGATGGCCAGTCAGGATACCAACCTATTACGTCGAGCTTGTCGACCAACGCGTGCCCGAATCTCTCGTCATACTTGCGTATTACGGAGTGCTCCTTCATCGAGCCAGGGACTATTGGGCAATAGGAGATACAGGGACTCGCCTCGTCCAGTGTATTAGTAACATACTTGGAGGGTACTGGGCGAGGTGGTTGGGGTGGCCGAGGCAGATCCTAGATGTCGATGCACCAACTGAATTGGCACGTCAATAAGGACACGCCTCCAGTGATGCTCGATCTTGCTTTTCATGTTGGCCAGGTACCCCGAATGTCAAATTTCTTGAACTGAACGTCGACATCGGCAGCTCTAAGACAATTAGAGTCAAGTTTCCAGTCAAAAGGATATCTATGAGGAGTGACTGGGCTGATCGCACAGGCAGCTTGAAAGATGTATGGTACCATGCTTCGCCAACGGTGATCGATTCGTTCGTATTTTAGACATGAACAAGTGAAGAGCACGAGGGCAAAGTATGGTAGCGACGGTGAGAAAATTTGGGAACCTATTGATGTCTGATATTAACCAGGTATATTGCGGATAGACAATCTCACCTGGAACGGATGCATAGAAATTGTCTGATGCGCTTCCATTCGAAAGCACAAACGATATCAATATCTTGATAGTTGCCAGCGGCTTCACCAGAAGGTCATAGGATGAGGAAGTTCCGGGGGTGGTCGTTTTGAATATCTCAGAACGAGGCAAAACTTGGCAAATTTTGCTCCATGGATGGCAGCATCTTTACAAAGGAGTATCCTACTGGTCATGTAATCTGCAGAGAAGTGGGAGTCCCGCGCGTGACGTCTCCGGATAAATTCCAACCTACGCAAGCTCGGTAGATGGGGCAAAGAATGGGATAATTAGCTCCGTTATTTCTTGACCTGGTACACAATGGTGGTCTTGCGGCTTATATACAGGAGGTTTCCCGTGCCAAGACCGCTCCTCTTCATTTTCTCCACTGAGCCAAGTCCTTATGCCAAGATGAAGACCAATAGCCTCGCCCTCGCTGTCGTGAGCAGCCTCATCGGGCCTTGCAAGGCCGCTCTGCGTTTTGGGTGCTCGTCGCTGAGCGTCCAGCGCCTTGACCCCGTCGTCCAGCCGGGGATGATGCCGTCGTCCCACGTTCACCAAATTGTTGGCGGCAATGCTTTCAACGCTACTATGAACTCAGCAGTTGAGTTACCGGCTAAACTTGCTACCTGCACGACTTGCTTCTTTGCCGAGGACTTTTCCAACTATTGGACGGCTGTCATGTACTTCAAGCACCGCAACGGGACCTACCACCGTGTACCTCAGTACGCCAATGCAATGTTGGAGGGATCGACGCAAGGCATGACGATCTATTACACCCAGCAAGACTTCAACTCGAACGGAAACCAGAAGATCACCGCTTTCAAACCAGTAAGTCTCCAAACTTGCCTCAATCGGCACACGCTTTGTTTCAAGTGCTCATTCCTTTCCAGGGCTTCCGCATGACTGTGGGTTCACCCACCGCCACCAACACGGCCACTGGTCTTCGATATGTCTGCCTTCAGAACTCCCTCACGCGGTTCCCCGAGCTACCCGAGTGGCCAAAACAGCCCTGCAGGGGTGGCATCATGACGGTTCATCACTTTCCAGCGTACGTGGTTGCAAAAGCTTTTCCCTACACCAAAGTGCACTCCTGACTGAATGCTCTTCCAGCTGCTGGGATGGAAAGAATCTCGACAGCCCAGACCATCAGTCTCATATGTACGCGACCACGAGAGACGCCTTCGCCCCGGCAGGGCCTTGTCCGGCATCCCACCCGGTCCGCATGCCGCAGGTCGCCTACGAGACACTCTGGAACACAACCATGTTCAACGACAAGTCCATGTGGCCTGAAGACGGTTCCCAGCCCTTCGTCTGGAGCTTTGGCGGCTCTGCAACTGGAGCCGGCACCCATGCCGACTACCTGTTTGGCTGGAAGGACGACACCCTGCAGCGCGCCATGGACTCGAGCTGCATGTTTGATGCCTGTGGTCAGAGTGTGCTCAAGACGCAGACACCAGCACAGATGAACGCATGCAAGCTCAAGAGTACTGTCAATGAGAACGTCGATGGCTGTGAGTGAGGCCCGTGAATCCCTACATAGAACGGTTACTGACGATTTTGAAACAGGGCTCACCGCTCTTCCGGGTCAAGGTATGCCAATGTGAAAGCTTTGAAGACTTTGATGAAAGTTGATACATGTACCTGCTCGTATATAAAGCTTTGATTATCATTTCTGGTCTTGATCCTTATCGTCATTCATTTGCTAGCTCGGTAACTTTCTGGATGATACGGAAGTGAATTAAGATTATGATAACAATTATGCAATCATCGTCAAATGCCATGATTTATGTCATAATTTCTCATGACGAGACAAATGTGTGCAATAGACTTTACTAAGAAAATATTTGTGATGCCAAAGTTCCTATTTAACTAAATACTTTTGGCCATGCTGCCCTCATATCCGGTACTTACTGGTGGACGGACTTGGGGATTAGATATTATTGGTCAGGAACACAACATTGACTGCTGCAAACCTAGAGCTTATTATCAGAATGACAGATGGTTGATAATTCGAGCGAATACTTACGCCGCAGTCGCCGCAAATATCTCTACCTTCCTAGCCTTGGTCACCGAGACCAGCGCAAGTGCAAAAGTCGCACAGAATACAACAGTAAGCCCAAGGCGTATGCCGTTGGATTTCACATAGTAGAGAGCGACGACGGAGAATATGGGTAGAACCGAGGCAATGACAGTCGAGATCCCGTAGACAGCGGCAGCAAGACGACTATCGTCATAGGTAAAAAGATCTGGCTCGGAGGGATTTGGTGTCTAGTGACCAGAGCCATTAGAATCAAGAATGTAAGTAAACACCACTTAATAAGCTGACCTTGACCCGTTCGCCAATCACACGATGGTAGAGTGGTATGACCTTCTCCAGTACAATCCTCGTCAAAGGATCTGTACATCCAGTAGCCTGAATAGATAACAAATCTTTCTCATGAATGCTGTCCCAAGCTACTCTATCGAGACCTAGTAGAGGGAAGTTTCCCATCTGTGGTCTCTCAAACCAGCTCCGGAGGAAGTTCACGTTCTGTTGGCTCGGAGTGTGAAGCCGAGCTAGCTGCGCTTGTTTCAAGACTGCATCGTCTGCATGTAGTCGACCATGAAAACATCAGCTGTTGGAACTAGCTATTTAAAGCAAGAGAAACTCACTATACAAGGATAACATCTCTCGTAGCTGCAGTATCTTTGCCCACTGATCACGGTCTCCTTTCCCCTCTCCATTCGCTAATGACCACCAATCCTTGCTGTGATAAGGTCGACCAGGATGGGCACGATCTCTTAGTGTTAGATCCGTGAGCTCTTCCTCAAGATGAAGGACCTCGGCTTGCAAATACAGAACGTTCTGCATGTTGAGGGATCGAAAGCGACGCACGATAGCAAACTCGTCATGACGGGCCATGAGGTCCGCGACCTTTTCGTAACCGTCCATGACCGGTTCCGGCTGCACATGGGGGATTTGGTCCACAACGACAGATTCCATGGCGACATTTGACCCTTGGATCGATTGAGTATATCGAAAGTTGTGCGCGACAGCACTTTGGAATTGATGCCGAATTGGGATATCTTGGATGGGCAGGTAAAATGCACCTCGGGCACCATACCGTGGCTGTGGTGCATATGCAGTGCCAGCCCTAGCCTCCAGTCTCGGGCGACGCAATCATGGCCATGCTCGGCACACCAGGCACCACGGCAGACGGAGAGGCGATTTTTTCCGAGACCATCCAGTGACACCATGGTGTGCTCGATCGAGACTGGTCTTGATAAAAGCAAACGTCTCGCTCTTCGACGAGGGGACGACCTGACCCCCCTCCATCATGCATGTCCAGCCTATCACCAACCCGCAGGCTACGTATCGTGCCATCATTGGATCAAGCGTGCAGCTCAGGCGTGTGCGTGCTACACACTCCGCATTCGCGTCTTTTGGGCCGCATATATTCCCTCTGCTCGTAAGGCGATAGGATGCCTTCTTCAGCACTGGTTCTGTATGGTGGTGACGGGTCGGAAGGGTCGCCAGGCAGCAGTAGCCTCAGGTAGCGAATAGACCGGTACTGAGACTGAAGTTGGTACTGATACGCACTGGCAGTCTGGCACAATACTTTCCTAGGGGAAATGTTTTCGCTCCCACCACCCAACTTGATGCTTACCGCCGTCTGACTCCCGACACATACAATCATTACCACCGTACAATGTCGTCGCCATCAGAAGACCAACGTAGGTATGAGGATGCCGCATTGCGTGAGTCTAGGTACAATACGCTTGGTTTCATCAGTGGGGGCGTTCCCATGAGTCTAGGGCATAAGGCATACCTCGAAGACAAAGAAAGAGAAGCTGCTCGACAACAGGCCGCTTCAGCACCAAGAGCACAGAAGGTACTGTTCAAATTCAGCGATGAAGATGTGCCCCGGCTAACAGCCAGCAAGGCCACATTCGATGATCTTGCGCCAAAGTGGGCTTGGATCCTGAATGGCAAAGGGGGCGTCGAGCCTGTCCCAATCATCGAGGACTCAGGCACCACGGAGAACTTCATTTCACCTGCGCAAGTCGAGCAATTTGGGTTCGGAACCAGGTCCACCACACCGAGATTGTTCACCCAGGTATCCGGAGACGGCTTCGTTGTGCGCGAGCTGGTCGACGTGATCTGGTACAGCAACAATGTACAGGAGACAACACACTTCTACGTCGCCCCACCCGAGATACCGTATGGGATGGTTGTTGGGAGGGACTTCATTCAGGAGCATCCCGGTGCCCTCATGGACCAAAAGCCAGCCGAAGCCATGATGCTCACCGTCCAGGCAAAAGCAAAGGTAAACAGCATCCGCTGACCAACGGAGCCATAGCTGATGTTATGATCGGGAGTCCGTAGAAAAACGAATCAGATGCGATTCATGGTGCGAGGGAAAGAATGAGATCACAGGCCGAGGAAATCAGACGAAGACGGCAGAAGACACATGTTGATGATGCGCAGCCAAGTACGGCCTCGTCATCTCGGCAGTCGACGTTGGCGGATGTGAAATCATGGACCGCTCATGCCGGCGAGAAGAAGTAGGTCAGCAGATACTCAATCTGAAAGCTTGCACACTGATGCATGGTCTTATGACATGACAACTTATGGGTCTTATATGTTTGTGGTTAAAATATGGACATTGTTTTCAGTACTGTCGCTTCCTCCACTCTTACCATGTAAATGGCGTCCTTCTGTCCACCGTTCACACACAGCCCAAGCAAGAGCTACAGAGGTTTCCCATAGCATGCTGGTCGACGTTGACTTTTACAAATGGCATCTTAGATGAAGCCGACCTAGCTCTATCGCCTCCCAAGTGCAGTGAAGTCGGTCTCTATCGCCAATGTACTTTGGCCTAGCACTCATCATGGCCTTGATCATGAGCAGTTCTGGAAGGGTTGTAGTGAATTTGTAAGGCTCATCTATATTTCGGTCCTAGAGAGTGTTTAGTAGCCATCAAGCTTGATGTGCTAATGCATTGCGATCACTTACAAGAGAGATGAGCAGCGTCGCCCGGTGGTTTCGGTCAGCCATTTATGAGGCGGCTTCGGTTAATTACTATACGCCATGCGAGGATGGCCTCTCACCAAATGAGCCCAGTCCGGCGACTTCAAGAGTTAGCAAATACTGATATCAGGGGAACCAATCGCCATATGTCCAAGCGCCTCGAGCTGACGTACCTTTGGCCAGTCCAGTCAGTGTATCTCAGGTGTTTGGCAGGTGTTTCGTGATGCACGTCTGCACAATATAGCAACAGGACTACTCTCGGTGATAATCCTAACCATCCGGCGGGAGTTCCATCCTTGGTCTTTTTGAGGCATTCTCTTCTCGTTCGAGGACTCCTGATACTTCCACTACCAGTTCTGCCATGATCCTCTTCCGCCGTTTGGATATGTTCACACCTGGCTGATCTAGAATTAGAGTTTAGTATTAGTGCCTTGTCCAGTCGATGGGGAAGAGCCAGGCTTACCCTGCATGTGCGGTTTATTCTCAAAGATATCGCCCTCATTGTCACCCACTTGGGATTGATGCAGGCAATCGATGCAAAGAATTATGTCAGGCTGCTCTTCCTCGTCGAGGTCCCGAATGGTACACCATGTTGTCCCTGAAATGTATTCTCCCGACGGCACGACAGTCTTGAAATGTACTCTCATGCGCTGCCCTTCTCGTTCGCCACCATACCTCTCTGCCGCCCTGGACGTTATCAAGCTTCCTTTCTCCCGGCGGAACTTGCCATTGAACGGCTTCCCGCGAGCTTGGGGATCGTTGGGGTGGAGATAGAGTCGAATGACAAGGTCGCAGTCCTAGCAAGAGGCATCATAATTAGAGACTGAGCCGCAGCGCAACGCCTTTTGCGCGGGGCCGATGGGCAATTCACCTCTGTCTTCTCCAGCCATGATGTAGTGTAGCTTTCGTAGGCACTGTCAGACGACTCGACGCTCATCGCATCAGGCGCATCACGATTGGGCCTGGCCCTCGCAACTGGGCTCGAAGAGGGCCCAGCGCCGTCCTTGTGGACGCTGACCATGCGTTGGTATTCATCGCAGAACTCGCACAGCCGCTGGTAGGTGAACTTTCCGATTTTTTCAAGGGGAAGTATTCCCTCGCTGGTCAGATATTCCACGAGGGCTGTTGGTGAGCCGAGTAGTACGCCTTCCTTGGCCGCAAATTGAAAAGCTACATGGACAATTGCCTCCTCGATTGTTCCAGGCATGTATGTCAACGAAGAGGTATTTTCTCAAGCCGGCATGCCGGCTTGGTGCGAGCGATTGGTTGTGTTTGGGAGTGGGCAACGAGATCGGTCAGCGGTGTCGCACTGCGCCCTGGGGTCGTTGATCAGCGTCAATCAGGCACCACAGACTGAGCTGAGCCTGGCGATCGTGGTGGGACTCCGCTGGTACTCTCGTATGAAGGATCGGATGGATGATTGTGTCCGGCAATACGACCTATTCGGCCTTTCTTAGTTTGCTGGGATGTGCTCAAGGCGGCGGCCTAATCATGGTAAAAGAGCACTGCGCATTGCAATACTGGAAAGGCCTAGGTTTGCGACGAGTGGCTGCAGAACGGAGGGAAACAAATAGCAATGCGATGGCAGTGGAGGCCCCAAGATGGACATGCACTCCGCCCCCAAATCACCTGCATGCGCCCGCCTGAACTGCCTAGTCCAACAGTGCTGTATGTCCTGTTTCCCACTAGGAGTTGCCAGTATCGGTACGTCTTGCATCACTGTCGACCAAGTCAAGGAGCTTGTTCTTATCAAAGAGCCCCCATCCATCAGCCCTGTGGAGGAGATGACAGCTATGGAACCCATACTGCGAAGTTCATCGAGGTGCGATCTCTGTCAAGTATGATACAAATTTTATGGATACATGACATGACCAGAAACAGTCTTCAACACAGTTTTGATACACATTCCCGAAACTTAAACCCACGGCTCGGGATGAATGTTTTACGCGACTTCGCACCTGGAAACTTGCTCCCTCCTGGCGAGGAAGCCGATGGCTTCCTCACTCGCCCTTCGCTGACTGAATTCTTCAGCCCTGTCCTCTCGTTAGTGAAGCACTGGGACCAAAGCTCACAACGTCTAATATCTTACTCAAAGTTGGCCCCTGTCTCCGTTCTGGTTCCGAGTCAAGAAAATAGTATTCACCATGAACCTTTAGTATGGGGCTGCCAATGATGACATCGTCGGCACAATTGTTCGAGATGACATAAAATTCATCTTCCCGTGTTTGGGGAGTTGAGCCCCGCCAGGTAATGACCGACCTTTTGTCGCTCTTGAAATTACTGTACCTCACTTCTTCGACTTTGGTATGGCTCAACTCGAGGCGGGAGAGCAGCTTTTCCGAGATGTAATTGAAAGGGCTTTTCTCATCCAGCATGACCTTGACGCTCAAAGCGTCGCTTTGGGTTTCTCCATAAAATCTAGCCCATTTGCGGAGTGGCGACGGCGGACTGCGGGCCTCAGTGGTGTCTCGGGCAATGACAGGAACCTCAAGCTGCGACTTTTAGCATTCTCTTGTGATTTCTCACCAAAATCAACCCCCATCGACCTACATTCGAAGGCTTTGGTTGCGCAGATGGCAAGGCCGAGGACAAGTTCAAGCCACCGAGAGATTCCGTGAGCGGATTCATTGTGAAGATCATTGGAACTAGGAAGACTCTGTCGGACGGGCTTGGTCGGCCAAATGAGGCGAATTGCTGCCATCTTGGTGCTCAGTCGTTGGCTCTTCGCAACACGACACAGTACAGACAATCGGGGAAGGGAAATAAGTTACTACTCACATTGCTATTGTTAAGCTCCGTTGAAGGTATATTTCGGGGATTGAGGAGCTGCTCGGTCAGTTGCCATCCTTGTCCTGGACTCGCCGTTGGGCCCGCAGACTCGTCTGTGAACATTTGTGCCAGCTGTCGCAGAACGCGCGAACACTTGAGGTCGCTCTCCTTATTCACGAGATAATTGGCATGGCCGAGGCTCATGGGTATGCCACCACTGACAAAAGCGTGGTGTTCATATCTCTGTTTGTCCTGGTCTGCTTGCCTGTATTTGACCACTTCCGAGTCCTCATTCATTGCTTCTGTTCGCCAGTCGGCCACCTTGTGAGGTGAGGAAGGAGGAAGAATGAGGGGATTGGATTGCACGCCGAAGAAGGGGGCTGCGTGGCGAACGCCCATTCATTATGATCGGGAACCAGAGGGGAGGGCCTGGATGGGGAATGGAGACCTGAATGGATTCTCAAGGAGCCGCATTGGACCTGTCCACCTGACCTATTGACCATCCCACCTGTTGCTGTTCGTTTCAAGATGCGAGGGGGGACCAATCCGCGATGTTTTGCTTACATGCGCATTGTTCAAGAATTACGCGAGCCGGTATTGATCTGAGTGGTGGGCCAGCTTTCGCCCGGCTGGAGAGGAGAAGGTCTGGAGTGGTGATGATGGAGGGGAGCTCCCTGTTGGGACTGGTCAACCCCCATCCTCCCAAGCCCCTCCAAGCTTTCTCTTCTTGAACGCATGACATTCCCCCTCCCCCGATCCGGACTCTGTGCCTGGAGGTCCAAATCGTCACGCAACAGACCAAACTGCTGGAATCGGCTCACGCCTAATGGACGGTGGCGTCGACCTGCATATCGGAGCTGGTTGTTAGTGGTGAAGATGTCTGCGCCGCCCCACGCATCCAGCATGCTCACTCTACAGACACCCAATCCGGCCTCTCATGAGAGGACGGGTACCACTGCTGCTAATGATTGCAGTGTGATATGACGTGTGAGATTTTAGCTGGGCCTGCCGCGGCCTCTCTTGCGTGATTCGTCGGGATGGTTTACTGCCAGACCGCGCGGCAGACTTTGGGTATTGGATGCACCGCATAATTATATCACAGTCGACCTTAAGAAATAACTCGATATTTCCGGTTCTACATAAGCTGATAAAGAGAAAAGCAGTGCCTTGATAGGGGGGCTTCTTGATTACCCTGCTGCAAGCCAAGCCTCTCTTGACTCAATCGATGCGTTCAGGGCTTTTCTAGACTCAACAATATATCGCCGTGACTGGCACTCTCTCTAGGAGTGTTGATGAGGTGTCCGTCCACCAATGGTTTGTTGTGCGTTCATAGTTCAAAGGTGTTCCTATTCTTCTACATGTATATCTAATATGGTACCTCCTTCCCATCATATCGCCCAAAAGACTCTTCCTTTCCGGGGACGTGGATATTGAGGAACTTGCCATTCTCTGCCTTGGTCGCGTTCAAGATGACGTTCTTGGTTCCAAGTGTGCCCTCCTCTACGTCCAGATCGGCATTAGGCCCGCCAAGATCTGTTCTCATCCACTGTTTGAGAGTTAGTCGAGGAAGGGCTTGTATATTGTTATGGTGGATTGGACTCACCCCAGGGGAAATGAGCAGGCACGTGAAACCCTCATCCTGTAGATACATGGCATATTGTGTGTTGAGCATGTTCATTGCCGCCTTGGCAATCTTGTACGCAGGCGACGGGGCATGCTTTGTGAACCATGCCCATCCATTCGATCCCATGGAACTCGTACTGTTAGGATATACGTAAGCGACAAGTTACAACAACAAAGCGCCTTAACTCATATACCAATACTCACATGTTAATGATTTTCTTCTCCTTGCCGGCCCTCAAAAGTGGCAGGAAGGCAACAATTACCCGGTGAGGGCCAGTGACGTTGATGTCCAGGGAGCTGGTCAATTGCTCTTCAGTCATGCCGAGAACGCCGTTCTCGCTGAAAGCCTGAAATCCTGCATTGTTGACAAGCACATCGAGACCTTGTGAGCCGAGAATGGACTTGACCTCTTCTGCGGCCTTATTTACCGACTCGGTATCGGCGACGGCGGCGGTGACGGGGAAGAGACGGCCAGAGTACTTGTTTATGAGCTCTTGTAGTGGGGGAGTCGGCTCGCGGCGGTTGAGGACAATGACCTTGCCAACCTGACTGGCGGGCATCTCGAGGAGCTGCCGGGTTAGGGTAAGACCTAGGCCTCGGGTGGTACCGGTGATGAGATATGAAGACATAATTGTTGTTTTCTATGTAGTTCCGTGATATCAGGATAACAGCAATGATTGGAAAATACAACTGAGGCGGCATCGAGAGCCTTGCAAGTCTTGAATGCATGACGCTTTATAAGACTAAAGTCCGCAAGCTCGACGACTAAATCCGCAATTCCGCAGTGCCAGAAGTCCGACCTGTTTAGCTTCCGCACACGTAACTCCAAGTGCCGCTCCGCGCCTGTTCAAGTGTTAGGTGAAAAGAGACGCACAATTGGTAATCCTGCACTAGGAGCAAGCATGCCAATATCTCCATAGAGGGCGATAACGCCGATACCAAGACAGGTTTCGGTTTCAAGTGACTACCTCTTATGTCCGAAAAGCGGCGGGGCATAGCGGACAAGCCCTGGACGGACGAATGTTGTTACTGTGCATGACCAAACTTATTTCCAAGGCTAACCATTATAAAGTCTATCGATGTCGATATATCAGGTCAATAGACGGAAGCGCGGATGGTACCTGGCACGAGAGCCTTGCCCTGAGCTGAGAGCCCTGAACTGGGAGTGGACGTCGTGATGGTACAGTGAGAGGACGTGTGTGGTCTACTAGATCCAAGGATTGGTCCCGGCCGGCTCCCGCGCCGGTGTTGGTGCATCATTTTGTGCTATAAATACATGAGTAGATAAATTCTCTTTGTTCTTGCGTTGCATGAGAAGAGCGAGCAAAGGCAGGAGATCTCCCCGGTGTTAAGGTTCTTTAGTTGCTCCAGCTGAACATGGACTACCTAGGTAGGTAATAGACCCCTGTTAGCGCCCGGAGGCCCCTGTGCCATTAGCCGTTATCAACACCTGGAATGTGATTGGCAGCAAAACAAAACACCACGACGCGATCGGCACTAACAAGATGATGCATCGCGACAACTTTGCGTCGAATTGATCACTCAACAGAACTTCTTTCTCTGTACTGACGAGCTCTGTACCCCGCACGCTCAGTTTTCCCTAATCAAAATGGCATCCTCACAGCCTACATACACTTATGAGCCTGCGGCTAAAGTCCACAAAAAGCGAGGCCCGAAACCCAAGCCTCTGAGCGAGCGGGTGTCGAAGGCAACAAACCCCATCACACGACCCACGCGCAGGTATTCAAGAAAGAGGAAGATCGAGGTGCTCATGTACCTCATTCACCACCGTGTCGCCGAGCCGCCGCAGCCTCTCAACGCGCGCCACCGCAGACGACGTCTCTTCGGCACGGCGCCAGTCCACAACATCGAGGACGGGCTCGTCTACCGGCTGCCCACATACGAGGAAGCTTCCGCATTCTGGAAGATACCCCGGTCGACCATCTTGAAGTGGTATCAGATCAGAGATCAGATTCTGGAGGGTCCGCAACCCCGAAAGAAGCAGTCCAACAAAGGCCAGGGACAGAGCGATATGGAGCAAGGCCGAGAAAAGAGCAGCGTCACAGATGCAGCTATGCCACACCAGAGTCTCCACGAGACACCGGCAGCAACGACACCTGTGCAGTCACCAGGAGCGATGTCCGTCGAAGTCCTCTGCAGACAATGATAGTCCCGGCCACGTCTGCGCAGCATTGGTGTACAAGCAGTGGTTCCCGCTTCATGTTAGAGCTAATTAATGCTGCGGGTGGAGTCGCCAGGGAAGAATACTTTTCCCCGCACCAGCCTCCCAGGGCCAACTCCCGACCAGCGCCCGGCCTGTCTCCGAGCAGAGTTGCCGAACCGGCCACCGGCCGGCCCCAGGTCAAAGTCTCTAATAATGGCGGGCGCGATCCAGACTTCGAACCCAAGATGACCGTTCTCGCCTCACGGTAGTCCAAACCATTTCCTCCCCGCCACCTCGACAGTTCTCGTCAGATCAAAAGAGACTCATCGCATCGACCTGCTGTCTCCAACCCCGCACTCCTCCCCGCGAAGAATCGAAAGGCAGTCAATCGTCACGGCAACCACCATGGCACCACCGACTCCCGGCATGCTCTACGTGACGATGCAGCCCCAGCCGGGCCTGTCTCTCGATCAATTCAACGAGTGGTACAACAACGAGCACGGCCCGACCAGACTGCGCCTCCCCCACATCTTCCCCAACGGCCTGCGGTACCGCGCAACCGACGGCAAGGAGCCGACTTTTCTCGCCAACTACGACGTGACTGACATGAGCCACCTCGAGACACCGACCTACCTGGACCTACGAGCGAACCGGTCCCCCCGCGAGGCCGAGACCATCGGCCAGGTCGACGTCAAGCGCTACTTCTTCGACTTCGTCTTCGGCCAGCAGTCGCCCGCTTTTGTCCCTATCGAGCAGTTGACCGACGAGGAGGCCGAGGGCCAGGTCCTGATCGCCGTCGACGTCACCCTGCAAAACGTGGAAGGCGCCGAGGAAGAAGCGGTCAAGTGGTACAAGGAGGAACACGTTCCCATGCTGTCCAAGGTCCCGGGCTGGCTCCGGTCACGGTGCTTCCGCACCTCCTCCCTCGACAAGGGCGCTCCTGCCAAGCTCTGGTCTCTGCACGAATATGCGAAGGACAACGGACTGGGAGGTCCGGAGCACAAGGCCTCCATGGATACCAAGTGGAGGACTGAGGTCTTCTCCAAATACATCGGCGACAAAGGCCGCCGTGCCTACTCGCTCTTCTACGTCTTCGGCCCCGCCCCGCGCGAGCTGTCATCGCTCTCGCGACTCCCGGATTCCAAGGACTTCACCTCTCCGGACTCGAAGCAGTCTACGACGCCCGGCCCGTCTGCGGTCATCAACTCCTACATCAGTACGGCCGACAACCTCGTCGTGCCCTACCGGTTGGAGGGCAACCCTTCCCCCAACGCACCCACGATCGCCTTCTGCAACTCGCTGCTGACCTCCCTGCACATGTGGGACGACTTGGTCGCCATCCTCAAGAAGAACCGGCCCGAGTTCCGCATCGTGCGGTACGACTTCCGCGGTCGCCAGGCCATACCCGACCCGCCCACCCCCTCCACCCTCGACAAGCTCGCCGACGACCTGGACGCCGTGCTGACCGCCCTGCGCATCCCCAAGCTGCACGCCCTCGTCGGCGTCTCCATGGGCGGCGCTACGACCCTCAAGTTCGCGCTCAAGTACCCGGCACGCCTGTCGCGCTTCGTCGCCTGCGACTTCAACGTCGCCAGCTCCGAGGCCAACACCAAGGCTTGGAAGGAGCGCATCGCCGTCGCCGAGACCCCCGCGTCCGCGGAGGACGGCCAGCCCGGCATCCGCAAGCTGGCCGGCCAGACGGTCGAGCGGTGGTTCCACCCGCACACGGTCAGCGACAAGAAGGCCGCCACGCAGCGCATGGTCGACATGGTCGCCGCCAACGACGTCCGCGGCTTCCGGTACGGCTGCCAGGCGCTGTGGGACTACGACATGAAGGGCGAGATGAAGGGGTGCCGGGTGCCCGGCCTGCTCGTCGTCGGTGACGGCGACGGCAAGGGCGCGCTGGTCAGGGCCATGGAGGGGTTCAAGGGCTTGGTCGGGGAGGCGGGCGCGGAGCTCAGGATCGTGCCTGAGGCGGGACACTTACCCATGTATGAGGCGCCTGAGGCGTTTTGGGAGAGTGTCAAGGACTTTTTGTAGATGTTGGTGGAAAATAGAAAATAAGAAAAAATAAAAGGCTCGAAATGAATAGAACGTGGTGGTTCAATTCTCTTGAACGCTGCTCAGCAACCCGGTTTGAGGATGATTTCAATATTCCCTCCCAGCGAAATGTGATTACAAGCACAAAGAATATTACACAATGGCTACTTCAGTTCACTCAGTAAAAGAGACTGGGGAAAGAAGAGTGGTTCAGCAATGTCTGACCAAGATCAAACTTGTGATGCCCTTACAGTACCTTTGCCCATTAGGGCTTAGCGACACATGCATGCTTCTCATGATGGTATTATTGCCAAAATCCGTTCTTCTAAGAAGGCCTTTCAAGCGAGTTTGAAATGTCCTGGTCGCTACCAGACCTAACATCGATGGAACTTTCAAAGGGAACGATCGACTTGCAGAACCCTGTTGGGAGATGCACCGGGTAAGGCAGGGTAACTAAGCAAAGGTGAACAAAGGTCCTATCCATAGACCACACCTTGTGTGGAGTGTGATCTAGTTCTGGAGCAGTTGTGCATGCATTATTAGGTTGGCTATCTTCTTTTTTTTTCAAGCGCGAGAGAAGGAAAAAGATTGCTTGCATAGACCTGCTGGTCATTGGTTCATGCTTTTTTTTGATTGTGCATTTCCTTCCAAGTTACCCTTTCCACACCTTTCATCAGATATCTGGCATTGGGATGCTGACATCTTGAGTGGCGAGGCAGCGGGAGGGCGTCCACGTCTATCAAACGTATCTCAGTGACAAACCCACCCAGCCTTTTTCTTTATGAGGAATCTAAAGTCAGTAAACTAGAGCCCTGGGTGAGAACGCTACCATGTGACTAAATTTTGATAATTGGCTAGCTTGTCGAGTGTTTTCTGCGGTTTAGGTGAAAATAACTTTGCAAACCGACAATCATTTTCACTGGCAAGCTGTGGCAGCCCTTACATTTGATTCATCCAAACATCAAACAGCCCTCAAAATAAAAAAGCGGTACTTATCGACAAATCTGATATTTATCTGTTTCAATTTCCTCCTTGACAGGGCCTCTCCTCCCTTTCCCCCACTTCTACGCCTCTCACCCAAGAAAACTCCCTCAACACCCACCCTGCGGCAGGCATCACCATGGAGTCAAAGGGGCCGCTGTTCGAACGCCTTCCCGAGGAGGTCCATCTCATCATCTCGGAACACGTCGAGAGGGGCCATGGTACTCTGAAGGCGCTGGCCTGTGTCAACAAGCGCTTTCGTGCGATTTACCACAAACGCCTATTCACCCGCATGTACATCCATGGCAACATGGATCGAAGAATCCTCACCACCCTGCTGATCAACTTCTGCTTAGAGCGTGGATCAGACAGCGTGAAGAAGCTACAGAAGCTTGTCACGTAGGTTAGCCTGTGCTTTCTGAACGTAATTGACGCTAACACGCCCACCCCTTAGGCATGCTACTCTCGACGGTGATCGTGGCCGCCTTGCGTCGGCCTACAAGGATTATACGACTGGCAAACCAGTCAAGGTGTACGGCTTCGGGTCTCAGAGGCCCCCAAGATTGTTATTCTTGATTGCCGAATCTATCCGTTTGATGCCGAATCTCGAGACTCTGATCCTCGACACCAGGGGTCTCGAGTGGGAGGAGGAAGATCCTTTCTTCACCATGTTGGCCAGGGGCAACCCACTCCGACTCAAGAACATTGAGCTCCACCTAGCTGCTCCCTGGAGCTATCACCGCGCTGCACGGTTCCTGAAACATTGTCAGCTTGACGCACTAGAAGGGCTCAAGGTGAACCAGGAGTACTTCTTTGCCATCGACGAGCTTCCGTCGGACAACAAGATCAAACGGCTGAGCATTGTAGAGCAAATGGGATGCCAAGCCGAACTACGAAAGATCCAGCCCCACGAATACGTTGAGGCTCTCTGCAAAAAGCTGCCCGCTTTGGAGAGCCTGGTGTTCCTCGATCCTCACTTCGAGTATGGCGACATTGATGAATTCGACGAGGTCCGAGGCTACTTGGTAAGTTCTCTCAAGACCTCTTTCCCGTTTGGCCCATCCATGCGTCCGCCAAGGAAGTATCGAGACCGGAGAGAAATCTAATGGCCGTTGGCACGAATGATAGGAGAAATCGCGATCATCGCTCATATCTGAACTGAACGCACGCCCAAGACTGAATCGACTCGCAATGTCGTTCCCCCTGGCCGCTAGCTTGGAAAACGAGGACATGGTGGCCGAGTTCAAGGAGGGATTTGTGAAGGAGGTGGCAGAGGGTGTCGAAGGACTTCTCGAGTTTTGCATCATAGGCTTCCATTTCCGCCGTTACAGTGCCAGCCGAGCGGTTGCGGGCGGCGAGGTCACCTTGGAACGGCGCGAGTTTGACTCTCTCCGCGACAGGAACTCTTTCCCCTTCAACATCTTTTAGAAGGGTCCGGCTCGGCCACGAAGGATACGATGAACATTGATGCCATCTGTTGCGACCCTTGGTCATGGTAGCGCGCCCTGTGCATGAATTGGGGCAGTCCGAGAAGCGAGATCGGGGGCTTAGAACAAATGGTTTATTCTCTTGCTAACAGCAGCATGTGCGTCGGGGAGATTCTATGAAGTCGACTGTGGAAGGTGACCACAGAATAGCTAGATCGTTAAACATGCCAACGCACTCGTCTTTACTGATTGATGTTCTCAACGTTCTTGATGTCTCATAAGTTCCAGGGTTATCTGCCGGCGCCGGATCCGGTTTAGGACAGCTCAGCAGAGGGAATTTGAAGCAAGGTAGCTTCTAGAGTGGCGATAGAAGGCTGAGGGTTGAGCATATTATCTAGTTAGTGAGAGGTTTATCCATGGGTGAGCATTGCATCCTGCATATAGACTAAGGTATGCCGTCTTGAGCAGGAATCCTGTGTGCTGTCCTTCATTGTCGTCGTTGACGGCGGGCTGCCTGTGCGTCACTCAATGGATATGGATGGAGTAGTAGGTACCGAGAGGCGCTAGGCCAAATCAATAGCGCGTTTCAGCAACTGCCCCACCGCGTTCAGCCTAGCTGTATGCCCACATGTCCGCGGGGTTGAGCGCGGCGAATAGCGGGGCAGTTCAGCGGGCGCAGGCACTCGGGCCCATGGATCCCTCCAGCTGGATCTTGTTCAGCCTCTGCTAGCGACGAGCGAGATGATGGCAGTGTGATATCGTTTCGAAGTGACTGCTCTCCTCGAAGTGAGGGCTGCCAAGGAAGACTGGCACGACCTGGGTCCATTTCACACCCGCCCGCCCAGTACTGCATCGCCCACGACACGGGTGCGGCCTTGGGTGAGACCAGTGAACATTGTGCGATGCAAACAAATCGAGCAGTACGCACACATCAAAGGACTCGTACTGGGTCTGGCTGTGTTGGCCAAAGGCCCCAACCCACGGAACAGCAACACCAGGATATGAAGACGGACACGAGGACTCTAATTCTCAACCGCAGTACTCTCTGACGGGAAAACGCACTTAAAGCCGCTTGGCGTAGGTAGCCCCGAATGTCGCCACCGCAGTCAGTCAACCCAACCCACTCACACTACATGCACCGGTGTCCCACTGCGTCCTCTTAGAATCCACGAGGACTGCCAGGTTGCCGACGGAGGACTGCATCCATAGCTCCTCACGCCTCCCGTAGGACTTCACGTCAGCCTCCCGGAGGACACACCCCGAGAAGCTCATCGCCCATCTGCCCAATCCTAGGGCCGGCAGACTGGCAGGCAGCCAGACAGACAGCTACGAGCTCAAGCTGACCCAGCTTAATCGTTGTGAGGAGCTTGCTGCATTTTTACTGCCGTCTCGTCCCGCACCTGCATCTGCATCCCGCGTGCCGTGTGGTTCGAGTTGCGGTTGAAGATTGAGATTGGTGGTGGTGCTTTTTTCCCCACCATCCAACCTGATTCCAAGGACGCCTCTTTCAGGCATCCAAGGGCGATACGATAGGACCACAGCAGCACCGATAACCACGCCTGATCCCATCCATCTCAGCGCTCGGTTCCATCTCACTCTTTATTCTGCCATTTTGTCACTCTCGACTCGCAAGCCACCCCCGTCCGTCAACGCCAGCAGCGACTGATTACTGGAATCCATGATCGGCATCGCTGGCTGCGCTGCCCACACTCTCCGCACCCTGGCTGGGCCGCTGCCTCAATCGCCACGGGGATGGATCCCCGAATCACCACCCCACAGTCGGCGGTGACCGCCTCCTCCCGCCGCGGCGCTCATTTTGGCCCGAGAAATGACGAGGACGGCCCTGACTCGCCGCCTGAAACAACCATCCCCGGCGCCGCCAAAGACACAGCCGCTAACCCCGGCATCGCCCGCCTCCCGCCGCTCCGGCCTCCACTCACCTCCTTCCCGCCTTCCTCCCTCCTCCAATACCACGATGCGGCCGCCGCCGAGGCCGAGGCCGAGGCTGCTCCGCGTCACCAGGCACAGCAGCAGCAGCAACAACAACAACAACAGTGCATCCACCACCCGGTCCTCGAGACCGCGGAGCACCAGCACCCGCTCGTCGGCCTGCCCCCGCCGCTCGCCTACCAGCCCATCCAGCGGCCCCTGACCCTCAACGCCCTGCCGACAGAGATCCACCTCAACATCCTCCGCCACATCGACACCTTTGCCGCCATCCACAACCTCCGCCAGACCTGCCGCTACTGGCACGCCCTCGGCTCACCGGAGTCGCTGCGCGCCACCATCGGCTCCCGCCCCGTGCGGTCCCTGCTCCTCTGCACCTGCGCCCGGTGCCACGCCCACGACGCCGACCGCACCGCCACCCTCGCCGCGCTCAAGTCGGACCGGGGCTACCCGCTGAGCGGCCTGTGCGTCACCTGCGCCCGCCGCGCCGCCGACAAGCGCCTCCGCGTCGGCCGCCGCGTCAAGATGGCCTCGGAGCACATGCGCTGGGTCTGCCGCTGGTGCGGCTGGGTCATCGCCGCCGGCGAGGAGGCCCGCCCCCTGGCCGGCAACGCGCCCACGGCCGCCGGCGCCGCCGCCCCGGGCCACCTGCAGTTCCACGCCCGCTGCCGCGGCAAGTACCTCAACGTGCTGCTGCTCTTCTTCATGCTCGGCTGGGCCCAGCTGGCCGTCGGCATCGCCGGCGCCGTCATGGCCTGGAAGCACTGGCGCGGCGTCCAGCTCGTCTTCGCCCCGACCGTCACCTCCTTCGTCCTGCTGTGGGTCTGCGTCGCCGCCATCCTCTGCCGCAACGACCGCAACCCCAAGTACTGGTTCGGCGTCGCCGTCGAGCTCGTCATCATGTGCCTCTGGATCCCGCCGCTGTACTACGTCGGCAGGGTCTGGGCCACGGAGCCGCCCGAGACGAGACCGCCCGCGACCGTGGCGAGCGAGATCATCTTTGGCGTTAACATGTAGGTTCTTCTCTCTGAGTATTGTCAATGTTAACAGCTCGCTAATCACCGCCCCATAGGTTGTTCCGGCTGCTGAATCTGGCCGGCAGCATTCCTCTCATGTTGCGATACGACAAGACGGAACACCACCTCCCCGAGATACCCTGGTGGCGCAAGGCAACGAACCCGATATTGTCTTTTTTGATTTACTGGACTTACCCGAGCAGCCTAGAGAGGAAGTATCCTCCGGACTGGCTATGATGTTTTATGAGATACGGTGTTTTCAGGACCCAGCGAGTTATTAGACACCTCTTTGCTCAATACTGATAGGCGTTATTCTTCCTTTGCAAAATTGGAATTTAGCGATACATAGATGACAATTATTAAAAGCGCACGGTCAATCAAGGATACCATGCTGCCAAAGTTCCCATAGAGTATTCAATTGTTCAAGCTCTACGAGTGGATAGCAGGGAGAGTTAGGGTTTGCCAATGCCGTGCACGAGCTGCTTGAACTGTGCACGACGGCGCTGCTGGTATTGCCAAGCAAACAGCGTGGTTGCTACGAGGAAGATTGTGGCCGAGACCCCGATGGGCATCCAGTACGCCTTCGCGAACAGGATCTGCTCATCGCTGTTGCTCCCCAGAAACATCGTTGTATCAGGCGATTCGAGACTTAACCATCTGCTAAGCTTCACTTGTTCAGTCAACACTTTTGATACATTGCATCAGAGAATCAAGATTTGTGGTACTCACCGGCACCCAGCACAGGCAGTTCCCAAATAAGCCAAGCAATTTGAAGACTGGAAGGAATTGTTAGCCCTGGCTGGACTCCTAGCGCTCATACGGTTGCAATCTAGATTCTGGGGAAACACGGGAGAGCAGACGCACCAGTACCACCAATGGCAGATACAAATGCAATAAATATTGCGGTTCCGAACAGAGTATTCCAGACAAGGTTCAGAAGTAAAGGACAATGGTGCTTCGCCTTCCGAGCCTCACGCGTCATTGTGTTCCCTTGGCTATCCGTAAGCCAATACCTCCAATTGATCACCCAGAGTATCACCGATAACATCTGAGAGACAGCATAGAGCAATGGAGTAAGGGACCGGCAACTCAGACCGACTGTAGGAGTTGTATAACTAGTGAGTTCGTCAGCAAGGTTGATGGGAAGGGCAACCGGGCAAAGAGGATGAGCTTACCTAGCCATCCCTGCAAGGAAGACGGGGACCAGGAAGAGAAGAACGGCTGGTCCGACGACCGTACCCATGATTTGCAGCCACGTCATGCGGATGATGTTCTCCTGTATCCTGAGCTCTGGATAATACTGAGCTAACTGCGCCAGCCAGGATGCCTTGATTGTGCCACGGTCCCACATCCAGGCGGTCTTGTATCGACGTGTCCCTCCAGTGCTGGACAATGTTTCTCTGACAATCGAGCACAATGATACGAATCGCGCCCATAGTGACTGGTAAAAGAACTCAGGCCTCATTGCCGGGGCAAATTCCAAGGTAGCATGGTTGTACTCGTTGCTGATGACGGCCGTCATATCCTCCCACACCCTGACGTTCTGGATGGACAATAGAACACCCGCGACGACAGCCACATGGCCAACGGTCAACCAGAAGCACCCAAACGCCAGCGTGTAGGAGGTTGCACTGCAAGTATCCCCAATCAGTACGAAACAGGGCCTGCAAAATGTGCCAGCCAAAGGAACGACTTACGATTGTCCCCAGTGTGCTCTGATCTGGCTAATGCTATACAGGAAACAGAGCGAGAAAAAAGTCACCCCGATCCCCAAAGTGGTACCGAAAGGAGATTGAGAATCCAGTAGATCTACAAGACCTTGCCGAAGTCTACCAATGGTTTGATGGGTGGGAGCCTCTGACATCTTTGCGATCGTACTTGTATCTTCTGGAGGGGATGTTGCTGATCCAGGGCGGCTATCGTCGATATGAAAGCTGTTCAGCCACTGCACCGATTCATCCCAAGCTTTGTGCTCGTCCAGATTACCAATAAGAACCACCAGCAACAAGTGTGCCCTGATCCGGGGTC
Organism: Thyridium curvatum; assembly: GCF_004353045.1. Lineage (NCBI taxonomy): Eukaryota > Fungi > Ascomycota > Sordariomycetes > Thyridiales > Thyridiaceae > Thyridium > Thyridium curvatum. The sequence goes on along the minus strand of NW_022156802.1, from coordinate 248,481 downwards.
CAATCTCGTTGTTGCTCCGTAGGTATGCCAGAACCCTGGCGTCCAGAACCGTCTCGTACGTCCCGGCTAGGAGCATCGGTCCTGCCATGACGATACACATCACGACAAGCTGCACCGTGTCGACGAACAGTATTAAGCAGGCTATGGGCACCTTGTACAGGAGCGCCAGATACCCACGCCACCCGAGGTCGCCGGCGCCGAGAGACAGTGATTCCGGGATGGCCAGGGCCCTGCGCCGCGGGATAGAGAAGCAGAAGACCAGGCTTGGCAGGATGAACGTGACGTACGACTCGAGCCAGTCGCCGTCTTTCTCGGTGCGACTGAGCGCCCAGCCGTCGCAGTTGGCGCGGCACCACGAGTACGGGACCGTTACCTGGGTCGGACCGCCCGACGAGCCGTTGTAAGCGGCGCCACAGGGGTATTGGTGGGCCAAGAGCGAGGCTATGTCCCCGTGCAGAAAGGTCTGCCCTGGGACATACTCCGGATAGCCATCAACGATACGGAGAGATTGGTTGAGGGCGAGGCTGCAACAGCGCTTGAAGTCCTGGCCGCCTAGACGCGCATTCTTTGGGGTGTCCGGGGCCAGACGAGCGAGCTGGCCGTCGAACAGGTCGCCGAGGGACTTGTAGGGGCCTGTTGCTTCGACTTGTCTAGTAGCTAGAAACAGGAGGGTGGCGATTGTGATTGGAGGTAGCCAAAGTGACGCAAACATCCTCAGTCGTGATTAATAAGGGCGCGGCAATGAATAAACTGGAGAGGCATATCGGTGATGAGAAAGATGATATGTCTCGGTACGGACGGGGTTTCCAGATTCTTATCAGCACGAAGCATGTTTTAGGCAACTGGAGACTTCCGAAAAGGCAAACACTGGAGATCTTCCTCCGCAAGAGTGAAGTTCGAAAGGTTCCATGCGTTTAGATTGCGTGATCGGGCACTACCCTACATTTCCTCGGTAGCTGGTTGTGTGTAGGACAAAAAGGAGCCGTTTCGGCGTGGCGTCAAACGGACTCGGTAATCGTTAGAGGTGGCCAAGATGAATGACGGCTTTTGCCAGCGTGGCAGACACGGAGCTCGGTCAGTCACCCTCCTTGAGCGTGTGTCGAGGCATCCATGCAAGGCATATTACATGCCATCGTTCAGCTGAAACTCACGTGTGCATTTGCTGGCAGAATCTGTTGCGTCATTTGCCTGGAACGAGCATGACGCCACCTGAACCACCTAGGTAGAGTCGGAATGGTTCGCGCCCCCAGGAAGCGTCACCCAGCTTGATATGCGCAAAATTTTTGATCCCGCCCAGAGCCTTCGTTTCAGCCACTTTTCTGGGCTTTTAGTATCTTACAGCCTGGAATTTCCCGGGCTTTGTTTACTACGGTCCTTGATTCAAAGCTCAAAGCCATGGGTTGCGTCAACTTGAACCTAGCAAACACCTGTGCAGTTATAGAATTCACTTCTGGTGTACGACACTGGCTGCTCCGCACTGATTAATTAAAACTTAACTAAATACTTAGCTTCATCGTGGAATGGAATTGCTTGACTTTCAGTTGGTGGGATTCTAGACTAGAAAATAATACACAAGTCCTGTGGCTACCAAGCACCGGTTAGATCGACTGTCTGACCAGCCTTGAGCTCCACGCGACGCTCCCCGCTACCAGACTGCAATCTCTCAGATGCAACGCGAAACGTCCTTGTCTGATCAACCTGAGATTTGACCAGCGCCTCGACGATCTTACCCTCGCGCCAGCTAAGTTTCTCAACCTCCATGCCACCTCTGGCCTTCAGCCCTGTCACGCTGCCCTCCTTCTCCCAGCATGGCAGCAGACACGGCAGCAGATCGATGAAGTCACCATCGTGGCTCTGCAGCAGCATCTCCGCCACGGCCGCCGCGTAACCAAAATTGCCGTCGATCTGGAACGGCGGGTGGTTCGCCAGCAGGCTCTTGAGCACGGCGCCGCCGAGCATCTTCTGCACGCCCCTCTGGGCCGCCTCGGCGTCGCGCAGCCGCGCGTACAGGCACAGGATCCACGCCAGGCTCCAGCCCGTGTGTCCGCCGCCGCCAGACATCCTGCGCTCGAGCGTCTTCCTGGCCGCGGCGCGCAGCTCCTTCCCGCGGATCGACGTGCCGGGGAACAGGCCCCACAGGTGCGAGACGTGCCGGTGCCCGATCTCGACCTCGTCCACGTCGTCCTTCCACTCCATGATGGAGCCGTGCTTGCTGACCTGCGGCTCCGGGAGCTTCGCCAGCACGGTCTCGAGCTCGCCCGTCTCCTCGCCCAGGATCCGGGCCGCCTGGACGCAGGCACCAAAGAGCTCGGTCAGGATCTGCGCATCCCAGGCCGGGCCGGCGCACAGCGACGCCGGCGTCTGCGTACCGGGGATGTAGTACGTGTTCTCGGCCGACAGGCTCGGCGAGGTTACCAGCTTGCCTCCGCACTCGACCAGGAAATCCTGGAAGAAGAGGGCCGAGCCGCGCATGATGGGGAAGGCTCGGCGTAGGAACTCTTCGTCGCGCGTGAAGAGGTAGCGCTCCCACATGTGCGTGCAAAACCAGGCGCCGGCGAGGTTCCAGTACGTCGCGCAGACAGTGCTATCCTGCGGCGCCGCGTCGCCCCAGAGGTCCGTGTTGTGGTGCGCGACCCAGCCGCGGCAGCCGTACATCGCCTTGGCGACCTCTTCGCCGCGCTTAACGAGGCGCTGCTCCATGAAGTCGAAGAGGGCGTCGTGGCACTCGGAGAGGTTTGTCACCTCGGCGGGCCAGTAGTTCATCTGAATGTTGATGTTGATCGTGTACTTGGATCCCCAGACGGGCATAGCGTCGGCGTTCCAGATACCCTGGAGATTGGCGGGAAGGCCGGAGAGAGAAGAGGATATGAGAAGGTATCGACCGTAGTGGAAGAGAAGGGAGGATAGGCCGTTGTCGATGGCGCCAGCTTTGACGGCCGCGAGGCGCTTGTTGGTAGGGATTGCAGACTTGTCCTCTTCAGTGGGCAACTTGAGCTCAACACGGTTGTACAGCTCAGAGAAGCGCTTGGTGTGTGCCGACAACAAGTCGGACCAAGATTTCCTCGTGGCCGCATCAAGCCGTACCTGGACGGCGGCAACTGCGTCCGGGTTACGGTAGGTTGTCTCTCCGGAGACGAAAACGAGAGCTCTGGCACCAGCTTTGACTGAGACCTCAATCTCAAAGCCCTTGGCATCAACACTGCCCTGGCCACCCTCAATAACCACCCGCACGCCCATGGCGAATGTGATCGCGCCCTTGCCGCCCATCTGACCAGCAAGCACATGCCCATCCTCGATCCACTCCAGTGAGTCAAAAGTTCTGTTGATTGCCCTGTCCCATTCAGGATGATCACCGCGACTCAGGTTGATGGTGAATTTGAAATCCTTGTTCGACTGGACACTAGCGCAGATGACCTGGTCCTCGACGCTTGAAAAGACCTGCCTCGAATATTCTGCGCCATCGTAGTTGTACGACACGCTCACCACACCCGCTCGCAGGTCTAGCTCCCGCCTGTAATCCTGTGGTGACTTGGTAGCATCGCCCGTGAGCTGGTTATCAAAGACGGCAATGCCTGTCGTCCGCACATACGGTCCCGGAGGGTCAGTGCCGTGCCCGAAAGTGAGATACACATCTCCCATGGGTTCGTAGTGCCTCAAGGACTGTGGCATGCCTGTGAATGTCTTGCGGACCAGCTGCTCCGCCTCGACAATGCGGTTCTCGTCTATGAGCTTTCGGATAGCAGGTAGGCTCTCACGAGCGGCCGGGTTGACGCGGTTCTGAGGACCGCCGTACCACACAGAGTCTTCATTCACCCACAGGCGCTCGACATCTGTGGTGCCCCGGACCATGGCGCCGAGGCGGCCGTTGCCGATGGGGAGAGCATCCTCCCAGAGGTCGGCCGGGGAATCGTAATAGAGCGTATGCTTAGCCATTATGACAAGACACCGAGTTCTAGAAACCTGAATATGTTCACTCGACGGCAGAGCTTACGAGTCCAAGATAACACCCTGAAACAGGCAATATGTGTGTAAGACGGCTTGCAAGGGTTCAACATAGGTCGGGAAGACGCCAAGTCCCGGTCACCAGACACTCCTCTCCGAGTGCCCTCAGCATGTCAACTCGTCATGCGTGTCTCAACTCGATAACCAGAGCCGGTCAGCGGCACTCGTCCCCATGAACCCCGCATGAGAACAAGTAAGAAACCAGCCGATCCGTGCAACATCCAAGCTCTGGCAGGCATCGAGTCGACAAGCAGAATACCTAACTACGTACCACCTAGTGAGCGCCGATGAGGGGTAAGAAACGGGGTAATGCACCCTGATAGGTAACATTAGTTGCTCCACCTAAAAGCAGACACAATAGAAATATTCCGACGGTTATTTACCCAAGGCGGACCTCAGTCGGAGGGTCTCCCGATCCGGCCCACTTTAGGTGTTGACAAGACCGATTACCTACCCGTAGTTCCAACGTGTGAAGACATGCCAGAACAACATGCAAGGCAATCTTGAATTGTGGATTTGTATGCTTAGCGGCCGCAAGGGTCGGCAAATCTGCGGGATACGCCGGCCATGACAGCCACCTTCTGTAACCCGGCCGGCTCGCAGCTTCTTCACAGGGTGCGGGGGTTCTCCACATTCGGAGCATTTCCCGATCATTGAACGGTTAGTTTCACCTTGACCCTCGGCCGTATACAAATTCCACCACGCGTCTCAAGCAGGGAATCACTACACCTTCTGGCTACCTCTGTTTGACTACCTACCTAACACTGGGCTTCCCAATTAGCTCTCGGACCGACAAGTCTTCATCGTTCCTAGGCCCCTTACACCACCCGCCGGTAAGCTCCAAATGCTCTGCACTTGCTGGAGCTTCATGTTATAGCTCGATCTCACACTTAGTCTAATTCATTCTTGATCAGAAGCGTCGGTTCAATTCCATAGGCTCCGCTAGCAACGACTTTACCCGTCGTATCTTTATCTTTGAGAGGTTTAATTGACCCGACCACGTGCGGTTGTTTCTGAACCGCCAGTGAGCAGCGTTCTCAGATTCGTAAACGGCATTGGTGACACGAAGACGTCCCAAAGATTTTCAGAGTCTCAGTTCCCAAAGGGCGTGTGGGTATTGCAAAGTAATGGGCTTAGGCGCTCACAGTAAGCTGGGCAGAGCCCTGCTCAGTCACTTCTCATTTGATCCATCATATCACAATCTCAACCATGGTAAGCCTGTATTCTGTGAACATACACAACGAGGCTGTGATATCTAACGGCAACCAGCTTCTTACGGTACCCATCCCAAACAAGTACAAGCCAGGCTTCGAAGTTTACAGGAGGAGGTCGAGACAGCACCAGATATTTTCATCCGCTACGACTACCCCAGATTACTCGATGAGAATCGCCAGGCTGTCGCGGGCTTTCTTCGCGTGCCTGTGGAGACCGTTGTCTTTGTTCCCAATGCAACAACAGCCCTCAATGCCGTGTTGAGAAACTTTGAGTGGAACGCTGATGGCAAGGACGAGATTCTCTACTTCAGCACTATCTACGGCGCTTGCGGCAAGACTGTTGACTACGTCGTCGATACCAGGCGGGGCATGGTAAACAGCCGGCCCATCAGCATCACTTATCCCTGTGAAGATGATGAAATTATCAACCTGTTTGAGAAGGCTGTGGCTACTTCAAAGGGTGAGGGCAAGAGGCCCAGGTTATGCATCTACGATGTTGTCTCCTCTCTGCCCGGTCTGCGGTTCCCCTTCGAGGCGATGACAAGCAAGTGCAAGGAGCTGGGCGTGATGACAGTTATTGACGGCGCGCAAGGGATTGGCATGGTGGACTCGAGACTGGACGAGCTCGACCCCGACTTCTGGTTCAGCAACTGCCACAAGTGGCTCCACATCCCACGAGCCTGTGCTGTCCTTTATGTCCCGGTTCGGAATCAGCACATGATGGCATCGACTGTACCCACCTCGCACGGCTATGTGCGCAAGTCATTGAGGAACTCGACATCCGGTACAGGCAGCAAGAGCGCCTTTGTCTCCAACTTTCAGTACACGGGCACACTCGACTTCTCGCCGTACTTGTGTGTCAAAGAGGCGCTGGCCTGGCGAAATGATGTTGTGGGGGGCGAGGATATATTGCAGGAGTACAACATCAACCTGGCTAAAACTGGTGGGCGGAGAGTTGCCGAGATTCTAGGCACAGAAGTGCTCGACAATAAGGCGGGTACAGCCAGTGACTGTGCGATGACAAATGTTAGGCTCCCGATTCGGATTGCGAAGAACGGAAGCAACTCGAGTGCAGCAGAGGATGAGTCCGTTCTCACAGAAGATATCGTCAACGATGTTGCGCAGTGGATGATGGACACCCTTGTGCGAGACTACAAAACATTCATTGTGGTCTACAGCCATGGGCAGCATGTGTACGTTCGGCTGAGCGCACAGGTGTATCTGGAGCTTCAAGACTTTGAATGGGCGGCAGAGACACTGCTAGAGCTCTGTGCGAGAGTCGCCAAGAGAGAGTACGAAGGGCACATATAATGAAGCATATGGATCTCAAGAATGTTAAAGCCACTGAGTCAAGGTGTATCTGCCATACAACTGACACTCTAGATGCACAAAATCGCCGTCTTAAATCACAACCGTGTGGCTGCGGCTCAACGCCAAGCCTGATGCGTACGTATGTTTCTTCATATCCTTGCATTGATGGTCTGCTCCTGCACAGCTTCGATGCAATCCTTCTCGTCCTTGGGCTTTGGCTCAGCAAAGTCATAATCCACCCAGTTGTTTAAAATGTCCCTGACCTGCTTGTAGTACGGTTGGTCCTTTGCTAGCTCTTCCTCGTTGACTGTATTTAGGCGAGCCAACGATCCTTCATTGGCAGACGAACTTCCAGAGCTCCTCAAAATGCTCTTTGCCGCCTCCACGTTGTCCTCTAGATCAGACATAGTGCTGATACCTGAGGCAGTCGTGATCGTAAAGTCAGGGCTCGAATTCTGTATAGCCTTGCCGATAGCGAACCGCATTGCGAGGCGGGACATGACCTGGCCCTGCCCGTGCACCCACTCAGCAGCCTGTTGCGCTGCAAGCCGCATCCCTTGGGGCGACGGGTGCCAGTCACCCGTCCGACCCGTTGGGATCCCTCCGTACCGGAGCAAGCCAACGGCAAGCGGACTCGAGCATACCACAGCCTTCACTCCAGCTTCCCGGAAGGCTTCAAATCCGCCCAGCTCCAGCCGAGTGTTCTGAAGGGTGAGCTGCGCCCAGTTCTGGACAATGTCAACAGGTTGTCCGAACCGCTCTCTCACGAGCTGTGCAACCTGGGCGAGTATGTCGATGCGGTATCCAGAGATGCCTATAGCCTTGATTGCGCCAGCCTCTTTGAATGCGAATAGTGTGCCGACGGCGGTGACGGCCTCCTCAAGCGTGACAAACTCCACGTCATGGCAGAACACCACGTCCAGGTATGTCGTCTGGAAGCGTTCTAACGACCGTGCTACAGACTTTTTAAGCCACGCCGGCGAGTAGTCAAAATGGTCCTCCTTGATGCGACCCGCCTTGGTCATGAGGATGTAGTCGTTCCGTTGGTACCGCGAGGTGATTTCGGGCGAGGAGAGTGCTGCACCCATCAATTGCTCCGACGGTTCGTAGTACGGCGATGTGTCGATGGTGCGCAGGCCGAGCTCAAAGGCACGCAGCAGGATCTGCCGTAAGGGCAGCGACTCCGGATCCTTGTGCAGTTGGTAGCTGAAGCCGGCACCGCCCATAACCAACGGGCCGAGCTTAGAGAAGTCGAACTGAGAGCCCATCGTTTCTGTTGTCTGCGGTTTCGCATAGGCACGCGGCTGGTCCCCGATTGAATCCAAGTCTCTTGAGATTATCATGAGACACAAGAGAGACAGAGTTTGAGAAGATGTATCGCGACCACTTTTTATCTTTGAGCGGGAGTCTGATCTCGAATTCTCAACTTCATATCTCTGTTGCGTGGCGCTCAGCAGGAGGAATGAAGGCAATGCCGGGGATTCAGAGTTGACACGACGTGAAAGTTGAGACTGACCTCGGTGCAGAGCAATTCCGTCGCAACCCGTCCGTGAGGAAAGGCTATTGATTCGTGGAGGTTGAACAAAGCCCGACAGAGCCGTTTCAACTCCGTCGGGTGCAATGCTAGGGAGAAACCCATGTGCATATTGGCACCAGCAGTAGCTTGCCCTCTGGGTCAAACTTAATTATCCTTCGGGTTTTTTCAAGTTACCCGATGACAAGCGGGGAACAGTACAACTAAAGACAAGACCGGCATCGGCTGCGGAGAACAGACGGACTAGTGAGATTATCGGCGCGGGATTTGACTGGGGATCAACGAACAAGACGCTGGCTGACTGGCCGTCGAGCAGACGCTGTGTGGAGGCAGTCATGGTTCCCGGCAAGGATAACAGCCATTGATCGCTTCCATTAGCGCAGTGCGTGCCACGAGCCAGCCTGGAAAACAGGTCACTTTCCCTCCCCCAAGCCGGTCCATGCCATGTCGGCTCCACGCCGCTCAGCCCAAAATGGCCCCTGATAACCAAAGGCTTCGTCCGGGGCCCCAGACGCGTGATCGGCAGTCGGCCGTAGCCAGAGGGATGCATGATGGAGGAGGCCAGTCCAGCAGGCACAGCTTCTCGGGAAAAGATACCAGAGTTGCATAAGAACTTGGGTCATCCTGCGCCATTCGCCTACAGCTCCCCTCACCTGCATCTCGCGTGCTCGCTTTTCCATCTCTCAAATAGGAAGCTGAGAAAGAGGATTCGTGAAGCTCTGCAACTTTGTTTCGAGTCTTTTTTTCCCTTCTGACCTATCACAATGGCCGAAGTTCCTAACAAGTCAACGGCGGAGCCCGCCCACGTCGAGGACGGCGACCGCGATGAGGTTCACGCCGCCGAGAAGCAACTGCACGATGCCGAAGAGACTGGCAAGCTCGATGCGATCAACCAGGCCATGGCCATGCAGGGTACCCTTGCCGAGCACGAGCTCAGCAACTGGCAGGCTCTGGTCAAGTACCGCAAGGCTGTGTTCTGGTCTGTCTTCGTATCGCTGTCCATCATTATGAGGGCGTACGATATTGAAATCACTGGAAACTTCTTTGCCCTGCCGGCCTTCCGTAACCACTTTGGCGAGATGGTCCCTGGCCACAGCATGCAAATCCCCACTCAGTGGCAGGTTGCTATGTCTATGGGAGCGATCGTCGGACAGGTCCTGGGAGCATGGGCCGTTGCGGTCCCCATGGACAGGTTCGGCCGCAAGAAGACTCTCATCGGATACTTGCTCGTCACCGTTGCCCTTGTCTTCATGCAAGTCTTTGCACCCAGCAGACAGGTGCTCACTGCGTCGATGTACCTCTGCGGCATCATCTGGGGTGGCTACCACGTTCTCGCACCTACCTATGCCTCCGAAGTCCTGCCCCTGCGTCTACGTGGTTACTTCACCGGCTATGTCAACCTCTGCTACGTGATCGGCCAGTTCCTCCAAACCGGCATCACCCGCGGCTTCGTCCACTGGGATTCAGTCTGGGCCTACAAGATTCCCTACGCCATCCAGTGGGTCTGGCCAGCGATCCTGCTTCTCGGCCTCTGGTGGGCGCCCGAGTCTCCCTGGTGGCTCATCCGCCAGAACCGCATGGAGGACGCCAAAGCCGCACTCGACGCCCTCTCCAATAAGTCGAACCACGCCGAGAACCACAATATCCTGGCCATGATGGTCAAGACCGACCTGTACGAGCGCGAAGTCGAGGTCGGCGCCACGTACCGCGACGTCTTCAAGGGTCCCAACCTGCGCCGTCTCGAGATCAGTGCCATGCTCTTCGTCTGCCAGAACTTCTCGGGTAACCCCGTCGGCTTCGCGACCTACCTGTTCGAGCAGGTCGGTCTGAGCACCGAGAATGCATTCAACATGGGCATCGGTCTGAACGGTGTCGGCTTCATCGGCTGCATCTTCAGCGTGTTCCCCATCGCTTACTTTGGCCGCCGCAAGACGTGGATGATGGGCATCACATACTGCCTTGTCGTCCTGTGGATCGTTGGCTTCATGTGCCTGGCCAAAGACTACAAGACCAATCCGGCCTATTCATGGGCACAGGCCACGCTCCTCATCACGTTGCAGCTCATCTACTCGCTCTCGCTCGGCCCGCTGTGCTTCACCATCTCGTCTGAGATCCCCTCTACGAAGCTGCGAGCCAAGACACTCGGAATCGCTGCCACTATCAATGGCGCGACATATCTTGTCATCACCGTTGCCGGACCATACCTGCTGAACCCCGGATCGGCCAACGCTGGCGCAAAGATCGAGTTTCTTTGGGGCGGTCTCACACTGCTCAACACTATCTGGAGTTACTTCCGTCTCCCTGAGGTGCGTTATCGAGACCTCAAGTCTTTGTTCCTCAGTTATACTAACATGAAGGGCACTTTCACAGACCGATAACAGAACTTATGAAGAATTGGATATCCTCTTCGATCGACGTGTACCGGCTCGCCAGTTTAAGAAGTATGTTATTGAGCAAGAGGAGGAATAGGGAATTACATCCGGGTGACGTTGACTACCCAGAGGCTAGTGATACTGAAACTCCCGGTCGCACTCGCGCTTGAAAGGTGTCATCTGGATAGCAAGAACTTATAACAGAGGCATACATTTAATTTCCAAGAGCCCTCTACCCATACATCTTTTGGGTCCAATCAATTACGCTCTTTGAGTGGTCTAGATCGTGTGTGTTTAGCTACTTGGCTCGAGGTTTCAGAGCGACCTGCTCAGGCAGTTGAGCATAATGATTCGCTGCTGAGACTTAAGACTTCCATTAAACCTTAAGTCCATCACTGAAGCAGTAGTATCTGAGTCGTCTTCCGGAAAGTCTTATGCAACTTTTTCAGGGTCGTACGTGCTACTAGAGATGATTCAGGTTCTCTTTTATAGGCTACCATCGGACTTGTGCCGGAAGGGTCCTAGAGAACGACGGCCAGTCACAGACTACTTGTATGTGAGAGAAAAGAGGTGATCTGGAGCTCGGTGCAATGTATTTTTAGAATGTTTTTGAGGGCTGTGCTGTCCCAACAGCCTGGGAGGATCTTATTGTGGGGATTCTCGCTTTCTTCTCAGGGCAAAGCATTTGCCAAGGCTGAAGGATTTGTGTCATAAGCCTAGAAGAGAGAGCCGTCACCACTATTACCCCTGCTGAGGCGGAGCGTCCCTGATAGTACGGAATTAAGCAGGTAAGCAGTAAGGCGAGGCGAGATTGTCGTACTAGGGTACCTAGGTAGGCAATAAAAGAATGGACTACATAAAGCTCGTAGGCCTTGTGCTTGATCACGAACTGTGCTTCCTGCATTGACAAAGCAAACAAAGACAGCACGGTGCCACATCTACGCGCCACCAATGCAGCCCCATTCACAGAACAGCACTAAGCGGCTTGTCGCCATAGCCGCCTTGGCTCTTCTGCCCAGCATCGCGACCGCCGTGTGTACGACATTCAAAGCGTCCAAGACGGATCAAGAAAATGGCCTCAAATACGAGGCCGGCTCGCTTATCACGGTGGAAAGAACGCCCTGCCCCGAAGGCACAAGCGCCGGTTGCACCGTCCCGGCTCCGAAGGTGTACAACGTCACTGCCAGGCGCGAGATCTGGCGCGTCGACGATCTGCTCGGCCTTCACTATCACCTGCCGACGGAAGAGCAGGACGCGATATTCAAGCTGGCCTCCGACGCCTACTACAACGAGCGCGACTGGTACACGGAGAAGGACCGTGAGCTGTGGGTCTCCATCAGCTCCCAGGCCAACAGCAGCGAACTAGTCGAGAAGCGTTCGCGTCTGCTCCATGTAGAACCGGGCAAGGAGACGCAGCTGCAGTACAAATGGTTCCGAAGCATGGCGTGGGGTGTCCTGGGCGGCTGCACCAACGCCTCGCTGGAGAACGTCCAGGTCCAGGTCACCGCACCGTTCATGCGCAGCTACATACCGGATCAGCTTCCCGGCCTGTGGACCTCGACGACGGACAAGATCGGCCAGAAGAGCGAGACGAAGAGGTGCGATGTCGGATTCCAGACCTTTGATCAGACCGGTGGCCAGCCTGGGGACGAGTGCAAGCCGGGTGGCGGAGACAGCTCTGACAAAGGCAAATCCACGGAGCAGAAGGACAATCCTCGGAAGCCGAGTGGCGCACAGGGACGGGCGACGCTGCCTAGCTTGACGGGGTCATTGTTGGCACTGGGGTTGGCATTAGTCACGGCCGTCTTTTGAAATAGTTTTCTCTAGTTGGAACGGAACAAGTCTCGAAATCCCGCGTCGTGCACCGATTAATCCAGTCGCTGCCACATGTTCTGATCGAGTTGTACTGGACGAAATCCTTGTTTTCGAAGTGTTCGGGTGATGTCTCATGAAATGTTGGCGGTACGATGAGCTCAGCATTCTCTAGCAACAAGCCAGTTCTTTCAAAGTCAATCCATCTCCATTTTCTCCAAGATTATTACCGGGGATAAATTAGTATCTTCGTATCTTCGTAAACTCTTCCTGGCTGTGTCGGATGTCAATTCGCAGTTCAAGGGGTGAGGTTAGGAGCTGGCCAGCGCTATCTTATCGCCACGTGATTCCCCTGCGACCCCCGAATTTTCGACCCATGATATCGCATCTGACGATCTCCAGACGCCGATGGTACTAGCAAAGCTGGAGGGATGCAAATCAAATCAGCACCATGCAGCCAACGAGGGTATTGCTAAAGAGATCCGTGTGGAAGGGTAAGTTTCCAATGTTTTATCACAACCACCCAGTCATACCATTAGCTAACAAGAGCGCGTCTCTGCAGGTCCGCACATCGTCCCGTAAGCTTTTTGCGCATTCCCCTAGACACTAGATTTACGACCGTTCACTCCCTCCACCCGAGAGATACTAACAGTCTGCACGTAGTCTCCCGATCGTACGGGTTGAGCCAGGCAAGAAGATGGCCCCTATCAGGACGCAGGCCCGATCCGCGACCATCCTGCCCAACTTTGTCGGGCTCAAGTTCCAAGTCTACAACGGCAAGGTCTACCACGACGTGACCATCACCGAGGATATGGTCGGCCACAAACTGGGCGAGTTCTCACCGTACGTTTCCATATCCTCCGCACAGAAGTGGTCTCTTCGATACGACCATGAGCTAACATGTCTCGCCACATTGCAGGACGAGAAAGATCTTCGTCTGGTCGCGTGGTTAAAGGGATGCGAGAGCTGGTCTGGGAGGATGTACGATACCATACAACAAAACGACGGTCGTGTACCGAGACGATGTCATGTTATAACCACTGTACAAACATAGCATTATGCCTTTGCATCTTGGGCAGGGGAGCCTTCATGGGGTGCTGCCGACCGGGCACATGCACAAAGCTTGAACCTCGGATATGTCAATATGATAGATATCGAAAAGGAGAATACCAACATTGCAATTGCAAGGCAGTCTCTATTCTTTTGCACTTGGTACGTAACGAATACCGCTGTTCTGCAGAAGTATCTCATTTGGGCCCCAGAAAACGCCGGTGAAAGAGAACGCCTGTCCCTTGCCCACCTGAAACTCAATAACGCCGTGTGTGAGGATGGATTTCCCACATCCCGCAATGCAACCGAGCACCTCCCTCTGCTCGCTCCCTTCTTCACCGATAAAACTCGCTCCTCTTGACGTTCACCCCATACTCCCCAGCCGCCATCCCCAAGTCCTCCATCGTCAGCACCGTCCTGTTCTGCCCGCCGCCCTGCCCGCCGCCTCCGTACCCGGGCCTCTGCACGCCAAGCGGCTGCCCGCCCTTGCCGCCAGCCGCCGCATCCTTGCTGCCCCCCGCCGCCGCAGCACCGCCCGCTGGCACGCCCGCCGCGGCGCCCAGGCTGCCCATGGGGTTCGACCCGCTGCTCGTGTTGCCGCCGCGGATGCGGCTGTACTGGTACGCGTCGGCGGCGATGTCGGCGACGAACTTCTGCGTCGCCAGCGCCAGCAGGCGCGCGAGGCGCTGGTCGGTCTGCGGCGGAGGCGGCAGGCCCGCCTTGGTCATGTAGTAGTTTGTTACTGCGTCGGGGATCTGTATGTCATTGATTGCCGCGCAAGGCAGCGAGCCGTTAGTCAGGGAAGAAATAGGGCTCGGAATGCCAAGGAGATAGGTAGAGGTAGAGCAGAGCAGGCGGGCACGGAAGGGGATGGAAGGCAAAAGGGTTCAACGTACAATCGGCGCGTAGTCGTCCATCTTGTTGAGAAAGTCCTTGAGTGAGGTATCCTTGCGCGTGACCGGTCGGGAGTCCGGCAGGGAGGGCTGCGCATCGTCTGCTGGTGCAACTGCGGGCGCCGCTGTTGCTTGCTGCTGGGTGGCCGGGGCGCCATTCGTCTGCTGTGAAGATGCGACATCGCCGGCGGGGGCGGCAACGTCCGAAGGGGCGGGCGCTTGGTCCGCTGCTGACCCGGCAGCTGCTGCAGCAGGGTTTTCAGTCGGTGGGATTGACGCCATCTTGATTGTGTGGATGGCAAGATGGTGTTGAGGAGAGATGTGCTTTGTGAGCAGGTTCCTTTGATGTTGGTGGAGGGGAGGCGGCAATGGCTGACGGACCGCTAAAAGATCTGATCACGTGCGCGTCCCTTTCTAGTGTATGTTGGAGAAACACTGTGACGAGCAACCACACAATATGCTGCCAAGAATGTCTCCTATTGATTAATTCCTGTGCGGAGTGGTTAGTTTGAAGGAATGCTCTTTATATGAGTAATTTTAATGATAAGTCTGAGCTGAGCTGGTAGTGCGCTGTCAAACTACCCTCCCACCTGTAGAGCAAGAACAGCCAACATTTCCATGCAAGAGGTATCATTCATGCTAAAGCCAGATGTCTAAAGCGAGCTTTCCTCCTCAAATTATCCCTACACTGCCCTTGCCTTATGATGTAGCCTCTCAGAATTTATCTACGTCGGCTCCTCGTAGCCGGCATCGTCTCAAACGCATCATCCTCGTCCTCCGAGATCTCATCGTCGCTGATCTCGAGCACCTTCTTCTGCGTGGCCCCCTTCCTCTGCGTGGCAGGTCTCTGCGGCTGCGAAAAGTTCAGCGTAGTCTGTTTGGCGCTCGTACGCGCCGAACTTCTCGCCGGCTGCGAGCGCTTGGCTGCCGTCTTGGGCGGAGGCGGTGCCGAGGGCTCCTCGTCCTCGTCCACAAACATGTCCTCCTCGTCAGAATTGTCAGAATCGTCCTCGAAAGGACCCTTCTTCCGTCCTCTGGTGGACCTCGCAGGTGGCTTCTTCGCCGGCGCCGCTTTCTTCGTCGCCGCTGCCGTCTTGGTCGTGCGTGCTGCCCCAGCTCGCTTGGCGGTGGTCTTTGGAGCAGGCTCTGGCGCATCGTCCATGAGCACGTCATCCATCTCTTCATCGTCATCTCCCACGCCAGGAACGTGGACCACCCTAGTGCGCTGCCGTGACGGCTGTTTCGGCATGGAATCTTGCTCACCATCGAGCAGCAAAGCTTCGGGGTTGTTCTCCCAGTGGCCCTCCATGTCCGAGTCCCAATCGTCAGGCTTGGGTTTGTATCTCTGCCTGCGGACCTTTCGCGCCTGCCCGGCAAGGAACTTCTTCTCCTGTGCTTCTCTCCACCACTGGAACTGATTGTCCAGGGGCTCCTCAGAATTCAAGGCCAGAAGATCCTTCAGCTGGTCGGCGAGCGAGCCAGACACGAATGTCTCCATGGCATGCTTGTCGTCCTTGTTGACAAACTGATTCACCGCATCACCAAACTCTCCCTGTGGCAGAATCTTGAGGGACTGCGCGGCAAGGTATTCTTGGACCAGTGCTTCGACCTTGATTGTCTCGAGATCGGCTTCGGTTTCTTGCATCTCCGGCACTGTTGTGTCATCCTTGCCTCGTTTCGTAGTGCCAGTCTTTTTCCTGTAGAAGTAGACCACATCGTTGGTGTTGGCAACCTTGCCAACAAAGCGATTTGAAAACCGCTGAGGGTTCTCGACGTCGAAACTGCTTCCCTCCGGAGCTGTGTATTCGACCTTGAGTCGTATCAGAGGCAGAGGTTGCTCCTCCGAATCGTCGGCCTCCTCTTGAACGGCCAGCCAGTCCGCGTTTGCTTGCTCAATCATCTCTTCGACCACATGCATCAGCCTCTTTGTCAACTCGTGCCGATTGTCTTTCTTCTTGACAAGATCTTTGAACCGCTTATCCGTCTGAAGGACGATTTCTTGCGTGACAAACGGCCGCACAGTCTTTAGAGGGATTTTCTCGACCTGAAACTCTTTGCCCGTGACGCTGAGAATAGCGACATGCTTCGTGACGGCCTCTCCGGGAATCAGAGAAGTGGCGACAGAGGAGCCGGGTTGCATGACGTGGAAGCCAGTCTCGGGGTTCTGCACAGGGTCAATCAGGCACTCGTGCTCGTGACCCCATACTACCAGATTTAAAAAGTCTGGCAGCATGTTCTCGGGCAGATATCCAGTGGCAGTGTGCGCGTGGTGGTTCTGGTGCACGGCGAGGATGTTGAAGAAGTCGGATTGCTGCTGATTCGGGCGGTACCACGTCACCTTGTGGTCTCTGAATGTGCGAAACATGCGTTCATCACGGACGTTGCTGAGACCAAACAGAGCGATCTTTGTGCTGCCCTTTTGCAGCATGACGGGCTTGACCTTGATGTTGTCAGCCTCGGGGATACGGCCAAAATAGTTGACCAGTCCGGCGACCTGGAGCAGATCCAGAGAGCAGAAGTGGCCCTCGCCACTGGGGTCGTCATGATTCCCGTGGATCGAGAAAACAGGTATGGAGATGTTGATATCGGGGTCTTCGTAGTTGACATGACCGAATGCACCCTCGAAGACTTCGTTGGCGTCGCTTAGAAACTCCAGCTCGCAGGGCTTCATGCCAAGGCAGTTCTTGCGCAGAGTCCGCATGACCTGGTACATGGACTTGCGGGAAGGCTTGTTGTCGTGGAATAAATCGCCGGCCAAGAGAACCATGTCGACCTGCCAGAGCTTGAGTCAGCGGGGTGTTCAGGAATTTCCAACTCAGAAGTTGGGCAGTGCAGCCATACATCCTGCTTCTTGGCGAGGCTAATAACCTCATCAAAGGTTTTCCAGCTGTCATCTTTGCGAATCGGATCTCGCTCCTCGTAGCCCACATGGTTGTCGGTGGCGATCAGTATGCGGATCGTATCGGGGTCTGGGAAGGGGTTAGTATTGGCAGAAGTGCTCGTGAAGGGTGAGGCACACACCTATGTTTGAAGCCATCGTGGGCACGAGACGACAAAAACGCTGGAACTCCACGAGAGGAAAAGGCGACAAGTAGATCTTCAGTTTCCACAGAGGAAATCAATATCCGCCGTTGAACCCAAATCCAATCGAAGACCTCGTGGTCAGGGAAGGTCGTGTTGAAGATTTTCGTCCCTCGGACCCGGGGCTTCTGCCTGGTGTAATGCCGAAGCTGTTTAATTGAATGGCGCGTCGCGGTAGCTCTCAAAGAAGGCAAGAGGGGTCTACAAACGCGAGCCCAAACCCGAATTCACGTGGTCTCAGCCGCTCCCACAAGCCTGCGGCGCCCTGTTTTTACTCCGTACAGGCAGTAGAATTCACTCCAGGGCGGTCTCACAGCGCTAGTGTTAAAGCTCAGCTGGGTCTTGTGGGGAGTGAAGTCAGCGCCATTGGCGCCAATGGGTTGGATTACTGGCTTGTTTACTTGCAAGGACTCTTTGGCGACACCAACAAAAGCGCCTCATCCCTCGACGTCACCAAACCTAGATATGTGATACTTCACCCTCACTACCCTTCCTCGACCTGGGCCAGCATGGATCCAGACAATCAGAGAGGCCCTCGACGGGCTCTCTCTCACGCTCGATCATTATTCTCAGGTGCCAGCGCTAGAGGCGCTGCCCTGGCTGCCGCTTCATCTGCTCACACTCCGCCCTCACTCGTTCAGCCGGTGAATGCAGGCCGGGAAAGAACACACAGTGAGTCTCGTGAACCTTGCTTTCTTCACGTTGTCTTCAATCATAGCCGAAATAGCCCCTCTCGGGGTTGTTTTTGTCAAGTGCAAGGGCCTCCTTGAGCTCTCTTTCATCTCATTCCTCGCCTCCAAGTCCCTCTCACCTTCTCAGCCCATCTCAACCTGAGCATCCTTTCAATATCATACTTCTACCCCAACTCCTCAGACCGTCGCATCGCCTTGAAGATGGCGTCTCGAGACCTCATACCCAGGCGGGCTCTGCAGCCTCTAAACATGAACATCCCCCTCGAGATGCGGGCCCCGGTCAAGCGACCACCCATCACCTTCGATCAGGAGAACGAGATCGACGCAGCATATGGCATCGCCATGGGCATCTATGCCGAGTCCGAGATCGACGCAGTCACTAACGCGAGATACAATCACCCACCAGGGGGCATAGAAGAGATTGAGGACTCGTCTCTGGCGGAGTACTACGAGAGTTTTGACGCGGGCGACCTCGAGGCCGACGCCGAGGTCGATAACGCCGACTGGCCGGTCAATCGCCGCTTCAGGGAGGCGCTGGAGGAGCACGGGCTGGACGAGGACGAGGACCTCGACGAGCTGATTGGCGACCCGGACGAGGACAGCCAGGCAGAGGACGACTTTGACCAGACGGACCACGACAAGTCCGAGCTTCAGGACGCGGCGCCCGTCAACCTGTTTGATGCCGCGGCTATGGGCCTCAAGGAGATCAACAACCTCGCCCACTTCAGCGTCAGCAGCCACAAGCCTGGCAATGGAGTCGAGGAGCTCTTGCACGATGACTTAGATAAGTACTGGCAGTAAGTTCAACCCCTCATCTCATATCATCTCACAATATATCATCCCGCCGCCTTTCATCCATACAGGTCCCTCTGCTCACACGAGATTGCACAAAACCAGATCAGACGGCCAGCAGCCTCACCTCCTGACCATCCACTTCCTCCGGCGCGTCGAGATCCGCGCCATCCGGTTCTACGTCGACTACAGCCAGGACGAGTCGTACACGCCCACTTTCGTCGTCTTCTCGGCGGGCACGGGCCACCACGACCTCGTCGAGTTCGCGTCGCTGCCCCTGTCGAGCCCCATCGGCTGGCAGGATATCGACCTGTCCAACGTGGGCGGCGGCGACGACGGCCGCTCGCTGTGCTGCTGGATCGTGCAGATGCAGGTCAAGGAGAACCACCAGAACGGCAAGGACACGCATATCCGCGGCATCAAGCTGTACGCGCTCGACGAGTCGGTCGCCGGCGGGGCCTACGAGGAGGGCGCGCTGCGCGAGGTCGAGCACCTGATCGACGAGTCGCCGCGGCGGCAGAGGCAGCAGAACGCGTACCACGGCCTGGACGAGGAGGACGCCGAGCTCTACTTCTTGTCGCGTTCGCCGGGCAAGGCGAGCGGCGATGCGGGATTCGGTGGCATGGGCATCCCGGACTTCATGCGCGAGCCCGAGATCCGATGAGCTGGACGCGATTATTGTGTGGCAGCGTTCAGCACTCTGACACGGCCAAGTCTATTACATGGATTGAGCGGTGGTGTTGCCTTTTTGCATTTCATGATGGGCGTTGGGGATACTGGTTCAGGAGATGGGACATGCATTATGATACCCAATGGCAGTCATGGTGACGATGGAAAACTGTGGGAAAAGCAAGCATGGCATCTCTGGCCTCCATGCCGGATGGCACATGGACAAGAGAAAGGAGCACTATGAGCACTAGCCAGATCAACTTACCTGATGAATATCGATAAACATATGCGCCCGAGGCTTCTGTGACTTTTTTGGCTGGCGATACACTGCTAACTGCTAAATCATTTAATGCAAGGAGCCCTTCGTGGATACATCCAATGACATGACCGTAAAGAGTTGACGGTAAAAGGATACGAAGGGTCAGACTGAACCTACAATACGCATGTCAAGGTCCATTTCAAGCAAAAAAGAAAAAGGTCCAAGTCCAGAGCAACAGATCACCAGGGCAAAGCTTCTTCTTCGCGTCCCGGGAACCAGCCCGAGAGCGCAATGAAAAAGAAATGAAAGAGGCCTGTCAGACGTCCATCGGCACCCACCCCGCCCAAGCGCCCGAAGGCAAGACCCTGGGAAATCGGGGTAAAGATCATCACCAACTCTCTAGTACAGCACCGTCGGACCCCGAAGGGAAAGACGGGCCGCCGCCTTTGCAGGCAGTGCGAGAAGTTCCGGCTGCTACACCGGTGGTATGCTTCACTCTAGGGCGCCGAGGATTTTTGGTCATCAACCAGGGTGGGATCTGTGGCTCTTTTAGGGAACCAAGAAGAGGACAACTACTATAGAAATGATTCTCTGAAGTATTGTCGACATGAAGAAAAAAAAGAAGAAAAGGAGAACTGAAAGTTCAGCGTGGGCGGCGGGATTTTTATAGAGGCGGCGGGTGGTCCGTGCCCCGCCCTGGCGAGCCTGCAAATTTTGTGTACTGCCGTGCCTCACCGCTAAAATTTCGAGACACCGCCCACGCGACAGGGGCTTTCTGCCGATTTTCGCATCTCAGCGGCTGCAGTGCAGATTTTTACTCTTGCCAACCACGTCCGAGGGCGCGATGCATCAGGTGCGATGTTAAGAGGCTCGTCATGATGCATATGAAGGGATGATTGATATGCGGCAGTTCTCTAACCATGGACAGCATCCTTCGATCGATGGATTCCCCCTCCAAGATCTACTGTTTTACCGTCTTTCCTAGGTGCAGACATGTAGATCAATACCTCTGATCGTGAGACTTGCTCACATTTCAGTCATACCTAGGTAGTTGCAATCGCAACCAATACACCATTCATCATCCTTCCTCCTCCTCATACAGTCCCTCCCGCTCAATCCACCTCCCGACCTCCGGGCTCACCAGCTTCCCCAGCGCCGCCCAGTCCTTCGCCTTGGCCGCCGCCCTCGCCAGCGTGCTGCTCACAATCTCCTCTCCTTCCCGCCGGCCCTCCACGAGGTCAATCTTGTCCGCCCACTCCTCCCGCCCGCCGACCTTCCTCAGCAACCCGTCGGGGCCCTTCAGCCCCTCCACGTACCGCACCTGCTCCTCCCGCCCGCCCCACTCGTCGTCGGCCCTCATCACCACCCTCAGCCGCGCGCGCCCAAAGAACGGCGACAGCGCCCTCTTCATCGGCGTCTCTTCTCCTGCAGAGGGCTGGTAGTTGGGCGACGCCGGCGAGCTGTAGTACTTGGGGTTGAAGATCCGAATCAGCGTGTCGTAGCCCGTGAGGAACTCCTGCTCCTGCTCCTGCTCCTGCTCAGGCCCGTCGGCGCCATAAAACCCATCCTCTGCAATCGCAGAACTCTTGTCGTGAAAGTAAGCCTTCGTCGTGAGCGCAATGTCGATGGGCATCCCGCCATCATCCCGGCCCTCTTGCTCTCCTCCTCCTGCCCGCTCCGCGCCCGTTCCCGCGCCCGATAGCTCCCCGTGCATGTCCCTCGCAAAGGCCCACATCATCGCCATCCGCTGCTCGAACCCCGCCGGCTTGGGCTTCTTGTCCGCGTTGTTGACCGACAGCAGCAGCACCAGCCTCTTACTACTGCCGCCGCCGCCGCGCAGCGCGTCGACCGCCATCCGCATGTGCGCCTGCGTCGGCGGGTTGAACGACGAGTCCAGCACTACCAGTCGCCGGCCCGCTCCTGGCGATGGCGATGGCCGTGGTGGTGGTGGTAGTGCGTCGGCTCCCCTGGGCATCTCCCGGCTGGCATGGCCGGCGGTGCAGAGGACCTGGAACCCGCGACCCGAGGCCTGGAAGTCGGCCAGGGCCCGGGCGAAGAACTCCCGCACGGGCCGGTGCGACGGGAGCATCTGCTGCGCGCGCAAGGAGCGCTCGATGAAGGCTGGCAGGGGCGGCGGGCGCGCGGGGACACTGGCGGCGGGCTGTTCTTCCGACATTTGCGGGGCAAGAACTCTGGCCAGGCTGTTTGATGCGGTGCTTAGAATTGGCAATCAAGGGCTAGCTACATGAGACAAGATCCTCGGCACAAGTCTGACCTCAAGGTAATTCATTCCCGAGTCTTCGAGCTACGTTGACTACGACGTTAAGTTCAGGGGTTGGAACACCCGTGATCATCTGGATGTACGTAGGTAGGTCTGTGGACCAAGCGGGGTCAATTCTCACACTTACGGACCAATCCCGGAGAGCAAACCTGGTACGGCAGAGTGAGTGCTGCACCCACGGCTATGAGAGTGTGTCGTGCGAGCTGCTTAGTTTTGTCGGCATCCAAGTACAACAACTATGAACTGAGCAAAGCGCTTTCATGGGATTTATTCATCTCCGATCCTTCCGCAATAAGACGATGGCAATCTATGGACTCATAGCAAGCCCTCTTCCCCAGAAACCAGCTTTCACACCCTGTTTGCGCTTGTGTGCCTGTAAACGAGAAAACACGTCGTCCAAAGGAAATAGTATTATCGGCGTCTGGGAACATAGGAGAGATACCACGCCATGCCCCTTTCTGCCCCTTATATGCTTCTCCCGGATTCACGATGACGACCCGACCCTGGTACTCCAAGTGACAAGACAGGAAAAAATGGAGAGTTTTATCAGAACGCTAGCCGGTGACAACAGCCGATAGTTCTCTCAATAAGCAACACCACTCTTCGATCGCCCAATCGTCTTAAACGAGATAAAGTTGCCGTCGCTGCCCATCCTATCAAATCGGCTCGGACCACCCGCTGCGCCGATGGTGTCCATGCCCGAGGACGTGCCGCTGAAGAAGAAGCCCACCACGACGACCAAATAGCTCAGCAGGAGGATGCTGCCCTTGAAGTAGTTGCTCTTCCCTTCGCCGTACATGTAGCTGAGGAGGAAGACGCAGAGGATGACGGTGACCATGTCCCACTGCGGGAACAAGAGAGAAAAGGTGTAGTGCGAGGGGTCGAGGTCGGGAGGCAAAGTCAGGGGCCCAGGCGAGAGGGCCGAGTAGAGCACCAGAGCGGGGATCTGCAGCAGGCAGACCTGCAGCGCGTACGCGGAACCAATCTCCATAGAGAGCGCAATGTTGCCGTTCATGGCGAATGAGATGGCGTTCTATCAAAGCTCATATTAGCAAAATGGATTCATCAGCGAAGGCAAAGGTGGCGCCGTAACACTTACCAGAAACTCGGTCGTGTTGGGCACGAGCGCAAACAGAGTGATGCCGAGGAACTTCTCATCGATCGCAAACCCCTCGAGAACCACATCGACCGTGTCGACCAAGATCTCGGCGATGATAGCGTAGAGCACAGTAGCACCCATGAGAATGATCGAGGACTTGAGCCGGCTCCAGTTGGGCGCGTCGTGGCCGCCGTGAGCTGCAGCACCAGAGTGGGCAGTAGCCGTCGGATCAGCGGCGGGGTCATGGTCGGGGAGCGTGGTGGTGCGGACGGGAACGGGGCGCGGGGTGCCGAGTGCGGCACGGGTAGTGGTATCGCGAGCGGAGATGCGGCGGTTGTGGTGCAGAGGGTGCGACGAGTCCCGAGCAGCAATCGTGGCGGCCGTAGCTGCTATCTCGGCAACCTGGTGAGTGAGATCATTGTTCTGGGCGTCAGTTAGACCGGGAATGTGCACGGTGTGAGCATGGTCTGCGTCCACTGCCTTGGGCGGGACGACATGCGGTGTCAGAGAACCGTTGGCAGGGCCCGACATGGAACCGGTGCTGATAGCCGAGCCGTGGCGACTGAGGGTATCTAGCCGGGGTTGGAGCCCTGCCTGTTTGAGTGACTGACCGAGGATTCGCTTATAGAGGTGGGAGTCGCGAATATCAGCGCCAGAGGCTTCAGCTACAGAAGGCATCACGGAGCTCCGAGGCAGCGTGTGCACCTCTTCCTGCTTCTTCTCCTCAACCTCGGTGTTCCAGATGACGGCAGCATGGGTCCGGAGGGTAAACCACAGCCCGATGATGTAGGAGAGGAACAGCATGCCAGCGGCGAGATAGCAGTAAGGCCTGACAGCCTCAATGTAGAAGCGGTCATCCAGAGCGGGGACCTGGGAAAAGTAACACCGTCGACAGTCACGCGCGGTGGACTTATCCTCCGCATCGAAGTTGACGCAGTCGAGACAATTGAGCTCGTGCGTGCCGTAGATCTGGTAGAACAGAGTCGGCCCAAACGCGCCGATGACGGCAAAGAGCAACATGGTCGAGGTGACACCGGCTGATCTGGCATTGAAGCGCTGCGTCTTCCTCTTGATGGCACCGAAGCACATGGAGAGGCCCGGCAGGAAGAGAATGCCGGCGAAGATGCTGCCGACGATACTACCCTCGACAAGCTGGCCCTTGCCCTGCTGGAGAGCAACACAGTAGAGGAAGACCTCAACAATCGTCGAGAAGAAGGCGTTGATGGCTGCGCCCAAACCCATGGATGACTGAGCGGAGATGGAAGCCACCGCCTGTCCGATGAAGTAAGCTAGGGGGATGATGGAGAACAGGCCAGCTACGAAAAGGAATGCCGGTGAGGTGACGAAAATGTCGATGTGCAGTACGCCTTCCAGAACAAGCCAGTCAAAGATGACAAAGAGGACGACGGCCATCAGGTTGATGAGGAAGATGTTGGTGCCGTCAACAGTGTACTTCCAGTACTTGAGGCCGACGGCACGGTAGGTGCAGACGATTATGGACGAATGGGGAGCAGCAGGCGCCCTGGCGGACGACAGGTCGGACTCGAACGACAGGGCCAAGGGGTGGCGTCTGAGGTGGTCAAACAGGAGCATGGTCACCTTTCCCATGGGGATCCAGAAGACCAAAAACCAGCAGATTCCCGACACGATAAAGAGCGACGGCGCGACGAGACCGTAGAAGAAGACGAAGAAGATGACGCGCCCAATGTTCCACTGTCCACGGCCAAAGAGACGCCTCTTGATGCGAGGGAGGTCGGGGTCAGAGTCGCCGGCATGGTCGCCGCGTCGCATGCGGCCCAACAGGCTGTCGGTCTCGCTTGGCTCCGAGTCGATGCTTCGTCGGGAACGGCCGATGATGGAGCGGTTCCTCTCAGGACCAAAGAAGAGACGGCCATACTCGAGATCGCCACTCTGCCACTGCTCGTACTCGCTGATGCTGCGGCCTTCGCCCTGGTCTTCATCCAGATACATGTCCTGCTGCTCGAGCCTGATGAACTTGCCGAAAGGATAGAAAAGATAGCCAGACAGGCCCCACAGCACACGCCCGTACTCTCTGCCGCTGGGAGCGGCAGCAAAAAGAAAACAGACGAGAGCACCGGCGAAGGCTATGATGGACATCCACCAGCCAAAGCACAGCGTCCAAATGAGGTTGAAAAACAGCAGCCAGTTGCTGACCCTCCCGCCGGGCGAGGAGTGGATGTCGCCTTCAGCGTTCTTCTGCACGGAGCGGTCCTTCTTGTACAGAGCGGGCTTCCATAGCCTGATACCGAAGGGATGTGTCTCGTTGATGGCTTGCTGCCTGTCCTTGAGGGTGAAGCTCTCGGCATCGCTTAGGTCTCCGTCATCTTCGTCCTCATCGTGGTGGACCTCCTCGTCCTGGTCGTCAACGCCCTGCACGGTCGCCAGGTCTTCCTCCTCGCCGGGGTCATGATCCTCGGGCGGATCGATATGGCCGCCGTGGGGGAGATGGGCAGGGTGCGGCGCCTCTTCCTGGTCGGTTTCGTCGGGCGTGTCCTCGTGGGCAGCTTCGCGATGGGACCGGACTCGGGACAGAGATGGGGTGGCAGCAGCAGTGCGCCGCCTGACCGAGGCGGCAGTGTTGGAGTAGCTGGTGTTCCTCTCGGCCTGGTCGGCCTCGACCTCGTCTAGGGCATCGTCGACGGAAAAGACCTCACCCCTGTGAGGAGCTTGGGTGTTGCTCGAAGGGCGTCGGCTCATGGGGGGTTTTCGTGGTTTTCCTCGACCTCGATCGGGTGCTGGCATGGGAGATCGGGCAGAGGGTATGGACTGGCCGGTGCCGGATCGCGAGTGGTGCCCAAGTTCGGTCGGGGTGCCTTCGATGGGCAGCTGGGAAGGAGTGGACTGGGATGGCGACAGAGTCGTACCTAGAGAGAGAAGAAAGGGAGTATACATTAGCTAACATCCCGGCTGGGCAAGAGTGGGACTGAAGGCTTGCAGCTGAGAGGAGTTCTTGGCTTCGAGATGGCGCCAGGGTACATACCGTAGCTGGGTTCAAACCTTCGACGAACGGTGTCGGTAGACTGGAAGCTCTCGGAAAGGCCGTCATCGCGTCCGGTGATGGGCTCGAATCGGGCGGGAAATCTGTTGTCGGTGGGCGAGGGAGGCGAGGATTCACGACTGTGCTGCGACGACGCGCGGGCATCGCGTCTATTCGAGTCCATGGTGGATGTGTGTGAAACGGAAGCCCATGGGCGACTTCAGAAGGGACAACAGTCGTGTCTGCGAGGGTGTGGCGGATGCGGAAACCACGGTGCCGCCGTTGCTGGAGACTGAGGCTGCAGGCAGTGCGGAGATTTAGTCCCAAGTTGCACGGTGGGCAGTTGAAAACGTCAACACGGGACGATGCGACCGGCAGGGGCGGGAGGAAAGGAAGGAAAGGAACAGACAGAACAGATTGAAAACACACAACTCTGTCAGACCATGACAGACGAGAGGAATCTGGGGAAAGGTAGGAGGAGGGTGAGACAGTGGCTCGGCCGGCGCGGGAATGTGATGATTCAAGGTATGAAGTGGTGCTTGCGTCGACAAAAGGCGGCCATGAGGTCTCAGTTGGACACACAATTCGGATGGTGGCCCCCCTCAGCTGGTGTTGGGCCTGCTGCTCAGCACCAATTGCACGGGGCACCCGCTGACGGGAACGAAGATAGTGGAGGAGGAGTGGGGTCCACGGGTGATGGAGTGGGTGTCACAGGGCACTAATGCTCAGTAGCTGCAGCCCTGGTCTTCAATCCATCCATGGATGGTGTTGTCTGAGCCTTAGGTAAAAGGAAGGCTGGGGATAAAGCACTACCTAGGATGCCCATGGTGTGCATTCAATACCATACTGTTTTGTCTTCTTTAAAAGAGTCCAACCTGTGCTTTGACATGAGAGTTGATCCCGTTCTTTGTTTCGCAAGTCTTCCCAGGCCATTTCCGCATGGGCCGTTAGATCTGCAAGTCCATCGCTTGAATAAGCTCTCGTCCCCTTTGTATTGACTTGGCGTCCAGTCCAGTCAGTTGACCGCCGTCTCGTCACAAAAGCACGATGATGTCGTCTTGCGTTGACTCGCTACTCGCCGAGTGGATTCGGGTGGGACCACAACCAGCGCCCAGCCGGCATGTGCGCTGACGAATGGACATCGCTGTGTTTACTTGTACATGTATTCCGCTAATTTGATGTTTTCGGCCCACATCCATCTCAGCCAGCTCTACGGAGTAGGCATAGATTTCAAGGAGACCCAAGCTGCCTCCAGTCGCTAGCTCAATTCATGCGAGCAAGTCCTCGTTGCTGTAAAGTAGCCACAAGTCGCACGCGCAAAGAAACTATCAGATAGCCCGAGGAGTTAGCAAGGGCTACAGAAACGAACGAGTGCGGGATTGGTACCACTGACTCTGACTCCATGGCATCACATGTTCTAAATCTACACGTTGGAAGGGAATAATTATGGCCAGCGACACCTTCCTGGCCGCAGTATATAGCATTTGTCACGATGTCATGCTTGCACGTTGCTTTGGGCCCGTCACCGAACCCCTGCCGTGTTCGGTGTTTGGTACGAGTAGTTGGAATGGTCGACAGGCTGGAAGCATCCAAAGATATTAGCAAAAGGCGTGATGTGGACCAGAGGGTGAGCCTTCTGGCCGCAGATATTGGCTGTGACAATAGCGTCTCACAGCTGATAATCCTAAGACCAGACGTCCGTACTTGAGGCCGTTGTAGCATATTCCTCGAGACAGATGACCATGACGTATGGCGAGGATAAGTCTCTGCACCGGAGGAAGTAGGAGTTGTTGTTGGTGTTGTCGTCTTTGACAGATCCGAGGTGCCAACGGCGCCTTCGTTTGATAATGGTTACTGGGAGAAGATCCAACCTCGCATGGATTCGAGGAAAATACTGCAAGTGTGACTGCTACGGCAACACGTCGGCCAGACGAGGGTCGTCTCGTGCGGGAACCGCAATTGGATTTTTACCGAGACCAAAATCGTTGACGAGCGTGTGGGAGAAGGCGTTGGCAATTTGAAACTCGCCCCATGCGTTGGGGTGCAAGCCGTCGGAACCTACAAAATACGGCGAAGCAGTGATATTAGCATGGGGAGGCTGCCTCTCACGCAGAGCATCGGTCGCACGGGGTGTGTTTACCTGCTGGACATCCGCCGGGCTGACAGTCCTGCAACCAACAGAAATAGTCAATGTCAGAAAGGTTGAAATACCAAGTAGTCGCCGGCCCAACACGTCACTTTTGCATCAAGAGGACACTCACATAGTTCTCTTGGAGATGCACCAGATGAATAGGGGACTGCGCGGTTGACCACTGTGGGATATAGTTGGCAAGTAACGTGTTATACACCTTTGTGTTTTGAACAAGATCTTCTCGGCCCTCCATAAAGCTTCGCTGAGGGACGTTCGCCATGGCGATCTTGATGTCGGGGTTGGCTGCTCGGGCGTTGGTGACGAACTTTTTGACGTTGTCGATGGTGCCGGCAGCATCGCTATAGAACCAGCCTATATCGTTGAAGCCGAGCATATAAAGAATAAGGTCGGCGGGTGTGGACTGGAGAACACCCTGGATCAGTCCTTTGTCTACTGCCACAGCCCTGCCTAGAGATCATGCGGTGTCAACTCAGGGTCCTGTGCCTTTGTCGATGTGTCTTCCACATTCGGATATCACGTACCCCTGAACAGAACATGTCAGCAAGGATACTCTACCAGCTCGCCTGAAGCGAATCCGGCACATCCCTCCCCCTTCACAACCCTCTTAGATCGCATAGCACGCCTGCCCAGAAAAAACATCGCAGGACGCTAGTGAAGAGAGAGAGCCGGGATAATTGCAAAGAGGGGAGAACAGGGTGCCAATGACTCATCAATAGCACCTACCAGGCAGAAAAGTGGTTGCAGTTCGACAGGAATGCCGAGTCCACGTCCGAAGCATAGGTGCCGGTCGTTCTGGGGCTGTTAGGAGAAGGCGACGGGCCGTGCAGAGGTGGCAGAGAAGACGGGGTGGCAGCATCCGGAGGCATCTGAATTCCGGCTTGTTATGCTTAGGTTCCGCCATCTACAATCTTTGCAAGTTTGGATCAGAGGCGATACATACAGTGCCATGGTATGGTCCGACCATGTCAACATCAATGCCGTTCTGCTGGAAGAACTGCCAAATTCGGTAGCGCCACGTATAATCGCCTTCCTGACCTATGTCAATGATATTCGTCAGAACAGAGTGAGCTTTTATCCCTCGTCAGCCTATTCATCATACCTTGGGACATTGAATCACCAACAACCATTACCCTGAGGGCCGACTGTCGGTCAACAAGAGATGAAAGGGGAGTCGATGCGATGGTGCTGGGGCTGTTGTCTGTACTGCCAGTTGTCGCAACACCAGTCAAGTTGGGCAGCTGGCCCAGGACAAGACCAGAAAAGAGAAGACTGAGTCTTATGATGCTAGAGATATCAAGGCCTGGCCCAGGCGAACTATGATTGACACCCCACATGATTCAGGAGGTCATAAGTTATGTAGTAGTCAACCGAAAGCGAACCGGTCTTCGTTCCTCGGTTTTGGAATTCAATGCACGGGGATGTGGCATTACGGGTCGTTTTGTAATTGTTCTACGAACTGTACTGGTCCAGCAGATCCATTTAGACATTCCATGATAATAAAGCACCTGGAAGTACCGGGGTTCAAGTTGGTTGCTGGTCCACGGAGTTCCGGGGCTCCGGGTCACATTGAATCCAACATGTTATTACTGACTCGGTCGTAAATTGTACCGTTTATCATGATCCTTTGAATGTTGGTCTTCTCGACCAATCAATTGGTCTGGGAGCTTTGACTGTTGGTCTCTTGATCAAGCAGGTGGCCTGCTAGCTTTGATGTTGGTCTGTCGATCAAGCAGTCCTGCAGGGGCGCATGATTATTGTACGATTCGCAAGCAAGCTAGGAACAACCTGTCGAAGTGCTCAGCTGAGTGTAGGCTAAGGCGACTGGCCACCTGCCTAATGGAGACTAAGGCATCTATTCAAATACAAGAAGTCCTTCGACTCCGCATGCAGCTGAAAACCTGATCATCTAGCACCCGGTCGTCGGTTCATTGCGCTCTACTGAAAGTTGGAGAAAAGTAGTCACACTGGCTATCAGCAAGAGGCGAACTTGCCAGTTGAGCTGATCATTCATAACCCGTGAGATTATGCTCTGGTACCGGTTGTAAGTAAACCTTCTTTTAAAGGATGAGCCTACATTCTTGATTGTTCACAACCCTTGTTCGTTGGCACTTGGTTGATCGAGGAGGTCTGAACGTTTGGTGTAACTCCAGTCCCTGTCGCGCGGTATCACATGCACGTCGGCTTGAACATCCGGAGATGATGCCGCTCGAATCATGAGGGGTAGGCAAGTTTGGTTGCATTGCATGTGTCTAGCGTGCGTGTGTCGCGACAAGCGCCAACACGCTGACTCCACTACTCCGTACTCCGAGCACCGAGTGGGTTGTGTCAGGTCCTCCTGTCTGGGGTGAAACCGGCCAGTCCGGGAATTCATCCAACGATGTGTCTATCCTCCATCACAAGCCTTCTATGTCAGGTTGACAGACTCGCAGTCTTTGGTGCTCAGTGGACACTGTCCAGAGTCTAGGCAGCAAAAGACACCTGGCACAGAGCCTACATGTCCCTTCAGATTAGCATGGAGATAATGCTAAAAAAGACCAGCTTCTTGGACATCACGTTCATATTCAACCCCGCTCGGTATCTATTGTTTCGAACAGATACACTGCCATCATGGACCAGGAGCGACGCAGCCAGATCGAAAAGGCGTTGCGCCAGTATCGAGAAACAGTCTATCAGCACAACGTCCACCTGCTGCACGTTCTAGTAGAAACTCTTGAGGCGCTGCCCGAACAAGTTCAAAACCAATCTCGCCTGCATACGCTCGCGCGTGAGATCATGTGGGAGCCGCTCCCCGAATCTGTCAAAGAGCCACGAGATATCCTTAATGAGACTGTCTTGTCCTCGTCTTGGCTTGATGGGGTCTACCCTGGACCAGTCGATCCACGAAGAGAAGAGTATTTTGCAGGTCTCCGCACCCGTATCGCAGAAACGAACATCGCGATGCCTGAGCTTGTTCCTGCAGATCTCGAGTATATATGCACACTCGTCAACGCCATCACAGGCGCGGGGCTGCCATACTATAATCTTATCAACGGTGTTGAATTCATATCGTCCCTTGAAGACCACGACATGGAAGACATGATGGATAGTGTGGAAGTTCAAGTCCGGGACGTGGACGGCACTGTTCCTCTTGAAGAACTCACTGCATTGACATTCTTCTGGGAGGATTGGGATATTGCTGTTTCTTTTAAGATTGGGACTGGTGAGCATGACAGCGGCTCATACGTTATTTACTGTAAAAACGACGAGGCGGGATGGAAATGGAGATATGGTATTCGGGACTGCGATTGGACTAGCGAGCTCTACGACACCGTCGAGGAATTCCTTGGCTTCTACGCTCACTTCAACCAATGGTCAGAGGAAGAGCTTATTGAGAAAGTTCTCAGACGCTCCGTACCTCAGGGATTCAGCAAGGATGAAATCAAGGGGAAAATCCTATCTTTGATATCCTCTCGTCTATCCACCCTGACCCTTTAGCTAAGTAGCCACAGAAGTGAGATAGTACCAAGAAGCCTCCAGCCTGAAAGCCTTTGGAACATGCGATGTGCAGCAACTTGTTGGTAAGTCAGGGAGCCATGCTAGTGGCAGGATATGATCCTGTCCATGACGTACTTGACTCTCGACACCGTGTTGTGGGAACACGGAGTTTATCGTAAGTTCACTAGTAGAGCCTTGTTGAATAAAGCAAGGGAGGCCAATAAGCTCAACTGCACACGCAGGGCTCAGGCGCAAGCAACTTTACAAGGACCATCTGATTTTAGTACCGCATATACACACAACCAGGATGAGGATCCAAACTGCTTTATTCTTCATCATTAATTTGACTTGCGCAGCCCAAGCCCACACATTCTGCCGGAGCATCTAGCAGCAGAATCTAAGAAGTCCCATCGTGCAAAGCTGCTATAGCGAAGCAGCGGCGAAAAGCCTGTAATACAACGGCTTGACGACAGCGTCCTTAAGTCACCACTCGGTCAAGGATAGAGACAAGGGCCGAACCAACCTTTCAACGAGCCACGTCGAGGCAGGGTCTTGCAATTAAACTCTATGTTTCTCCAAGACGAAAGTCAACACGACGAATTAATACCAATCCGCATATGTCGTACTCATCAAGACGCACTTAAGCCACGACCCCATGCGCAGCCCTCAGGGCCTCAACACTATCCCGATCATACTCCTTCTTCCTCCCCAGGCTGTCGACGTACATGAACGTGTGCACGCTCCCGGGGTACCTCTTGACCCGGACCCTGACCCCGCCCTCCTTCAGCTTCTCCGCGTACGCCTCCCCTTCGTCCCGGAGGGGATCCATCTCCCCCGTGCGCATAAAGGTCTCGCACAGGCCCGCCAGGTTGGCGGCCTTGATGGGCTCGACCCACCACTCGGGCCACAGCGCCCTGATCTCGTCGGTCCTGTCGGGCGGGAAGCACTGGAGGCCGAACCAGTGGATGCGCGCCCAGGGCAGGACGGGCCCGTTGTAGAACTCGACGAAGGAGCGGTAAGGCGAGTCGGTGTAGTCCTTGTAGGTCAGGGCGTCGGAGGAGGGCGCCACGGAGGGCATGGCCAGGCGCAAGGGGATACCCGCGTCGCGGGCCATGTGCTGGAGGACGACGGTGATGTGTCCGCCTGCGGAGATGCCGCCTATGGAGATGGACTGAGGGTCGATGTTGAGGAGTGAAGGCGATGTGTGGACCTGAGGAAACTGTCAAATGGCCGTCCATTGTCCATTATTTCACAACACCGGTGTGAGGGGGTTGCATAACTAGCTTACCCAGTTCAAGGCGGCGAATGCGTCCTCGAAACATTTACCCCAGACGGTTTCTGGAGCCCGTGTTAATAATGATTGCAAAGAGACTAGAAAGCAAGTGGTGCTAGCTGACCTGGACAATGGCGATAGTTGACATCGACAATGACAACTCCGGCCCCATCCCGCATGCTCAAACACAGCGACGCCTCAGACATCAAGTCACCCAGGACGAAGCCTCCGCCTGCCGGCAATTCGACTTATTAGATCAGGGCATTCTCAATATTCGTATACAGAGTGATAGCTCTC
Source organism: Thyridium curvatum (assembly GCF_004353045.1). Taxonomy (NCBI): domain Eukaryota; kingdom Fungi; phylum Ascomycota; class Sordariomycetes; order Thyridiales; family Thyridiaceae; genus Thyridium; species Thyridium curvatum. The sequence goes on along the minus strand of NW_022156802.1, from coordinate 215,226 downwards.
TCACCATGAAAGTTCAAGTGCACCGGATAAGGCCCCTCCCCAAACCGTGCCGGGTCCGGCGAGTACACCCGCACGGGGAACCTGGCGCCGTCCTTGGAGGCGACCTCGTAGTCCTTGACGCGCTCGTAGCCGGACGTGTCGAGAGCGCAGGGGGCCCGAAACTTCTCGGGGCTGGCGCGCACCAGCTCGATGGTCATGTCCTGGGCGGGGGGCACCTTGCTCTGCACATCGATAAAGAACTGTATAAACTCCGGGTCGAGCCGGTCGAGGATATGGCGCGGGATGGCATCTGTAGGGCTTGCAGGGCTGCCCGAGGGCGCGGAAGCTGTAGCACTACTCGGGAGCTCCCCTTGGTCTGCCATGATGAACGTGGACTTGCAAAGGACTTTTTGCTGGTTTGCTGGGGGATCCGGAGTCGGAGAGTTGTAAGTGAGGGGTTGAGATAAAGGGTCTCGGGTCTCGGGCTATGAACGGCAGTTCCCAAGTGCCGTGGTGGGTAACTGTTGAAACCCCCTTACCACCTCTTTTATCACCCCCATCTGAATGATCTGCTCGCCTTTCGAAGTTACTGAAGAGACTCTATACAATTTGATCAAAACTCAACGTATGAATCAACGTCCTCTTCAAGCCTCGGCTGGTATCATGGTTTTGTCGCTAGGATATTACTTACCATTCCTGGATTACCCCTGTCATTCATATTGACAGCTATCTGATGCTTGAAGGAGCGGAGCATAAGCTTCGAGCACTGAAGTATGGGCAACGATGTGGTAGTGACAAGTGGAAACTGGTATAGTCATCACGATGAAGCTCATCAGGGACGTGGAGCGCACACAGAAAGGGCGCAAAGCTCTCTCAGGTAAGGAGAATAGATACAATCAAGGGGGTCACGAATCCAAGAAAGGGACGGTGTAATGAACGAGCCTGAGGGGATGGCACGCTGGCAGGTGGTCGACTCAATCGCAGCCGAGTCCTCTGTTCAGGCAACATCTGTTGTAGCCACACTGGGCCAAGCAGCTCGTTGGGCAGAGGTCGAACTCGACGGGCCTGAAGACCCACGGCCATCAAGCGACGTAACCTCACAGCTGAACATTCCATCAATCCTTTTTCGTCACACATAGCGCATCGACACTCGCAAGGGCTGTATGTAGCGGGATCCCCGTGGTGAGGGAGAAGAATCTTTTGGTTGATGTTCTTTTTTTCGAATTCGCAATGCAAATTCCGGGACTCCATTCTTTAACAAATGAAAATCAAGATCCGAACGGTGCCGTCGTAGGTAGATGTTCCTGCCGTGTGCCGTTCCCCAGAACCGATCCGCATTCCATGGTGATGATGATGATGATGATGCTTGTGCTGTCCCATCGTCTTCGTAGCCGTCCTCTCGTTACTCCTCCGCTGCGTCCTCCCACGCGCCCATCTCTCCGCTTATCGCAGACGCCTGGCCTCACGCTCGGACTCGAGGAGGACAAGGATGTCGTCCTCACGGACTGTGAACGCGAATCTGTTAGCAATGGCCAGTTCCTCTTCCCTCAGTATGAACGGCCTATTGGGATTGTGAGAGCATACCGGGACCCTTGACGTTTCGGATGATGGAACGGGTCTGGTCGTCCATGAACTCGACGCGGACCTGGGTGACACCACCACGAGAACCTATTTGCAACTCAAGTCAGCGTATGTCGTTCCGTCCCAGACGCTTCCCTCTTGTGCCCTCGTCTCCGTGTCCCATCTAGAAGAGCCTCCATCTGACCGTCGGCCATCGTTGTTGATCGTTCGAGAGAGACGGTAGAGACACGAAGACGAGGGCGGAAGCGGGGTTGCACGCTGGGCGAAGGAGTCAAATCGTACCGGTACGGCCGAGGACACGGGTGACCTTGACCAGCTTGACGGGGGCCTTTGAAGCATCCATTTTGAGATGATGTGTTGGAAAAGTCTGGGTATTGACTTTGGTGATTGTTCGAGGGCGACGCGGGTGAGGAGGAGTGGAAGATGGATTTGCAGGCGCTCAGTTCAGAAAAGCCGATATTTTCGTGACGGTGGCAGCAGATTCGACGCAACTTTTTTTTTTGGTGCGCTGGTGGAAACCCTTGGGATCCATAATGAAGGGCGAGGTCCAATCAGAAAATCCGAATCTCTCAAGCGAGCGGCTCCACTCTTTTAATTGTAAGGCGGCTCGGAATAACTAATTGGTCGCTTTTGTAGTGGGGGTTTACAAGTACATTTGATGTTCCAGTCCTGCACGACTGGAACACCGAATTGGAGCTCACTCCAAGCACTCCAAGCTCCATGCAAGCTCCAGGTCCCTCCCTGTAACACTCTCTAGGGGTACTTCAGCCAAACCACAGGTACAGTAGACTCGCTGGCTGGTGCATGCAAGCGTGATACTGGAATGTTTATGCCGACGTCCACTTGGGCTCTAATGGTTTTCTCTCTACTAAAGCTAATGGCAGCGCGTCTCTCTGGTTCGGGTCGTCATTGATGTGTACTTTGATGTTTACTTTATGGATACGGCAGACGGTGGTTGCTGCCCAGGCGCGGACTGTTGCTCAGGAACCAAGGTGCCATTCGAAAGTGCTTCAGACTTTGAGGTATTGCCAGGCACACGTAGTGAACCATGTGTTCACGAGATGAATGCCATCTCTCTCGAAAAGGTCTGAACTTGGTTGACGTTTGGTATCTAAAAATGCTCGTGACAAATGTATCCATCTGTCTATGAGTGAATCTAAAATCTTCCCCCTTTGTCGCCCGACCATCTCTCCCCTGTGCTCCCTTCTCGGTCCTCGTCTACACACAAACCCTCCCCCCTGCTCGTCACCCTCATCCATCCCTCCACAGAGGACCCCCCGCCCTCCTGAAGCCTACGCGATCCAGAACCAGACCTTCTGCAGCCAATTCTTGGCCACGGGCTCCGCCTCCCTGTCCCGCGCCTCCATCTCCTCCATCTCCCGCACGCCCGTCACGACGTCGATGTCGGGTATCTTGCGCGCCAGCGGGGTCCGGAACCAGATCTTGTGGCCCGCGTAGAGGACCAAGAAGATGGGCAGCGTGATGTAGGCGGCCAAGAAGTCGTCGACCTTCCACTGGCCCGGGAAGAAGACGTTGAACCCGTTGGTCAGCGTCAGCAGCACGAGCATGAAGAGCGCAAAGTAGGCCGCGTAGGGCTGCAGCGGCGTGCGGAAGGGCAGCGTGTGCAGCAGGCCGCGGAAGGACATGGCGGCGCGGAAGCGGATGAAGGTGACGCAGACGACGACCCAGGCGATGTACCCCGAGATGGTCGAGATGTTCATGAACCAGCCGAAGACGGTGGCGCCGTTGTTGCTCACGTTGAGGTACGTCAGCAGCGAGACGGCCCAGGTGGCCAGCACGGCGGCGTAGGGCACGCCCGCCTTGGTCGTGCGCGTGAAGAGCCGGGGCGCCTGGCCGTTGAGCGCGAGCGAGTACAGGATGCGGGAGCCCGAGTAGAGGAAGGCGTTGCCCGCGGACCAGGCGGACGAGAGGATGGCGACGTTGATGACGTGGTTGAGGCCGCCGATGCCCGCGCGCTGGATGCCGATGACCCACGGCGAGGCCGAGGCGTTGGACTGCGGCGAGAGCAGCCGGTCGTCGGTCGACTTGACGATGACGCCGACCATGAGGCTGCCGAGGCCGTAGAAGATGGCCAGGCGCCAGACGAAGCGGCGCGCCGCCTTGGGGATGTTGCGGCGCGGGTGCACCGTCTCGCCCGCGGCCAGGGCGATGAGCTCGGGCGACGTGATGAAGGCGAAGCCGGCGCGGATGAAGGCCGTCCAGTAGGCCAGGAAGTTGCCCGTGTTTCTGTCCCCCTTGACGAGGTAGGGCGTGATGGCGCCCGGGTCGTACCAGTACAGGAAGCCGATGCGCTCGTGGTTGGGCCCGCCGCCGAGCATGATGACGAGGGACACGAGGATGAGGCCCATGATGGTGATGAGCTTGATGGACGCGAACCAGAACTCGGCCTCGCCAAAGATGCTGACGGCGAAGATGTTGAGCGCCAGCGTGACGAGCAGGATGATGGTGATCCAGGCGGCGGCGGGCACGGGGGTCTTCCAGTAGTCGAGCAGGATGGCGCCGGCCGAGGTCTCGGCGCCGATGAGCATGGCGTAGGCGTACCAGTAGTTCCAGCCGGCGGCGAAGGCGAGCGAGGGCTCGACGAAGCGGTCGACAAAGTAGGGGATGGAGATGCCCTTGAGGGGCAGGTACGAGGCCATCTCGCCGAGGGCGTTCATGATGACCCAGACGAGCAGCATCATGGACAGGTAGCCCATGAAGAGCGGGGCGGGGCCGACGAGGTTGAGGATGCGGCCGGAGCCGACAAAGAGACCGGTGCCGATGCTGCCAAGTCGAGAATTGTGTTAGTGACTACCAATTGCTGGAGTGCTGGAGGCGCGCGCGCATTGCTTGTAGCAGTATTAGGAGGACTTACGCTCCGCCGAGAGCGAGGAACTGGATATGCCGACTCTTGAGGCCGCGCTGCAGCTGGTCCTGGGAGTGCAGGAGGTCCTGGGTGCCGTCGGGGGCGAGCATGCGCGTCTGGCCGTGGTTCACGTCGGCCGTGTTGGTGGTGTCGAAGCGGTCAGAGCCGCCCTTGGACTCGATGTCGACATCGTGGCCCGTCGAGGCGCCGATGGCGGTATCGTGCTCCTCCTTCATCTCGAGGGACTAGAAGAGTGCCAAGACAACCGCACTCTTGAGATCGCGAACTAGCCGGCAAACTGTGCGCAACTTCGTGACTCGAGACAATCGCGATGTAAGAGTGCGACAGAGAAGGAATGAAGAAGACGACGACTAGAGAGGAAGAGATTGAATTCCCAGGGACCTGGGGGCAAGGATGAAAAGAAAAAGGTGTGGGTGGACGAGCCAACTTATCCTTCTGGTGGTCAGTCACCAACAGCTCCGAGTCGAGGTCCGTCTTCTCGTTGCCTCTCTCCGCACCGGCGACCCCAGGAAATACCTACAGGGACCGACCTACCGTGCCATGCTAGCAATCTCTGATACACCACAAGCGAGTAGCCTGCCGTTAGCACATGCGCGAATCTGTAGCCCATCTGGGTATGAGGGTATCTGGTGTGGAGGGCGGCGGTGCGTGTGGGCGGGCGCATCGACATGGGGGTATTGGGACGAGAAACAGGCGATCAACACGAGCGGACGGTTCATTTGCGTGGCACACGTCCTTTTGGGATCCCCACACTGACCAGCATTCCAGATTTGTATGCAGATACCACGCTGACTAGGGCCCAAATCCAACCATGACGGGTGGTCGCGTGGTCCGTCTCTGCATCTCTTGGGTCTCTGGTTCGCCGCAGGACCAAGGTTCTTCTCTGGTGTCTGTAGGATCCGCAGATAAGGGTCGGCTCACTCGCGAGTACGTACCTCATCATGCAGGATTGATATCACGTCTTGGCGGATGTCGGGTATCTCCAGAGTGTACTGGGCTGATGGACCAAGGTCCTCTCCCTCAGCTGGAGGACGGGAGACTGGAGATGTCTGGAGACTTTGGAGATGCGGTATCGCGTCCATGTCTTGGCTACCCCAACATTGCTAAGGCCGTCAATGCCCGCGGCCCCCCTCTGGCCGTTTGCTTGCACAAGATCAAGCTGATAACAGGCAGATGCCGGTAGAAGTAGAGCAAGAGGGCGTGCGAGAAGGGGTGAAAAGAGCAGAGCACCTAGCGATGCGATGACGTCCGAGTTTCGCAGCGTTGGTGGGTGTGGAGGCCACCTGCAAGCCATGGGGGAGAAGGCCCGGCGTGTCCAGCCATTCACAGAGGGATGTCGCGGCGGGTGGCGGGGCACTGGGCCGTCTCCTTGCAGCGTTTCTACAGGGGATCGCCCGCTAGGCCTGTTTCTAGACGCACGCTAGACCTCGGCAGGCAGGTCTGGCGTTCTTTTTTTTTTTTTTCTTCTTCTTCTCGGCTTCGTCTTTCCACTGTCTCGTCTCTGGTCTTCCGCTGGTCCAGTGGCCTCACCATCAATCGATGTCATCCTTTTGTTGTTTGTTCGCTCTCCTCGTTTGGAACACCGAGAAGCGAGCAAGGGCTTGGTAGTGGTCTCGGGACTCAAATGCTCTCGCACGTCCTCTACCACGCGCCAAGAGGCTTGTCTTTTGCTCTGACAACACTTGACATGGAGATACAAGTACTTTCTGTCTCTCCACCCTACGCTAACTCCCATTTTCTTCCCATTTTCGACACCGAGACGCGGGAGCCCACTAAAAAAAAAAACAGCGAGAAATCCATCTTAGGTAAACCCTTATTCCAATGACCGACCTTGAATCACGGCTCTCGCTCTCGCACCTCATGCACCCGGACATGTGGCGAAGAGCCTCATGTTAGACGGCACAACGCGGCATAACGTCCTTAGCGTCGCCATGGCTCGGCTTTATTTCGATCAATTGCCCACGGACGCACGCTCTGCTAGTACTTGTATTGTTCGTATGAGACAGCGGAGAACAGTCTCTGTCCAGCTCAACACGGGTCCATTTCTTTCCTACTACCTACCAGGTAGGTATCGTAAGGAGATGTGACGGTACGTATCTTGGTTCTTAGATAACCAACTTTTCTGTTTCTAAGGGTCTCTTGTCAAGGTTTTGGATCGTCATGTTCAATCGTCAAGATGTCGAAATCACCAAACTTTAGATTCTCTCGTTGATTATCTCGGATGGAATGACCCTAACTCGCCATCTACCGCACGCTTGTCCCCATCAGGTCTGGTCAGGTCTGGGTCAGGAGTGTTGCCCTTTAGTGCGGTTCGGCATGGCACGGCGCTTTTGAACCTCGAGCTATCCAAAGAACATCCTATCAATCCCGACCTACCGCAACCCGGATCTTGCATTCCTGCATTCACACATTGAGGCTCTACGGAGTCGCCGCGCAACCCCCCACGAGGCTTCATTCTACTGTAATGCCACGCATAAACTCTAGAGCACTCAGCTGCTCGGCCTGCTTCGGTTCAATGGCGAGACCCTGACTGACTTGCACCTCCACAGCCTTGCAGGACGAGCTGATCTGTGCGCTGGGACATCATGATAGCCCATTCAACCAAATGGAATTGCATCAGACGAGGGTCCTTTTGCACTTTCAGCTCTATAGATGCTTCGCTATCTTGCCGTGACAAGCGAAGCAGAGGCTGCGTGTCGAGGCACATCCCATTGATCATGTTTGGTGATAGGGAATAATTCAAATTGGTCAACATTGTTGATAATCGTTTGTACGCGGCAAACTATCTGATACGGCTCTTTCACCTTGCCATTGAATCGGATCCAACTGGGGAACTAGGATAAACATGCCATACGGGGTTCCCGGTTGTCAACTCCTTGTCGTTTCAAAGCGTCTGGTCGGAGCTTCACACTGCTACTGCTCAAACCCGCAACCGACCAACGACAGCTATCGCACAGTCAAATTGATGCAACATTTCTCCATGTGAATCCATTCTCGACCAGGTTGAGTGCTCAAAGCACCAACCCCAGATCCTTTCTTCGACGGAAGCTGATAATTGAGAGTGTCCAGACGACACCCGCATCGAGCTGACCACCACCAACAAGTGGTATAGCCACCAGAACCTTGTGCCTACTACAGTTTTTCGCCTTCTCATCACCTCATCGCATGCATCGCGCAAGCCACCCGGGCACCAGATCAGCCGGGCGCCTCCCGCACGCCGCATCGACACACCCGGCCAGGCTCGCAAAGTAGAAGTCCTTGCCCGTCAGCCCCGGCCCGTAGTGCGCGTACTTGCCCGAGTTGGTGACGACGGCCGCGACCGAGGACCCCACGATCGGCTCGCCGATCATGCACCAGCAGGTGTCGGTGATGAACTGCACGCCGAAGGACTCGAGCTCCCCGACGAGGCCCGCCTGCTCGGCCAGGCCGTGCGTCGCCCGCCCGCAGGTCACCATGACGCTGACGCCCTCCGCCTTTGTTCGGTTCCGGCAGAGCTGAGCGAGCGTCCTGATCTCGGAGAGGGAGAAATGGGGGTTGCCCAGGGATACTAGGCCGACATGCTGACGGCCCGGAGAGCCCGAGTTCAGGCTCGTCCAGGCACCCGCCAAGTCCTCCAATTTGATATCGACAGTACGTATCGAGCTATCCGCACCGGTCACATCGTGCGATGAGCTAGCCTCGGGCGTGACGCCCTGAATGTGAAACATAGGCGCGCTCGAGACCGTGGCAAACGCGGCGCCAAAGGCCTTGAGGTCATCCTTGGACGGCGCCAGAGACTCCATGCCGACGACGAGAGGAATCTGGCTCGAAGACAACGTCCCGACATGATAGCCCATCAAGGGGTAGAAACTGTCGTCGTCCACATCTCTTCCCTGTAAATCCACGAGTCGGACAACGAGCGTCGCCCGCCTGTTGGTCTCGACATGCGGCCCTGCCTTCGGTGCCCGGCCCGTGAGCGCGATAGCCGTGTCGAGGAAATCGGGGTACTTCATCGTCCTGGCCCCCAGGACACTATTCGCGTAGACGACCGCGTTCGACTCGGCCCAGGCGATCTGCTCGCCCAGCCCGGGAGCCGTCTCGAGTTGGTACGGTGCACATGTGAAAGTCGGGGTCGCGCCCATGTCCGTAAATGCCTCGGCAAGTCTTGAGGCGGGGGTGCCGAGCTCGACGGCGACGCCCTGGGCTCTCCAGCGTCTTTGGTCGACGGATATCGAGTTGAGTGACGTAGGGACTCTGACCCGGCCTCCCCAGTCCCGAAGCTTCTGGGCCACGGCGAGGGATGCCGGTCCCGTGTAGATGCACGCGTCGATGTGTGCCTGGCTGATATCCATGAGCTCCGTTGCCCCGAGGAGAGTAGCCATGCGTATGACGATGCGCATTGATGCCCGAGCGGCTTCGCCGTAAACACCGTCGAGGAACTGCTGATCCAGCTCCGAGAGTCTGATTTCCGCATCCGGAGGACTGAGATGACTGGTCTTGGGATGAAGTAATTGTCGCTGATTGGGATCAGGCTCGCCACTGAAGATGTCCCCGCCCTCGACGCAAACTTGGCAGCCGTCGGATTCAAGAAGTTGACAGAAGTCAGTGGCTTCGAGGGTCACGACTGGTATCGCTTTGCCAAAGATCTCTTCGGCAATCATGACGCCCAGTGTCAGGATATCCTCCCGTCGTTGGAATACCATGGCTGTGGGCCCTCTGTCGTTCATAAGAAGCTCCAGTAAGACCCCGCTTCCAGAGCAGGATCCTCGGCCCCCGGGGATGGCCAAGATAGCCCCTTGAAGATTTCTCCCACTCAGTGGATGGTGACGGTCTATTACCTCCCCCGTCTGAGGATCGACGCCACCCCAGAAGCTCAGCTCGAGGTTGCTCGCTAAGAGTCTGCCGGAAGCCTTGCCATCGACATAAGCGTGGCCGTGCAAGTGGAACCTTTTTGTCATCTTGAACGGTAGCACATGTGAGGCATTTTACTGGACCGGGGAGGGCGAACGGATGCGGGATTTGGCTCGCTCTCCCACATTGAAGTGCAGGGGGGCCAGTACTGGCTGGTCGTTAACCCGGTGGCGGTGGCTTCAAAGCGACTGTTCTCTGCAGCAGATGGTGATGATTTTCCCAGCCGTATTTGTGTTGGGGTTCTCCAGATGTGTCGGACACTGTGCCGAGTTAGACGAACAGATCCGATAGGGAAAGGACGGTGGTCCTCCGAGAAGACCGACCCAAATCTTTGTGGTTCTGACCAAATATACTCTTCTTTCTTTTTCCCCTGGGAAGTACAACAACCTTTGCTATTGCGGATGAGTTATGGGAACCGCAAAGACAGAAATCAAGGAGATCGACCCCGCCAAACTCAGCCAATTGAGGGTTGAGCGCTTAAGGTTGACGGATCAGAAGTGGAACGTCGCCTAAGTCAACCCCCTTGTCTGCCACTGCAGCACGTCTAACCAGGTTGAGTAAAGGCCACTCTGTGAGGAAACTGTCTCCAAAAGCATAATGCAACGACAGCGAGTTCATGATCTAAATCTTACAAGTCTCGTTCTTTCCATTCAACTTTCATTATAAAGGAGATGTTCAGGGCAGCCAGCAATTAGATGTATATGCCGTGTCTTGATTCCATTTTTGATGTCTATCTAAGCTGTTTTCCTTTCAATATCAACCTCACTGCTAATGTGTAGATATTGTCGTAACATCTCGAGAAGATTCGAGGAAGAACCACTGCAGCAACCCAGTCCTCCATACATGCTTACCAAGTGGAGTTTCTGCTGGATTTCTTAGCGGAATTCCTTGAGGTATATGCAGATCAAAATTTAGAATTTGGTAGTTTTGTATGGAAGGGGTTGTTTTGGGCGTGTTTGGCTCCAAGCCGAGCTTTTTGAGCTTTTACCATACCCATCAAACTGGCAGTGATCCTTGATCACAGAGAAGGTTTGCAGGATAAGAGCAGTCATATTGGCTCTCTCAATTCATGCCTTTATCAATTACATTATTAGTAGAAAGAAGACAGTAAGGAAGGACACTTCGCCACCAAGATCCTACCCAAACTCATTAAACAATCTAAAATAGAGTCATCAAAACCGGGCACGCGGATAGGTTGGTTGTCAGGAAGGTCAAGACCCAATCCCCGAGAAGGCCAAGTATTTGCATTTCGGTCAAGTCATACGAAGGTTGGCACCGAGATTGATCAGAGTTCTCGGCAACACACCACATGGAAATACGACAACTCAGAGGACGGAAGATACGAGACGGTCAGATACACAAATACATTTGCCACATCCCATACTTAGCAACATATCACGCATCTCACGCAATTCACATTGCTCCTCAAACGTCCATGTAACACTTGGAATTGCAATCTGGTACATCTAGCTACTTTACTTCGGAAAGCAACATGCGTGTCGGACACAGATACAGGCAGATGGCACGCTGTAAAAAGAAAAGAGCGTACCGCCAAACACCAGCACCACAATTCCACAACCTGACGATGCAGCACATGATACCTTACACACAACTCGCAAGAAACCAGTCCAGTTCATTAGAGATTCGTCGCTATGGGAGTATGAGAGAGGAAGAAAGGAGGAAAAAAAAGGTAGCAAAAAAAAAAAACACAGGTAAAAGATACCCTTTTGAAGAAGAACGCCAGTGCATGGGTGACTCGAGTCCCAAATGATAGAGGAATGGTATCTCGTGTCGCCGATGCATGCACGCTTCCTGCCCATGGACTAGATATGAATCTCGATAAGGGGGGAAAAAAGAAAGAAAGGCACGCCTGAGCCCAGCCAAATAAACCCACATCCTGCGCACGCAACCGTTTTCCATTTTTCGTGTTCGTCATTTGCGTGGCCCAAGAAGACTCGGAAAAGAAAACAACTTGGGTAACGATGCCATTCCCGTCATAAACGCTGCCTGCGCCATACAGCAACGAGCAAATCCCAATCAACAATCGCCGTCCCTCCACCCAACCACACAACTATCCCTGCTTGATGAGGGAGGCTTCCTCAGTTACTAATATTGCGGTCGCATGGGCTGCTGCTGGGTAGCTTGAGCGCCATCGACGATACGGTTGATCAGCGACGCCATCTGGGCAATGTTCTTCAGAACGGGATCGTTGGCCGAGATGGTGGAGATTTCGATGAAGACCTGTTCCAGTCTAGCCTTAATATGTGACAGGATCTTCGGGGTGAGCTCGCGGACTTGCTCGTCCTGTATTGGAGAGATGATTAGTACACCAAACCTTGTCATTTCAGAACGAGGAGATGGAGAGCTTACCAGGCGAGGAAGAGTCTGCAGGAACGTAATCAGGATCATCTCGGTCCAGGCAAGCCGCTGGTGGAGAAGATCTCCCTGAAGATCATTCGAGACGGTCGTACCAACGGTAAGCAGCACCAAGGGCTGCAGGTACTGGACGAAGAGTTCCGGATTGTACTTGACGAGGACTCGGCGGAATAGCTCTTGCTCCTTACCGCTACTCTGCAGCCAGCGCATCATGGCTCCGTCGTAATCCTCACTCTTCATCATGTTGTCGATGTCGACGGCGGCCCGATCCACGTCGCTGAGGCCTTGATCATCTCTTCGGGTTGCCACAACAGCAGTCTCATGGCTGAGCTCGGACGGGGATGCAACAGCCTGTTGCTGCTGCTGGACATGTCGAACTCCGGGGCTGTGGTAGCTGCCGCTGTCATGACCCCGATGGTGCATAGGCTGCTGGGGAGGGCTGATCAGCTGCTGCTGTTGCTGCGGGCTGATGTGCTGCGAGCGCTGCTGACGAGAGTGGCCCTGCACGGAGCTCTGCGCCTGAAAGTTGAGCAGCTCGGTCTGATACTTGGTTTGGGCGGCCGCCATGGCGGAGACGGTTTGAGTCATACTCGTGACAAGGCTGGTAAGGTGGTCAATCCGGCTGTTCTGCGCCTGCTGGATCTGCTCCAGCTGAGCGATCTGGTCACCGAGCTTGCGGTGAATGTCCTGGCCGACACGCTGGACGGTCTGCGAAGTCAGAGTGGTGAAGGCGGGCACAATATCGTCCTCCAGAATCCTGCTGACTTGCTTCTCGACGTGCGACGAAACGCTGGGGATGACCTTCTCGCTGATCGACTTGGCCAGGTCCTGGTTCCTCAGGGCGTTGTTGACCGAAGTCTGAGTCGACTTTTGCGTCTCCCTCTGGACAACTTGCGAGATGTGAGTGTTGATCTTGTTGACCAGATTGTCAGATATCGATCGGGCGACATCCTCGCGAATCGAAGGGAGGACGTTGTTCTCAAACTCCTCCCTCACAATCTTGCCGAGGACGAGCTGGGTGTTATTGTTCAGAACATCCGAGACCAGATCGAGGAGCTTTCGCTGCTTATGCTCAAAGTCGACATCTCGCTTGCGAACCTGATCATCGCTGAACTTCTTCGTGTTCTCAAAAGCATGGTTGACGGTAGCCGTCAATCGATCCACCAGACGTGACTCCATGCTGGCGATGTGAGCGTCGATGGTATCTTGAGAAAGCGACGCAGCAATGTTCGTAGACTTGGATGAGTCGGGACCTTTGCCCTTGGATGGGCCAAGCTTGGGCGAGGTTTGGTTGCTCGCCTCACGCTCAGCTTGCGCAGCGGCAGCGGCGGCCTGGGCGGCGGCGGCAGCTTTCTTCTTGCGACTCTTCTTTTCAGGCTTTTCTGAAGGCTGCGGTGCTGTGGCTTCCTCTGTCTTGGGCTCTTGCTTGACTTTGGAAGGTGAAGCCGAGTCAAGTTTGCGAGAGGGTTGGTCGTCCTGAGAAGAAGTTGACTGCAGGATGTCCTTTCCACCCCGCGCAACGACGCGAGGAATCTGAACTGGAGCTGACTCCACCTGGGGGTGCGGCTCGGCTACCTGCTGAGGCTGCTGTGGCGGTGACTTCAGCTTCACAATTTTGACAATGCCCGCCTCAACTGCATCTACCGGCGACATCACTTTGTTGTCCCGAGTCCATCCGAGCTCGGCTTGCCGAATAGGAATGCACGTAACACCCTTAGAGTGCATGGCGTAAAGCTCGAACAGAGGCTGCTCGTTCTCGTCGGAAGCGTCCGGGTGGGCAAGAATGTCGAGACTCCGCAGAGCGCCCTTGTTGGCAAAAGAGTACTCCCTGAGACCGCTAATGACGGCAGTAGACTCTGGCTGCGGAATTGACGAATCCTGAGCATTGAGCTTCTGAACATACTCGACCTGCGACAGGTTCTTGATGCTGTACTTTGGCGCGGACAGATGAAGGAAGTAGATCGAGTTGCGCGTTGGGTGGCCGACCACAATCATGCCGGTCGGGGGGTGATACATGACGCTGCAGACGGCATCCGACTCCTTGCTGTGAGGCAGATTGAACTCCTGAACAGGCTTGCCCAGGGCAAGATCCCAGAGCTGCAGCGTGTGGTTCTGTTTCATACCAACAATCATGTATCGCAAAGCGCCACGTTTCTGGTATGGCCTCAACTTATCGAGGAGCAGTACCGATGTGGGCCAAGCCTTCTCTCCCTCGGGCGTGGTCGTGAGAGTCATGAGCGGCTCCTTCACTTCGAGGAAGTTCTGCGCGGGCAGTGGGGCGCGCGGGTCCGAGTCTTCCTTGACAGCGGTAAGGTCTCGTACATCCCAGAACTTGACCCGTCCCGACTTGTCAAGGGACACAACGACTGTGTCGTCCTGGCTGAAGGTGAAGTCCTTGCCGGCCTTACCGGTGTTGATCTTCAGAGCACACTGCTTGGCCAGCCTATCCGTGTCAACCACGCGATCGTGACCGGCCTTGAACAGATTGTTCTGCAGGATGAATCCGGGCCAGACGATGTTGATAGACTTGCCGCGGCCGACAGCAAAGTACTCGGGATGGATCGTTGAAATACGCGCGCGTGTCTTGAGCACACCACCGGGGGCATCGCCTTCCTGCGAGCTGATAGGCGGGAGTGCGAACCCGTACTGCTCGGGATGGGCGTCCTCGATGTGGTCCTTGTCTCCATCCCTGATCTGGACCCAATAGACAGTGCCGCTGATGCCAGTGCCGAGGATAGCGTCTCGCTGGACGACAGACTGGTCCGGGGCCGACGAGGACATGGCAACATTGAAAATGCGGTCCTTGGTGTCGGTGAAGAGCTTGGCGTCTGTGCCGTCAGACTGCCGAATAACACGAAGGCCGCCGGCCTTGGACATGCCATAGGTTATGTAGCTCTCCGTGGAGGTGACCAGGTTGCGGTCGATCTGGTCGAATTCCTTCTTCAGACGAGCGATATCGATTATAGTCTCGTCACGGAGGACGGGCCGGACCTCGTTCGCGTCCTCCTGAACAGTAATGGAAATCCAGGGCTTCATGGGGAAATTGAACACCTTGACAGGCGCAGCAGTCTCCTCAATGACGACGATCTCATCAGCCTCGGCGCTCTCCCAGCTGTCGGCCACATGCCCGTTAGCCGCCTCGTCCACAATCTCCTTGACCGACTTGGCCACGTCAGGAGGGAACGCGGTGTCGAGGGCGTCGTGATTCTTCTCCTTGGCAAGCTCCTTCTGGATGGCTTGAGCTGCGACCTGTGAGGCAGCTTCGAATTCGTCTTCGGTCTTGGCATTCAGCATGTCGTCCAAGTCCTTGGCGATCTCTGCCTGGGCGCTCTCCTCCTCGGCGAGGGCCAGTGCATCCTGGGCCTCCTGGTCTGCTTTCTCAGCAAGACTACTGACGGCCTCCGCCACTGTCTCTGGCGACTTGATGTCGCCAGCGGCCGAAGCCTTGTCAGAGACTCCACGATCTGCCGGGGAGACATCGACAATACGAATATTGTCGGACCGCACGCTGGGACTGGCGTCCCGGCTCGAGGGCTTCTCGTCCTGAGCACCACGGATCGAGCCAGGCTTCTTGAGGATCTGGATCGGCATCGTGGCCTGGCTAGGGGTAGCCTGCGCCGCAGAACCGCCAGGCGTAGTGGAGCCCTTGGGCGTCCGACGCAGAGGAGAGGCGGCGGCGAGATCATCGAAGGGGTTGGAGTAGTCGAACATGGTCGACCTTGAAGCAGGCTGCTCTTGTGCCTTGGGCTTCGGGGACTCAAAGTCGAAGGTGCTTGTGGGAACGGACGGGGCCTGCGCTGGAACCTGCGGGCTGCTGGCCAATGCCTCCTCAAGAGATTTGTAGCTCGCCGTGTTCTCATTCGCATGGTCGCTCGAAGAACCAGGCGTCATTCTCACCGACTTGGTCGACTCGGTCGAGAAGGTCGCATCGTTCTGGCTCGGCTTGGGCCGGTTGAGCAGGTTGAGAAGGTACTGCTGGGTCTCGGACGAATTGGACGTCGACGCCCACGACGGCTGCTGAGCAGCTGGCGGCTCCGGCTTGGGAGCCTCCTCCTTCAGGCTACCCTGCATAAGGGCAGCGAGCAGGCCGGAGGGGTCGGAAGGTGCAGGGGCCGGCGCATGAATGAGATTAGGCGGGAGGGACGAGTGTCGCAGGTTGGACTCTCGGTGAACAGGCTCGTGGTGGCCCGAAGAGGGGGGGCCGGCGGCCGACTGAGCATTGGAGCCGCTGAACTTGAGAAGGTTCAGCAGATGCGAGCTGTTGGTGCGGTCGGAGTCGGGCCTTCCCGAAGCCATGGACCCCGGCATGTTGGGCGGGAACTGGGCATTGGGGAAGGCACCACCCACGGGCGGTGTGGGAGCGGCAGGGAGATGCGAGGCCATGGCATCGTTGAACGAGTCTCCCATGCGAGAGGAATCAAAACCGGCCTGCTGGCCGAATTGAGGGTTTTGAGGAGGCTGGGTGTAGGAATTGAACTGCGACAGCAGATTCTGCGCATGGGTGGAACCGCCAGCTTCCTGGTTCGAGGTCCGACGGAGCTGAGCCAAGAGTGACTGCAAGCCCGCGTTGGACTCGAGTTCGTCATGGTCCAGACCGCCAGACATACTAAAGTTGCCAGACATGTCTTCCAACGTCTGGGCTACTGCTTAGATC
This sequence comes from Thyridium curvatum, assembly GCF_004353045.1. Taxonomy (NCBI): domain Eukaryota; kingdom Fungi; phylum Ascomycota; class Sordariomycetes; order Thyridiales; family Thyridiaceae; genus Thyridium; species Thyridium curvatum. The sequence continues at coordinate 198,859 of NW_022156802.1, read as the reverse complement.
TAGCCTTGAGGCCGCGGGGCGGAGTGGTGACAACGAGCTTGGGGGTGGAACTCGAAGTGATGTATCGATGATGGCGAGACTAACGAAGCTGTGCGAAAGCTTCAGGGTGGCGGGCTGCCTCAATGGCAAGCCGGAAAGAAGAAAAACAGTAGATACAACTGCCTGCAGAGACAAAAGTCTCCGGGGCGTGGGGGATTCGAGTCTACTGATCAAGATCAAGAGAGACAGACGACTCGCAACGGGATCGGGACAGGGAAAAGAGGTTGGAGAGAGGAGTTGGAGCTCCGTCGATGATGATCAATGTTGGGCTCCTTCTTTTTTTCTCGAGGCGGACAAGAAAATTATTAGTTGTCAATGGGCGGCAGGCGTGACTGTGATTGGCCTGAGGGCTCCTGCTCGCCAGCGCACGGGGCAGCTTGGATGAGACTAACCAGACGGGTGCGCGCGAGGTGCATCAAATGGATGCATCAAATGGGGCATTCAGTGACCGATTTTACTTGTAGAAGGCTCCAGGGCTGCTGCTGTTCCAACGCTAATTCAACGGGCCACATCACCAGCAACTTCGTGGAGGGAAACGAGTGGCTGGCAGAGAATACGCAGAGGGAAAAAACCCACCCGTCTTGGCGGCCACACCAGAACTTTCGGGGACGATGTGCAGCGGGTGCCCGCTGTGTGTGGGGGGGGTGACTCAGCACTGCTCGGGTACTCGTGCTCACTGGAGAGAGGCCACTACCTACCTAGAGGTAGTGGGTGCAGGTGCTGATTAGATAACGCGGAGGCTCAAGCCTTCATCCAATCTGACAACCGCACACCTCGAGGTTTTGGTACCAGTATTCACTCCTCCAGGCTGCGGACCGTTGTTGATATTGAGATGTGTATATAACCAGACCAGCGATCCGTTGTGTGGCTTTCTGGTTGGCTGTTATATTCAAGGCGCGAATCCAGTCCCCGGCGCTTCCCCCCTGATCCTTGAGTCTTCAACTCGCAGCATCGTGTGTGTCGACCCGCCAATCATCCAGACTTGAGTTGCGCTTCGCAAACGGAGCAAATCCCACGCGCATCCCACCCAGCAGAAACCTTGAGCCGCCGCCTCTCCGGCGTCAGTACAGAGCAGAGCAGCCAACATGTTCTGCTTACGAAGGTTCGGCGATCCCTCTTTCACCGCTCTCCAACAGTGACTGACACACAGACAAACCATCTCCAGCTGGCTCCCGCTCCTCTTCATCCCGACCAACGCGCCCTTCTCCTTCATCTTCCTCTTCTTCATCGGCACCTACTTCCTCCACCGGCCCTGCGTCTACTGCTCCTTCCTCCTACTCGTCCTCTTCCTCACGAGCTGCAACTGGTCCGACCGGTGCTTCTTCGACGTCGGCAGCAACTGGTTCCAGCCGCGGCCCTCCACCTCCTCCTCGTCGCCGTCGTTTGAGTGGGCGAAATGGCACGGGCCCGGCGCAAACAGCAGCTGCAGCGGCTGCAATGCGACGGCGACGACGACTGCTGCTGCTGACAGCGGGCTGAGCGAGACGGCGGCCGTGGCGATCGAGATGCTCAACACCACAGCGCGGGCGGTGGCGGGCGCCGCGGCGGACGAGATATCGCGGACCAAGGCCGAGTGGACGGGACTGGGGATGGAGTGGCTACGTAGCCTGTTGGGCCGGAGGGAGTGGAGCATCGAGTGTCTTGACATCAACATCCGGCTGTAGCGCCGGAGGGCCAGTGGCCATGTGGACATATCTGTTCAGGCTTGGGGTCCGGCGGCCTTCTTGCGGGTTGTGAATGGTGTGGATGTGCATGGTATTGGCGTTGTGGTTCATGTCATTTCTCATGATGGGATATCATAGAGGGCGAGCAAGTCAAAGAAGTCGAGATCAGCTTCTCATCTCCGTCTCCCTGGAACATACGGGTATTGTAGCGAAGGTGTCTCCATGTACATATATGCGGTCTGCATTAGCGGCACAAGCACGAGAACACAGCGCTTGTCTCTCTTGGTTCTGCGTGTATTAATCGTCTATGGTTGGTATTGTACTGTATTTGTGTACAAGAGATGCTCCTCGTGCCTCGTTGCCCATGTCAGTCCACACGTGACATCGTCAGAACAACCACGCCCAGAGGTCGATCTCGAGACCGTCCCTCAAGAAGTCTCTCTCTCTATCTACCCTCCTGATAGAAACGGCGGACATTGAAACGCCACAGCCTCACAGCTTCGCCTCGCGCTTCTTGTCCAGGCCATCCTTGTTGCGGAACTCGGCGGGCAGGTCGTACTTGATGCGCTGCTTCATGGAGGGCACAAAGGCCTTGTGGTGCTCGCAGGTGGCGTAGACGGTCTTGCCGTCCTCGCTCGTCATCCAGCCCTGGATGAAGGCCATGGTCTTGCCGATGCCGTAGACGTGCGCGTGGACGTGGACGGTGACGCCGAGGGGCAGGGCCTTGAGGTAGCTGACGTTGAGGGTGCGGGAGACGCCGCCAAAGATGCTGTCGGTCCGCGTGATTTTTAGTTTGTTTTCTTCTCTCTCTCTCTCTCTCTCACACACACACACACACACACGGCTGATGAGGCACAGGGGGGGAAAAAAGAAAGAAAGGGAGTACGTACGCCCAGTGGTCGGGCTCCTCGACGGCGCCGAGGGCGATGGTCGTCAGCAGGTCGAAGATGAGGCTGAAGGCGCCGCCGTGGACGACGTTGTTGAGGTTGCGGTAGCACGGGTCGATGTAGAGCGAGGTCACGCTCGAGGCGACGGCCGAGGGCGGCGGCGGGAAGGCCGTGTCGGGCGACTGGCGCTGCTGCTCGAGGGCGGCGCCCGCGGCGGCGTCGACGACGACGACCTCGCGGAAGACCTTGTTGTCGAAGCCGTCGTAGCCGATGTGGTCGGCCATCCGCGTCCACCTGTGGTTTTTTTGCGGAGCGTCAGTGGATCCGTCACACCAGGTAGAGAGGAGAGACACAATAATGTGATGCTGTGCCGGTGGGGGACGGCCAGCGGCGCCGGCAGGCGGGCGGCTCCTCGTCCGGGGAGGAGGGGTGGGGCCGAGCCAGCAGGCCGGCCGTGATATGTTCAAGCGCCGGCGGCAGCGAGAGCAGCTTGGAGGTCAAATTGGGGACTTCAAGGAGGTTGCCAGCACGTACCGCTCAAAAACGCCCTTGACTCCAGCAATGGCCCGCTGACGAGCCTGCTCGGGCGTCTCCGAAGCTCTATCGTCTTTGGCCATGGTATGCTCCCCTGGATGGACTGGAAAGGCAAGGTGAGTGTTGCAAGTAAATTGGAATCCCGCGCCTTGAAAGCAAGTTGCAGTCAAGGAGGTAGCTTTCCTAGGACAAGGCTGCAGACAGACTCCCGCATGTGGTGACAACTCGCGTATCTATTTGTCGCCTCTCCCTCAGGTTGCCGCACACGAGAAGGTCAACTTGCAAGCAGGCACAGGCAGCAGAATGATTGGGAATGTCGTTGTTTGTCTGACAGCTCCCCACATGGAAGCTTTCCCCATACAACCAGGGACCCCGCGCTTCTGGCAGGTAGGTGAGACGCGAGCTGCGGGTTGCCGAGGTCCAAACGCTGCCACCGCCGAACCGCGATTTTGTGACATTGCAGATCATTTTCACCTGTAAACGGCACACGTACGCAACAACAGCAGCTCACTCTACATACCTAGGTAGCTAAAGGGAGGAGGGTTGTGGGTGTCAAGACTAAAGTCAGATGGATGTTTGCATCGCTGAGTCCAGTCGAAACCAGGCAGACAAACTGGTTACCTAGCAAGCAAGGAAGCAAGCACGGAAGTTGGTAAGCAGTAACACACCCTATTCACGGTGCTTCCCGTCATGCACGTCGCTATCGAGCTGTTTGCCGCGACCCTGTTCCTGGCCGTCCAGGCGCTTCTGGGACAGTTTAATCGTTCGAGATTACGACGCGTTGTGCATCGTGCCTTGGTTTTGCGCTCGTATCTGATTCTTAGGTACTCGGTATATCAACAAGGCATTAATGTGGGCGATGAAGGTGCTGGAATTAGTTGGAACTACGACATCGCTAACAGCCTCCTCCGTACAAGTGCCTGGACTTGTAGAGGGCGCACGCCCAGCCCAGATCGAGGGTCCCGTCACCGTCTGAGTCCTCACCGCGTCTCGCGGCCGGGGCGCCGTTGCCGATCTGGCGGAGGATGGGGAAGCTCGCCGAGAGATGGATCAATTTCCCAAACAAGAAACATGCTTCTTCTCTCTACTCCATTTTCCGATTCACTCTCTGGCGTTCCATGCCATGCCATGCATGACACCCCCCCCGACCCCTTCGGATCCGTGATGCTGGTACTCCACCCCCGACTAGCGCCCTCCCAAGCATTTGAAGAACTGGATTGAGGACAGGGCAAACGTTCTAGCGGGCGTTTATTGTGAGAAAAGTTGGACAGAAGCTCTCACAAGTTGGATCGTAGTTTTATTACCGAGCTTCCGAATTCTTCATCGGGTCAGCATGGCAGTACCACCCCAACCAATGCATCCTTCCTAGGACCTACCACCTGCTTGTATTTGCGCAGAGGAGGGTAAAATACAACACATCCACACCCACTCGACACACTCCCTCACCTTTAGCCCATCACGACACCAGTTCGATAGTGCTGCACGATCTTATTTTGGTGGGGGTACCTTCCTATCTGGCTGGCTGACATCGTACGATTGTGATGCCGCTACACCACCTTTAAGCATCTGTCAAACATCGGGCAAGGGACCTTGACAGCGGCTAGTTGGACGACGGGGAGTATCTGCGAGGAGTCCGCAGTCTAGGCACGTGTGTGAAATTCGCATGCGGTTCCCTCTACCATAATCTATGTAAGCCAAAGGGGGGATTTGCACTCCTGAGTACCTTAGAAAAGGTATTTAGCAGAGAAGTGAAGCTCGAAGAGCAACTAGTTCATAACTACCTAAGTCCCAAACGGGATTTTATCCCATCAAAGTGGGGGCCGTAGAATAATAAAGTCGGTAATAAGTTCTTCGGCGCATTAATCTGCAAGGAACCATAGACTGATATCTCAATTATTGATACTTAGTACAGGGACAAGTAGAACGGATGTGAACGTGCGTCAAGGGTCTTACCGTCGCACAAGATGCAAAGGGTCCACGGAGCCCCGGGCGCGAGAGAAGGAGAATCCATGATAATCGACGCATGGATCAATCTCGCAGATATCGAACCAACAGAACGTACCGGGCGGGGGTCCAAGAGTGTGAACCGGCCACTCTTGGTGCGACGGAACATGTTCCTGATCAGCAACCTGCTTGCGGCCTGCTCTGGCCAGGGCAGCGGTGTATCATCAAGGGTAAGTCACGGACACAGAAATCAAGAGAAACAGCGGGCCAAGACGCACGGCGGGATCCACGAAGTGGACGCGAGACGGGCTGCGGCAATGCAGCATTTCCAAGCTTGCTTGCGATGTTGGAGATATTTACTTGTACAAGGTATTCATTTGTCAAAAGCTTCGGTAGCATTTCCAATGGGACCCTGGTGGTGATGACCTTACGCGTTCGAGTCCGAGGGTTTTCCAGGGTTCTGGGCGTGTCCGGCATTTTCGAAACGAGGCCAGACAATTTACCAAAAAATCAGGGTCCTCAACAACCCTGTACCTATGTAGGTAGGTACCTAGGTATTTACCCTTGCAGCCGCCGATGGCCAGAGCGGTCAGCCGCAGGAGGGGAGGTTGGTTACCTGAGGTTAGGGGTTACCACGGGAGACCCCTCAATTTGGGCTGTCGCGAAAGTGTGTGCCATGACGAAGGGATGACTCGACCCCGAAGCGGCTGGGTGCGGGCTCGATGACGGCAGAATCGCGCGACTGCAGAGACTGTCATGAAGTCCATCAGTGATGCTTGCTTGTGATCGAGATGCCGGATTTGTTTGACTGCAGATACGGTAAAAACAGTGGAAGAACGGAGAGGAAGACAAGCCAGGCGTTTACAACTCGTTGACCTGTCATCCAGTGGTGCGTCGGAATAACAAGTGAAAAACGCCTGCCTGGATAAAGTTCGCAGCATATTGCAGCACCAACAGCCAAACCCGGATTTTGGCGGGGTTGGACGAGGACCCTGATTTCCCATTCGGGCACCACCTGGCAGCACTTTTACAGAGTGGGAGGCATGCTTCCAAGGCCTCTAATCCAAGGTACCTACCTATGAGTGCCAAACCTTTACAAGTACTTGAGCCAGACTTGTCTCTGTACATGCATGCGGCCTTGCTGCTGCAGGTGGAAAAGGGGCTTCTGCTAAGATATGGAATCTCGGCACATAGTGCGCTTCTTCCGAGCCTGCCCGGACCATTGACAGCTAGGTAACTACAACTTTTGAGTCTAGGACACGGCTGGATAGTGTGCTCTGGGGCCGGAACGTCGCTTTAGGCCTGTTTTTCTCTCGATCATATGGAATTTCCCTGCTTGGAGACACGGCCTAGATTCCATGTTCCTGATCCTTTCGCAAAGAACTGGCATGAAGGAGTGCTCTATTTTGGGGGTGTTGTAATCTCCATTTCGCACCACAGTCTCGGGGGCCTGCTGCTTGTCTTGTCTACCTGCCTTGCCGCCAAGGGGTTGTTGACTGACCAGATTGACCAAAAAGGAGGTGGGCACACGCCAGAGTGGTCTATCGCGTTCTAGAAAGCGCCTCGTTTTGGGGCCCAGGGTTTGCTTAGTCTAAACAAAACGGACGGGAGTGTTTTGAGGGCTGTTCGCCGTTGCTGATAGGGAATAAGCCAAGGCCAGCGATGACGATATTTGTCTCAAGGGTTGTGGTGTGGTTATGGAGTGCGGTGGCCACGCTGCGCCGTAGCGCGCCAGGGCCAGGTAGCCCACTAATCTCTCCGGGCACGGGTTGGTGGCAGTGGGTGAGCAGTGGGTGAGCAGTGGTGGGGGCTGCCACACCTGCAGCGGCTGGCCAGTGAGGAGGCCGGGATGCACCGGGGTGGGCTCATGGTGGGTACCACGGGTGTGCCCTATGACGTTATGCCCGGCGCCACGCCATGCAATCATGGTTGCAGGGGGCACACACACACGAGTTAGGTACTTGTAGAAGGGGGCTTGGGGAAAGGGACCCCGAACATGACTACCTATGACTGACACATTGCTGCTGCCAGGCCCCGGTACCAACAGAAACAGTGGATTGGCAGTCCCCTGACGCCGGCGCGTTAGGGGGGTCTTGGAAGGGGGGAGGGATCGCCCTCACTCGGATCCTTGGGGGCCCTCATCGTGACGGGTACCTGTAGCTCCCTGTCTCTTTCAGGAGTTTCCGTTTTGCAAATGATCATGTCCCTGACCAAAGTTTGATTTCGATTGAGCCCCATCCTGGTGGGCTCTCTCATGGATGCGATCCAAGGCCAAGATGACCAGGCAAGCATCACGAGATCTGCTCCACGGCCCCGTCGGTACTTGTACAAGTAGTTCGTTTGCTCATTGCCGCCACCAGCGATACCGAGAACGGGAATCAGAGCCGTGTCGAGTTGCTGCAGCCTGTTCCTGACACTGATGCTGGGACACGAGCGCTCGGGGGGGGAGAACTAGCTAGAGACGCGCGGTCTGCCTTGGGGTGAAGTGGTATTGATGCAATGATGCCTACCCAGATGCGCCAAGTAAGTATATGTAGATGCTTAAATGGTGCTTAAATGGCCCCCTCGTGCATGCAAGAAACTACATAGATGACTGGCTGTCTGCCTGCGACACGAAAAGAAGCAAACAGCGTCCAGTCCTGTCCAAAACGCCGGCTCCTGACTGTCTGATCAGTCCCGACTTTTCAGCTACCCACTCGTCATTCTAAAGAAGCAGCTCTCGGGGGGGCCACTCGGTCGCTGAGAGCAGGCGAAGATCCCCCTCGTCCGTCCGGTCGATTCTGCGCAGTTTTGCGAGGACCACTCGTTGCTCGCTCTGCCACCACTGCATGCATGCGCGCAACCCAAGCCCCCGGTTATTTCTGGGGAAGCGATGACGGCAGTGACGAAAGAGCGCATGCAAAGCGGACCAGCGAAAAGGAGCTCCAAAAACGCACCGACGTCTTCTCAGCCCCAAAAACCGTTCCGTCCGTCGCTCTCTTTTTGCTTTTCCCTGCGACTACGGACTAGAGCCCGTTTTTTGTTCGACTGACTGATCGACTGACTTGGACTTCGGCCTCGACCGACAACGAGAGGAGACCGAGTACTTGCTTTACATAATTGTCTCCGTTTCTGGCCCTGGGTTCCCTCACCCCATCATTCGAAGAAAAGGAGACTGGACGGAGAGGAAGACTGCGTGTGAAATCGAGTCTCGCCTTAAATCCATCCCTAACTTCCTTTCCCAACGGCTCCCACTTCCGGCTCGACATCTCTCTCTCTCTCTCTCTCTCTCTCTCTCTCTCTCTCATGCTTCAACTTTGCTCTTCAGAGAAGTAAAGTATTAAACTTAAGTGGCCTTACCGAATAAACGGCTCGCAAACAATCACGCACACACGCACACGCCCGCCGCTGCCAGAAGGGGAAAGGGCAGACAACTGAAACCTCTCCCGCCGCTTCGTCATTCCGGGAAAAGCGCTGATCGTTTCCCCATCTCACCACCACAATCCCCAAAAGTCGACCGTCACCACCAAAAGAGGCCCGTCCTGCGCCCACTCACACTCACACACACCACCTCCACCCCGTTTTTCCCTGGGCTTAGGTTGTTTTAATCCCACTATTGCGCGCCATTCCACGGCCAGCTTGTCTCCTAGGGCACTCCATCACCATTCTAAACGGGGGGTTCTAGAGCCCGCCTGTATCTGCGCCGCCGTTCCCACCTCCTACTGGACTCCTCCCTCTTAGTGCGCGACGAGCCCGCTCCACGATCTTCCCATCCACCCACCAACCCTTTTCACTGCCTACCTACCTACCACGACCAACCGACCTTAAACTTCTACCCTACCTTATTCCTCTTGAGAGTCTTTCCCCTCCCTTCAACCTATTTCTTCCTCTGATCGAGGGGCCCGCACCTTTCTTTCTCAACGGTCCTTTTCAGATCTGCCACAGACCTCCCTTTCGCTTCACTTCTCGAGGAGTCAATTTCGACTCTATCCCTCTTCACGGCCTCGCCTACGACGCTCCGACTTGCCCAAGTCAAGCGTGACTTGAAGGGTCCTGTACTGTTCTCGCAGTTCCGACGACCGAAAGCCGGCCCCTGGATTTCGATTTGCGCCTTTGAGAGGTGCCTTTTTGACCAAATACCCTAAGCAAGTCCGGCACTTATTCGCATTTGTCCGGCCTAATCCACCTTGCGAGTTCTCGAGCGAGTTCACCACAGAAGACCACAGCGAAGGACAACAAGGCTCAAAAAATCGAAGTGAAAATGGCGATGATATAACCAGCTCCCAGCACCCAGCTGTCTTCCATCCCCGAGAGACCACCCTTTTGCAGTTTGCTGTTACACCCAGCGGACACACGAGAGCAGCCAGCTCTCCTCGAGACCAATATGGCCCCTGATTCGAGGTGCAACGACCGTTCGGTCCGTTACACCATGAAGACGAGCCGGCCGCCAGCCGTCTCCTCACACTCGTCACACTCCCACCACCATGGACACCATGGACATTCTCACACAGGTTCGCAGTCGTACCGCGCATCCAAGTCGAGCACACCCATGGCATCTCCCCGCATGCCCCATTCCGTAGGACAGCCCTATCCGCCCAAAGTGTCCCCGAGCGTCTCGGCCGGCGTAGCCCGAGTTGCGCAACAGGCCTCCCAAGATGCACGGACGCCGAGCCCCAACTACTTTGGCCTCGCCGTCGAGGCGAGTGTCGACCCCAGAGACTCTGCCGCTGTGCCCAATGGCAACTGGAGCCCGCCGTCGTCATCAGTCAGGTCGTTCCAAGCCGCGATACCGCAACAGCTGCCCCTCGATGCGAACCCCGAATTCGAGGCCTTCAAGCGCCAGGCGGATGCCAATCGTGGCAAGACGGGATTCCTGCTCGGCAGTTCATACCTGGCCGGAAACATGCCTCACACACCCCAACCAGCGACGCCGGGCGGCGGCTTCGTTTTGAAACCGCCTCGAGCATTGAAGATGCCCGCGCAGGGAGGCGAGACAGTAGTAGACTCTCCAGCACCTAAGGCTCTGAGCCTGGCCGCTATCAAGAGCAAAGGCGTGGAAAACAAAGATGTGGCGTCGAATCGCATGGAGGTCGACGGCGACACCAACAGTCTCCACGATTCGGCCTATGTGTCATCGGATTCGAAGCGAAACTCCGAGGCGTCGCTGAATCCTCCGTCCTTTTTCAATATGCCCCGGTACGACTCTCCGGCCCAGTTTGAAACGACCTCCGACACGAGGACGCAACCTTCCAGGGTTGAGGACCGACACCCGCGGCTTTCAGTGGTGCAGGGGAAGAGCGATCCCCCCTCGCCTGAGCTGATTAGGACCCATCGGGCAGATACCGTGCCGGCGAAGCTCGAGGCCGGCGGACCGCAGATGTTGAGCCCCTTGCAGCTCCGGAATATCTTGGACTCGCCGTCCAAAGACAGCCTTCTGCTGCTGGATCTCCGTGTCGCCACCCACTATTCTGCTGCGCGGATCCGTGGCGCCCTCAACCTGTGCATCCCCACCACCCTACTGAAGCGCGCAACGTTCAACCTGCAGAAGCTGCAGCAGACGTTTGCCGATGACCAGGCTCAGGAAAGGTTTGCCTCTTGGCAGGACATGCAGTACCTGGTTGTGTACGACTCGAGCTCCTCCGACAAGCGAGATGCCGTCGCCCCCATGAACATGCTCAAGAAGTTCACCGGTGAGGGGTACGAGGGCCATGCATGCATCCTGCGAGGCGGCTTCAACAGCTTCGCCGCCGCCTATCCAGACTTTATCGACCAGAGCTCCACCTCCTCTGGTCCTACTTCGCCGCTCCTGTCGCTCACCTCTGACGGCAAGAGGCGGCCCAATATCGCGCCCGTCATTGGCGGCGTGGCACTGCCTCAGGCTAGTAACAATCCGAACCCGTTCTTCTCCAACATCCGCCAGAACATGGACCTCGCCGATGGCGTCGGACAAATGGACGTCTCTGTGCCGTCTCAGATCGATCCCGCTGGGATGCCGCGATGGCTGCGCGATGCTGCTGAGACCGCGGACCACGGCAAGAAGGTCTCGGACAACTTCCTCCATATTGAGCTGAACGAACAGTCGCGGATGAAGAACGCTTACTCCGCCTTCCACGTGGGGCCTGGTAGCGTCGGCGGTCGACAGTCCTCGGGCAAAGTGCAGCTTTCTGGTATCGAGAAGGGCGTCAAGAACCGATACAAGGATATCCTGCCCTTTGAACATGCCAGAGTCAGGCTGCAGGGACGGACCGCAGGTGATTGCGACTATGTCAACGCCAGCCACGTCAAGGCGAGCAGGAGCAACAAGCGATATATCGCGAGCCAAGGCCCGCTGCCTGCTACCTTTGAGGATTTCTGGTCGGTCATCTGGGATGAGGACGTGCGCGTCATTGTCATGCTCACCGCCGAGTCGGAAGGTGGACAGCTCAAGTGCCATCCGTACTGGACCAGCAGGGAATACGGGGCTATTAAGCTGCGGCTGCTTAGCGAGAAGAAGGTATCGCTTGATATCGACAAGCACCGGTCAAACTCGACGATCCCGTCTGTCTCTTCCGTCTCGAACAACGCGAGCACGACGCCTCTCGGCTCAACCCCTTCGGTCGCCGCGGAGCTTGGCCGGCGTCGCGCCAATACCATCGTCAGTGGTACGCCGACGCCCGCCGCGCAAGCTGGCTCGAGTGGCAGCGCTAGTAGCCAGAGCGAGACGCCGTTTGTCATCATCCGCAAATTTGCTCTCAGCCACGATGCCCACCCGTTCGCACCCATCCGCGAGATTACGCACCTCCACTATCCCTCCTGGCCGGACTTTGGCGCCCCGGCCCAGCCGTCGCACCTGTTGGCTCTTGTCGAGCTCGCAAACGTGATGCAGCGCGCCGCTCTGCCCATCGATGTCCCCTCGGCCCTGGCGTCCGCTTCCTCGGAACGGGTTTCCACCTTGACGCCGCGGTCCACGTCGTCGTCGCTCAGCTCGGCCAGCAGCACCCGGTCCAAGACGGACGCCATCCCCGTGACGTGGCACGACGAGCCCGAGGCCGACGCCCAGGCGCGGCCGATGCTCGTGCACTGCTCTGCCGGCTGCGGCAGGACGGGCACCTTCTGCACCGTCGACAGCGTGATCGACATGCTCAAGCGGCAGCGCCTACAGGCCGTGAAGCGGGCGAACGAGACCATCGCCGCCCGGGAGAGCAAGATCCGCAGGACGCAGGCGATGCAGCAGGTCACCGACGGCGACGGGGATGTCCCCATGGACGAGAGCGTTTCGATGATGACTGCTCAGGCCCAGGCCCGGGACGACGACGAGATGGTCAGCCCGCGGACGACGGACAAGTCGTTCTTCCCGCCCCTGGAGAACAGCGGCGAACGGCCGCCGATGTCGAATCACAGCTCGGACGAGACGGTGTCGGCCGAGAGGGACTCGTCGTCCTATATCGACACGCGCTGGCTCGAGGACGACTCGGTCGACCTCATCGCCAGCACGGTCGAGGACTTTCGCACGCAGCGCCTGAGCATGGTGCAGTCGCTACGGCAGTTTGTGCTCTGCTACGAGACGGTCATCGAGTGGATCGCCCGGCTGCAGGACCGCGGAGGCAACGGCGGCGGGCCGGGCCCCAGGGGCCGGATGCGCAGCGGGAGCCTGCAGGTTGGGCAGCGGCCTAATTGAGGAGCGCGACGGGCGACTCTACCTACCTACACACCTATACACCTACCTATATCATGGCCCCCCAGGCTGCATACGAGCGAGCGATGAATGCATTTTTTTTTATTACTTTCCGACGGGCTTTTTTTTTTCTCTCGATCTCGATTGGGATCACTGAATCCCGAAAAACGACGTCGACCCGTTTTCCCGCATCACTTCCGATCCTACCAGGGGGGACGAACGATAAGAGAGGGATATTCGCACAACATGGGGTTGCCCCCGGCCCCCCATGATTAATTCTTCTGGTATACAACAATAGGGACCTTTTAATGTCTTTTTTTTCATTCCTTTTTCTTTCTTCTCTGGACACGCGGAGTATATATGGATAATGTTTGCACGGTTTTAACGGTTGGGACGGCGGGGTAATAACCGGGACTTAGGGGGTTCGGTCTTTGGCACCGGTCGGCATCATGGCGTTGTCTCTTTCTCTCTGCTTTTTTGACAGGTTCTGTGTTCTATTCTTGTGTTGTTGCTTGTGCGTTGCTGAAAAAAGAAAAAGCTGCATTACATGTTTGGGGGCCGAAGCAAGCAAGTCGGTGTATTGGAGGGTATCAACAGAAGATGATACTAATCCTCTCGCCCTTTTTTTGACTGGACGCGATGGACGGCATATATCGGGATAACGGGAACGAGTGATGGCATTATAGCATTATGGCACTGTATCAATAGAATGCATTCGTCTTGATGAAAATGAGGAGACAATGCAACGTGTGAAGGGATAATACTTCTTCCCGACTGGGACTGGACTGGCGTGTTGCATCTCTCGAGTCATCTGTGTCGTGTGACACTCAAACTAGCCATGCGACGACTGAGTCGGAGACATGCTGAGTGTCCTTGAGAAGGTGTATGACATGATAGGAGGGTATGGTGGCATGTTAAGTCTTGTTTGCGGTATTATTGATACAGTGTTTACATGTTTTGCTTCTCCTTCGTGCGCGCACCCAAAAGTCTTCTAATGCGGTATACCTCCGTTCTAACGGGGACGCCACCAGACGCATTTTCGCTCGAGGCATCCTCCACCACCACCATCACCACCATTTCCTCCTCTCCTTCCTTTATCCTCCTTACTTGAAGAACTTGGCCAGCGAGACCTCCTTGTCGTCGTGCTTGTTGAGGATCTTTGCGGTGGCGAGCTCAAAGTCCTCCTGCGTGACGTGGACGCGGCGCTCGCGCAGGGCGTACATGCCGGCCTCGGTGCACACGCCCTTGAGCTCGGCGCCCGAGCAGCCGTTCATCTTCTCGGCGATCTTGGTCAGGTTGATGCCGCGCGTCAGGTTCATCTTGCGCGAGTGGATGCGCAAAATGTCGGCGCGGGCCTCGACCGACGGCGGGGGGAACTCGATCTTGCGGTCGATGCGGCCCGGGCGCAGCAGCGCCGGGTCGAGGATGTCGAGCCGGTTGGTGGCCATGATGACCTTGATGTTCTTGGTGGGCTCGAAGCCGTCGAGCTGGTTGAGCAGCTCGAGCATGGTGCGCTGGACCTCCGAGTCGCCGCCCGAGGAGCCCTCGACGCGCGACGAGCCGATCGAGTCGATCTCGTCCATGAAGATGATCGAGGGCGCGTGCTCGCGCGCCATGACGAACAGCTCGCGCACCATGCGGCTGCCCTCGCCAATGTACTTTTGCACCAGCTCGGACCCGGACACGCGGATGAACTTGCAGTCGGCGTGGTGCGCGACCGCCCTCGCCAGCAGCGTCTTGCCCGTGCCGGGGGGCCCGTAGAGCAGCACGCCCTTGGGCTGGGCGATGCCGAGCGACTCGAAGAGCTCCGGGTGGTTGAGGCCGAGCTCGATCACCTCCTTGATCTCCTTGATCTGCTGGTCCAGGCCGCCGATCATGTCGTAGGTCGAGTCGGGCACCTTTTCGACCATCATGAGGGAGACGAGGGGGTCGACCGACGAGGGCAGCATCTTCTCGAGCTTGTACGAGTCGGAGAGGAGGGTGACGCGCTTGCCGACTGTGAGTTTTGTGATGTCGACATTGTCTGAGACGTCGACGACTAGCCGGGGACAAGATTGTCAGCTTCTGGCCGGCCAGACCTTGCCATCACAACAAATAGCCATGGGTTCTTCACGGGAAAGATAAAGCATACCATATTTGCCTTCCGGGTGTACCTTAACCAACACCTTCTTCGTGCTCATGACCTTGACGACCTCGCCCACGTAGGAGCCCGGCTGTTGCAGCAGGCCGAGCTCTTCTCTCAGCAGGCGCACCCTCGAGTTGTAGTCGTTCCTCTGGGCCTCGAGGCGGCGGAGGACGGCCTGACCCTTGAGGATCTCGAGCTTCATCGCCTCGATCTTGTTGTTGTAGTAGCTGTCGAGCGCCATCTTGGATGGGGTGGGTGTGTGTGTTTGAGGAGGGAGAAGGTGATGGAAGAGTAGGGCCTGCCTGTGGTGGCAATGGGGGTCGTCGGCTGTGAGCCCTGTCTCAGACGGACTGGGTCCTCGTGTGAGAGCGCAGCTCAGTGATGGATTTGATGGCGAGGTCCAGAATATCGTGAATCCGGGGTAGTGATGGTCTGTGTGTGCGCGTGGTTCGCCGGGATAGAAATGGAGGATGGGTGATTGGTTTCGTATCAGCAGCAAGAGCAGCTACATCGATGACAATCGCAAGCTGGAGGTTGTTTCTAGTGTAGGCCGCCGTCGCTAACGCGTCTAAAGCTCCGGAATCACGTGGAGCTACAGGGAAGCTCAGGGCGGTCGCAGACGGCAGTAAGCCACCACGCCAAGGATGATGAGGTCAGCCTTATCAGGAACCATCCTTATCTTGAGGTCAACATCAGCTTTCCCCCTTTCCGAACTCTCACAGTGTGATGTGAGTCTTCCCCAACGGCCAGCAGACGTCTCAGACTGGTAACAAGGTTTTGGCAGCCTTAGTTTCATGATAGACATTAAAAAACGCGGCCGGTCATGGCCATACGCATACATTCATATAAATACATTAAGTCAAGACATTCAAGGAAATCTAATGTGTCTAAGTACCATCCTTCAGACCATCCCTACACTCTTGTGGCAGTTACCAGAGGAAAATGCGTCCATAGCCACGTGCCCGCTGACACGTCAGGCTTTCGAAAAGCCTCCCCAACACTCGAAAACCGATCCACGGTTGAAGTCTACTGCCGGAAGCTTCCTGGACCGTCGAGTAGGACGGCCTGCCTGTCGTGACGGTTGAAAATGTCGAGCCCGGTGATCCTGTGCCGGTGGCACCGTCCGGCTCCTCTGCACCTTCTGACGAGGCGCCGGTGCTGGTGGATGTTGCCCCTTGCAAAGTACCAGGTGATGCCCCTTCAGTCCCTTGTCCTCCCGAGGTCGAAGTTTCCGACCCACCTGTCCCAGGGCTCTGGTTTTCATCTTCGGTCGAGGCAGGGCCATCGTTGTTTCCGCCCGGAGAGGCTTGTGGAAAGTTGCTTGGTGGCAACACGGGAGGGGGCTCGACTGTATCACTCGGAGGAATTGAGACCGGCGTCAGTTCCCCGTCCGAGCCCATTGAGACCCCGATGGACGCCTCACCACCGGAACGATTAGGCCCATTTACGCGTCCACCAGTTGTAGTAACCGTTGGCTCAGGGCCACTCATCCCAGACGAGTCCGGCGAAGGCTCGCTATTGGCTCGACTGGCAGTCGCTCCTTGGTAGTCTGGAGCGACTGATTGTCCAGAACCTGGTCCGTTTATATTTGGTCCTGTTGAAGCTTCGGCCGTGGCAGTGGGCAATTCATTGCTAGCAAAGGTCATGGGGCCGGCGGTTTGCAACGAGTTCGGTCCGTTCACTCCAGGCCGTGCTGACGCCTCATCGCCCGCTGTGGTGCTTGCCGGGATGTTCCCGCCAGTTTCCCCAGGTTCGGTGGGCTGAGGCTGGTTTGGACCATTGATGTTTGAACCCGCAGGTCCGCCGTCACTTGCCACCAAAATGCTCATTGGTTCCTCTGACTCCGACGACTCTGGCGAATTCGGCCCGTTAGCGTTGGCCGGCAGCAATGTTGTGCTGCTGCCGGTTCTTGCTGCTGCTGGTGTTGCTTCTGGAGAATTGAGGCCATTTGCATTTGACCTTGATGCATCAGCACCAGAATTGATGGTCCTTGATGGCTCGACGGTGATCGTACTGCTGGATCCAACACTCTGAGTCTGGTTTGGGCCTTGAACGTTTGATCCCGTGGGCGCGCCAGCACCCGCCTCTGCCAAGGTGCCGGACTGGCCTGCATCCGTCGCCTGTGACTGATTAGGCCCATTGACACCTGGTCGTGTGGACGCACCGGTGCCGGAATTGGCCAGAGCATCCGACTCGCCGGCGTTGGTGGACTGCGGCTGGTTCGGGCCGTTCACATTCTGTCCTGCGGAAGCGTTCGCACCATCGTCATTGCTACTCGAAGCACTTTCAGTCTCGGCCGGCCCATTCTCATTTGACGGCGACAAGGTGGGGCTCTCTATTGTTGGCTGTGCAGAGTTAAGTCCATTGGCATTTGACTCTGTAGAGATGCCGCCACCGGAATTGGCCAAAGTGCCGGACTGGCCGATATCCGTGGACTGTGGCTGGTTAGGACCGTTCACAGGTCTCGTAGAGGCGTTTGCATCCTCGCCGGTGCTACTCAGAGAGCTCTCAGTCTCTGCCGGCCCGTTATTAATGGATGATGATGAAGTGATGCTACTACTAAGATCCTCTGTGGTTGTTAGGAAAACAGAGTTAGGCCCATTAATATTTGACTGCGTAGAACTACCGGCACCAGCGTTAGCCAAAGTGCTTGAATCGCCCTCATCGGTTGTCAAAAGCGGTTGATTAGGTCCGTTGGCAATGGACTGTGTTGAACCACTGACCCCAGTCTCAACGGTGCTTCCTGAGATTTCCTGGTCCGTGGGCTGGGCTTGGTTCGGAGCATTGGCATTTGACTGGGTGGTTCCCCCCGAATCCGTGCTGAGGAGCGATGTCTGAGGTGAAGGGAGTGTACTGAAGCTGGTCTCTGTTTCCGTCGCAGAGCCACTGTTGGCTAAATTACCCGACTCCTCTGACTCTGTTGACTGCTGTTGATTGGGTCCATTGATGTTCTGAGAAGAATCAGAAGAACTTGGCGTTACAGCTGAGACCTGAGAGATCGACGTTTCTGTCGAGACAAAGATCTGACTTGTGGCCTCAACCGATGGAGGTCCTCCGCTGACTTGCGAGGGTCTTTCGGTTTCAATTGACACTGGACCATTTTCGTCTGAGCTTGCCACAACTGATACTGAAGCCGTAGACCCAAACGTAGGTGCCGGAGTCATAGAGCTCGTTGATGATGAGTCCTCAACAGATAAAGGAACTCCGTTGAGATTTGACTGGCTCGGTACTGCTGTCGTAGAGACGGGTTCAGTTGAGGTTTCCTGACCGGAACTGTTCAGGAATGTTGCTTCGACCGTTGAGTCCTCAGATGTCGAAATCGGGCCTGTCTCTACTGAGATGGGGGGGCCGTTCACGTCAGACGGGCTCGGATCCGTACTAAGTGTGATTGTCTCCGGCGTCGGGCTTTCGAGTGACGTAATGGTAACTGACATCTCGCCGGATGAGATAGGCAACGATGCCGACTCGGTCTGTAGGGAGAGTGGTGGTCCGTTCCCCTGCGATTGACTCCCTATGTTATCAGTGGAGCTTGATTGCGGCCCCGGGTTGAGAAGGTCTGAAGCTGCTTCACTCGTCGTTGATGAAGCTCCAGTCTCGGTAATTTCAGGCCCATTTGCATTTGTCTGGCTTATGACCGTACTCGGCGCGGAACTCATCAAGGTTAGATCACTAGAGTCGCTCTGAGATTCAGTATTCACCGGACCATTGGCGCCGTTGCTTTCTGACGTTTCTTGGGGCATTATTGTCGGCAAGGAGTCCGTTGTGCTGAGAGCCGAATCCGTAGAAACAGGTCCATTGGCAATGCCTGAGCTACTGGTCTGAGAGAAAACAGCGCTTGTTTGAGTTGACAAAATCGTTGCCTGCTCTGACTCTGGGCTCGTTACCGGAATGCTGCTTGGAGATTCGGTGCTAGAAGGCGACTCGAAAGAAGGAAGCCCATTTACATTGGACCCAGTGAGACTACTTTCTGAAGGTTGTGTAGAGGTAGACTGGGTTGGCTGAGTAACTAGTGGGCCCCCAGTTTCGGACGTCGATAACGGCTGCCCTGGGAAAGTTTCCGACGTGGTGTTGATGACACTAGTTTGAGAGACCGACTCGATGGAGGGCAAGCCATTGACTTGTGACGCTGTCACTGTTCCGGTTTCATCACTTTCAGTTGCTTGCCCTTCACTTGACAAAATCGAGTCGGTGGTTTGATGCTCCGTTGTCTCTATGGCCGTGACCGACCCCAAATCAGACGTCATCACCACGGCCGGGCTACGGTTATCTGTCGTTGTGGCCTCGCTCGCCGTGTCGATCTCTGTGGTGGCTTCGATTGACGGCAAACCATTCAGGTTAGACACGCTTGTTGAGTCACTCTCAGAAACTTCGGGAGCCTGTGACTGGCTTGTTACAGTAATGAAGGTAGTGACAGTAAGAGAAGAGAGAGTCTCTGAGGCCTGAACTTCGGTAGACGTGCTGCTCTGTGTAAAGCTGCTTGTGGTTGTCTCACTCTCCGCCCCAGACTCGACAGATGGCAAACCATCCAGAGTAGAGGATCGTACTTCTGTAGTTGATATCTGGATGGTGGTAGTCTCAAGCGTAGACAAAGTCGGGCTCCAGTCAGAGGATGAGAGGTCTTCTGTTGACGACAGAATATTGTTCTCGGAATTCGTAGTCTGGAGCTGGGTTGTGATGCCTTCATCCGTTCTCGTGGAGGTCGTCCCAGTGTCTGTCGCAGACTCGATCGTCGGCAGTCCATTAACATTAGAAGCCTCTGTGCTTGCTGAGCTCTCTGTACTCTGGGAGATAGTCACAGTCAAAAAGGTGCTGCTAGTTACCAGCACTGAGCTGAATCCGAGGCTCTCCGATACTGTAATTCCTAGGCCTGAAGCGACTTGAGCTGAGTCTGTGGCCGAAACTGTTTCGCTTGATAGTGGGCCTTGGGTGAACCACAACTGTGTTGATTCCGCAGTGTCTGTACTGAACTCAATGGACCCTGGGCCATTTACAACCGATGTTTGGGTGCTTGAGGATAGCTCGCTAGTGATCGTAACCGCCGAGGTGCTTTCACTGAACCCGCTGCTGAGTACATCGGTGGTTGGTGTCTGTTCGGGTGCAGTGGAAACTTCCGATGTCTCCCCAAGCTCAGTACTAGTTGTCGCATCTTGCGAGCTTGACTCTGCAGTGCTACTCGTGACCCCGATCTCCGTAGTTACGTTAGAAGGGGGACCGTTCACATCACTCGGAGTAGTCGCTAAGTTGGACGATGACGATATAGCTGTGGGGGATATCTCTTCGCTCCCCGTAGAACTTCCAGTAGAATCTGTGATGCCAGATCCAACCGACTGGGTCGTGATATCAGAAGGAGGACCATTCAAATCGCTCGGGGTACCCGCCAAACTGGAAGAGAAGGATGCAACAGTGGTGGGTATCACCGTACTATCTGTAGCACTGCCAGCAGAATCTGTGATACTAGGCTCGACTGATTGGGTCGTGAGGTCAGAAGGGAGGCTATTCGCATCACTTGAAATACCCACCAGACTGGAAACTAAGGATGCAGATGTGATCGTTATTTCCGTGCTGTCTGGAGAGTTGACAGCAGAATCTGTGGCACTAGTCTCAACCAGTTGGGTAGTTAGGTGAGAAGGGACTCCGTTCACATCACTTGGAGTACCCGCCAGGCTAGATGATGATGATATAGCTGTGGTGGGTGTTTCTGTGCTCCCTGCAGGATTGCCGACGGAATCCGTGGCGCTAGACTCAAGTGGCTGGCTCTGCGTCGAGGGCTCCTCGGTCTGTGAAATTGTGGGCGTGCTTGTGGTCTCCCCTGGAGCACTCACAACTCCTGTGTCCGTGGAGGGAAGGCCGTTCAAGTTGCCCGACGACGATACCTCTTCGGACGATGGAAACGCAGTTGTCCCTTGCGGCGCCGACGGTTGACTCTCTGTAGGCTCCAGGCCCGGGGTTTCACTGCTGGTCATCGTTTCACTGGATACCTCGCTTACGAGTGAGGACTGCGGCTGTGCCGTGAACGACTCGCTCGAAAGCTGGCTTTCGGATACTGTTGGCCCGTTCACATTGCCTGTTGATGTTTGAGCTAGCTCCGACTGCGACTGCAGCTCCGTCGTTGGTTCGGTCACGGCCGTCGAATTTGACCCGATAGATGCGGGACCATTTGTTTCCTCCTGGGTCGATGATGGTGAACCTGTCGAAATGACACCGGTCTCTGAAGAAGCACCCCCGAGCGAGCTGTTGTCTGGACTGCTTGTCACCTGGCTGTTTGAAGCCTCAGAGCTGAGTGTCCCTGAATCCGATTGTTCTTCGGTCGATACAGGGCTCTGGGACGTCGACTGTGTCTCGGTCTCGCCTGATGGCAGGCCATTGATCACACTCGAGGCACCAACCGACGCTGTACTAATATCAGATGAAGTGGAATCCGAAGCAGTGGGTGGTGACTGCTGGCTGATCTTTGACTGACTCTCGGTGGCTGACGAAGATAGAGATTCTGTTGACAGAGTCCCATTCACGTTGGAGCTTGACACATCCTCTGTTTCTGATACCAGGGATGAGGTTGGTGTCGCTGTCTCGCTGACAGATGGTACGACTGTATCGCTGGACAGAGGAGCATTGGTTGGCATAGATGACTCCGGCAGGTCACTAGTCTCGCTCACCGAAGCTATGGCACTCTCGCTAGACGAGGGTTCAGACCCATTACTCAGAGGTGATGACGTAAATGAGGTGATGAAAGTCGTCGGCGTGAGGGAGACACTGCTGACATCAACGCTAGAAGAGCCTTGACTGGCCTGAGACTGGCTGGTGTCTGATACTGGATGTGATTCCGTAGACGCGGGGCCATTCTCATTACTAGACGCTGGAATTGTGCCCGACTCAGTGCTAACAAGTGTCGTGGAACTAGTCGTTCCTATTTGGGCTGTGTCGGTTGGGCCCAGGCTTGGTTGGCCAGTTGACTCTTCACTAGTGACCACTGGGCCCTGAGATATCGAGTCGGTCTGAACCGGCGACTGTGTCACCAGTGTTCCATTTTCTTCAGTTGAGGACGATTGCTCTGAAGAGCTTGAACTTTGGCTGGCTGTGACTGTGTTCCCAGGTGTAGACATTTCCGTGCTCGTCTCGGATGACTGAAGTGAACTTTCGCTGGAGGTAATCGGCTGAGCCGAGGTTTCTGTCACCGCTGGCCCGTTTACTTGACTTGTAGATATTACAGACTGAGACTCTGATAGAGGACTCTCGCTGCTGGATGTCTCCGAACCCGAAGGTTCTGTAGGCTCTGTAGGCGTATTGACGCTCGATATGCTGGATGTAAAAACAACCTGGCTGCTGGTAGCTGCAGATGCCAGCTCTGTCTGATTCTGGGAAAATATGCTGGAGATTCCAGGGCTGGATTGCAGTGGCAGCGACACGCTCTCAGAATCTGGTGGTATCACAGATTCTGAACTGACTGGCTCATTGACATCGCTTGTGGTCGAAACAATATTTGATGTTGTTGGGGGTTGCACTGGTGATGTGCTCAAAGGCGCAGGGTTCGAGCTCTCTGTATTACTAGTATCGACTAGGGGTGTACTCTGAGATAGACCGGATAATTCAGTGCTATTTGGAGTGATGGAGGTGACAGGGGACTCGGTAGACAGCGGCCCATTCGTATTCAGCGGTAGCGTTTCGCTGAGAGATGATGAAAAACTGATCGTGAAACTCGTCTCTGTTCTCTGGGTATCTTCCGTAGTGGGGCCAACGCTGGACGGCTGATTGACCAGGGATGTAGTAATTGAACTGACTTCGTTCAAGCTTGTAAAGGAAATCGTTTGACTCAATCCTGTGCTCTCGGTCGGCAGAATCGTTGTGAGTGGAAGCGAGCTTGTCTCGGAGATTTGTGTCACAGATACTGAGGGCGAGGTCTCGAGCGACCCTGGGCCTTGGGCATTCGACGTCGAGATTTCGATCGAGGATGCTTGTGAGCTTGTCACTTGCGTTGTTTGGGTAGTTCCATTTTGCGTACTGAACTCGGTCCCCGTTGTGACGAGGCTCGATAAGCTGGATAGTGGTCCTGTCGGGCTCACTGAAACTACTGTCTCATTGACCTGCTCACTCGTCACCAAACCTGATGGCAGAACATCGGTGGACCCGGGGCCTTGGATCGCAGAGCTTGATATCGGGACGCCCGATGAGGGTAATGACGTGATAAGAGAGCTTTGTTGGCCAGTCTGAAGGACTGTGCTTGGCTGACTCGATGGCAGACTCACCAACAAGCTCGAGTTGAGTTCCGTGTTGCTTGTGACTATAGTTGGGGTAGGCGTTACCAGCTCAGTTCCCGATATCGAAGTCAGAGATTCAGTAGATCCTGGGCCTTGAACATTGGAGCCGGATACCACAGGCTCTGTGGATAATGACGTGCTGGTTTGAGTTGATAGCGTTGTCAGATTTGTGAAGCTGGTGAAAGAGACACTCGACAAGGTAGGCGTTGAGCTGAATAGATTTTCTGAGGACAGAACGCTCTGAATAACGGTGTTTGAGGGTTCCAGGCTAGGCACCGATGAGCTCGCAATAGATGTCACTTGGGGAATATTCGAGCCCAAAGTACTTAGTGACTCGCTTGTGGAAATAGGGAGCGAGGTCGAGAGGGGGCCGGTGAGGGTTGGTGACGATACTCCTAAAGATGAGTCTGAGGAGACAGATTGATTTGCATTTGACACCTGCGATGTCGACGTAAGACTTCCCGTGGATACAATCGATACCACCGGAACTGACAGCGAGGTCGACACAATAGACGCAGTAGCCGCATTGCTATTACTGGGCTGCTCCGTCGAGCCAGGTCCGTTGCTGTTAAGCGTCGCGGAGGGCGTGGTTTCAAATGTGGTTGGCAGAGTTGTATTTTGTTGAATCACTGAGGTGGTTGGCACTGGAGTGATCTGCGATGATACCGACGTCGTAACGGACGTGAGGCTTATTACAGAGTTGCTCGACGTGATTACTGGCTCCGTCGTGAAGATTGTCGAAGTCAAAGACTGGCTCGAGGAGATCGATGTCGGGCTTGTGTTCGAGAGTGACGCGACGGTCCCAGAGACCGATATCTGGCTGCTCGGGGAGAGGGAACTCGGAGGGTTGACCTGGCTAGCTGAGCTCTCCAACAAGGAACTTGACAGTGTCGCCGTGGATTGCAGAGTCGAACTCGAACCGGAGTTTGGAACTGCAGGAGTAGTCAAGAGTGATGCTTGAACTGACGAAACTGCCGAGTTCACTCCATTCGCATCAGAAGAGGGTAATTGAACACTTATGTTCGATGAAAACAATGACGACCCGGACGTGATAATGCTTGAGGAAGTAGACTGGGGCGGCAGACTTGAACTTGGGAGGAGGGTGGTGTTTAGTAAAGACACGAGCGAGCTGGGTATGATCAAGCTAGAGGAACTTGTCTGGGATGGGGGGCTTGTGGTTTGAGAGCTTGACTGTGGAAACACAGAACTAGACGTTAATACTAGGGTCGTTGAAGATGACACCGCTGAGGTGTTTGACGACGATGCCAACGTCCCTGAAAGAGTTCCGTTAACATTCGACGATTGTTGCACCGTGCTCAACGATGGGGTCAATGTTGGCACGGTAAAAGAAGTGCTGAGCGTTACCAGGGAGGTACTGGAAACCTGTGAGGTCGCGCTGGTTGTTGGCGATGAGAATTGACTGCTTGACGAACTTGTGAATGTTGGGCTTTGGATTAGAGATGACGAGCTCGTCTGGTTGAGAATTGAGCTAATGGATGCGGATGGAACCGAGGATGAGCTAGGAAGAGTAAATGTCGGCTGAGAACTCGACTGGGAGAGAGAAACACTTGTGTTTAATAGCTGCGAGCTGCTCCCAGAGTTTGGCGAATTCAAAGTTCCCGTAGACGAGAGAATTGTGGAAGTAAGGCGTGACGTTGAGGACCCAGCCGTCGGATTTACCGTCTGTGAACTCGTGCTGGAGGCTGAAAGGGAAGGCACTAGGGATGTAACAGCCGAAGGAGAGCCACTCAAGCTACTGCTTGAAGTATGTGGAATTATGGTGCTGGCGCCGGTGCTTGAGCTCACGCCGCCTCCCAGTCCCACACTCAGGCTCACACTTAGGCTCACACTCAAGCTTACACTAGCGTTGACACCGACTGTTACTCCCAGAGAAACGCTTGGGGCGACGCTGAGCGTTGCACTCGGTACAGAGCTGAACTGTGTACTAGTACTCTTGCTGGAACTTGTGGTGAAGCCTGTGGTTGCATTGGGGCCATTGACTTGTCCGAACGTAGATGTGCTGTTGGTCACGCCAAGTGAGCTGCTGGGTGACACAGACAAGAACGAAACCGAGTTAGATGATGAGCTTGATGTCGAGCTGGATGATGGGATGGTGGACGAGGTGGTGGACGAGGTGGTGGACGAGGTGGTGGACGAGCTGCTGCGGCTCGAGGTTGTGTTTAGGCTCGTGCTAGAGCTCGTTGTCACAGTGCTGGACGTGGTGCTGGACGTGGTGCTTGATGTGGTTGTTGAGAGACGCACCGAGGATGTCGTTGACGGGACTGAAGACAAGGTTGAGCCTGGCGTCAAGGACGTCGTGGTTGTGGGCTTCAAGGTGGTCGTCGTGACCACCACGGCAGCGCTCGTTGGTAGACTCAATATGACTGCGAGAGAGGGTACAATGTTGAAGTTGCAGTTGCAGGCTGACGAGTATGAGGGTGCATCACAGGCGCTAATGTATGCGGGTACCGTTCCAGAGATTACTGTAACACTAGCAAGCTTGTTAGAGGTCTTGCAGTGCTTTTTGGCTGATCGACAATACTTACGCGAGGGCAACGTAAGTTGAGGTAAGGAAAACTGCACAGTCAGAAGATCGAACTGCCAGTGGTACGTTCTTTGTAATGGTAAGATCGGAAAGACAAGCCCCAGCTAAGCACGCCGCCTGGGCGTAAGGGAAGAGGGAAAGGAGAGACGCGAGCTTCCGTGTCAGCACCATTACAACCAAAGATGCAAATCAGCACTCGCCCTGCTTGGCGGTGACCTGGATTCACATTGTCTGGATGAGACGTAGACGAGACAGTGAAATATTACAGATGCTGTTCAAGGTGTCTGGAGTGGAGGACGTGCTCACTACCAGCCAGCTGTGGCGAGCTGCAGTGGCAATGACTGCTGTCGAGCCACCCAATTGCGATAGCAACAAAACCCGAGATATCCCCTGGATCTTGAAACCGCCAGCTGCGTGCTAGTATCTAGCAACATCATTCATCACACTATGACTCGAAAACCATGCCATGTGTGATGTTTGTAGCTGCTAGGACCGGACTACTGTGACAGTGCGTGTCGTTCAGCACGGTGTGATCCGCAGGCAGTCTGCCTCCGACGTGGAACATATGTGTGTGGCGCTTGCGGCTGATGTCGCGGATGTCGAGTCAGCCTTGACGTACAATACTTGACGGCGCACAATGAAACGTTGTAGACACAACAAACAGGGCTCTCGCCACTGAATAGACCAACCATCCATCATCAGAAGCACGACAGAGACTGGTTCCGGCAAGCGATCTCGACATCGAGCCATCTTATTGCTGTCAAGTGAGAAGTTTAATTGTTTACGTCGTACAAACGTGCCGTCGTCAAATCTATTCCGCTACATTTTCTGTAGTTTTCGGGAGTCTGTTTACGTATTGATACGGGTAGACAGTCGTGGCCGCTGTGCCAGCCGAGGTGTCATACTATATGCCGTGCCCCCCACAGAAGCCTCGAGATCTCACCAACCACTGTTGACGGGGCTGAGACAAACTTCGCAGATGCGATCGTATATTGGTTGAGCTGGCGAAACACGGCTTAGCCTAATCTGTCCGGGGAATGAAGTCAAAGGTTGTATAAACATACCAAAACGGGAAAGACTCTCCCCCCTCTGTGACAGCCACCCGGTCGTTGGACCCTAGGTTTTGGCTGCCGAAGATCCGGGTGGTTCGCTCCGCAAGTCTCCACATTCTAGTAAACGAACGTCATTGCAAACTACGAGATGAAGATCCTCTTGATTCCGCCCCAGCCTATCACATCTTTCAAGCAGGCCAAGCTTTTCTGCAACGCGGAAGTTATGACTCAGGGACCGCACACCAAACTCAGGCAGTAGCATTCAACATTAAGATTATCAACACGGAGCAGGCATAGGAGACTTGATCATGATCGTTGACAAGCGGCCAGGTATAACTATCGCCTCTTCCATGTCAGAAATTGCCAAGAACATCCTCCAACTCCACAGTGTTTCCATCACAAGTGACCTTTACAAAGATCCCATTCATCCTTGATATTCTCAGTGCAGTGAGGCACGAGGGGGAAGAGCCTGCGTAGGTCTCATCTTGAAGATCGAATGTCATATCGGCATCAGAGTCGATGTAGGGATCGTAATATTGTCTATGTCCGCGCCTGATTGGTCACATTGTGGAAAGGTACTCATGATGCTGAAATGTTGAAGATCTTTTGGATCTTTTGACCACTTCAGAGACAAGCTTGATATAGAATCTTATCAACAAGCTTGCCCATGTACAGGAACTCTTCCGGCTATTCGATAATACACCTCCCAATCCGAACCTGAGACGGTCTTCAAAATTATTAATAAGAGAATGGATTGAAGCAGACTCTGCTTACAGGATTTGACTTGATGAGTCGCCAAGACTCAACCTGGACTGCATCTCATATAACAACCCCTTCGAGTAGGGAGAACTTCTGGTGAAGATCCGAAATAACCGTGGAATGCTGCTCCAGAAGGTCACCCCGAAGCTCAATCAAAACACAACAGCTTGATCCCAATCACGTCGGTTTTTCCTTTCTTTTTCTTTCTTATTTTGGGAGGCAACTAGATCGCCACAGGGAGCCGACGCTGGTCTGCTTGTCCCCGGCGATGTCCGTGGGCCTCCACTTCCGGACCTCGGCCCTGAGCTCGACGCCCGGTACGCGGCTACCCCAGACCTGTTGGAGCAGCCAGGTGGGCAGGAGATGCTTCTTTCTCAGCCAGCCGAGCTCCTCGCCCTCGAGAGGGCGGATCATCTTGGTCCAGGTTATCTCTCCGCATACCGTGCTTCTCAGCCATCCCTTCAAACCAGAGTGTGAGGGTTTGTACATCGTACATCCAACTGATTGCAGTAGACTGCAACAAATGACCGTTTATATGTAATTTGGAGCCAACAAAAACAATCACTCTCGTTACTTTGTATCTACCATAGCTGCTCAGCAATTTCATGTCATGTCGGGCAATCAGAACACATCGTGCATTGCTTTTTCAAACACAAGGTTAACGTGGTTCCCGAGCGGCTGAAGCAGCTCAGTCTATGACAGGTGCCGGAGTGAGTGGTACAATATTCTGGAGTCTCTATGGTGATTTCTTTCCCTGGCCAGCCATTCCCGCGTTGGACAGTCCAAACACGCATACAAGTATTATCGCCCCTGTACTCGTAAATATTGTCCAAAACGCAGCCCTAAAGCCGTCCATCAATGCGACAGTTCCGTCTATGGCGTCTGAGTGCTCTGTGACGGAGGCAGCGATGGCGGCAGTCACAGCCAAGCCGACCGCATTGCCAAATTGAGCCACCTCATTGAAGATACCGCCGGCTAGAGACTGCACGTGAGGCGGAAATGCATCTGAGATGATGAGGTTTCCGACTGCAAAGAGGACTGACTGTTTGTCAGATTGTCTGTAATAGTGTTCTCTCAAGATCTATGCTTACTCCATGGATTGACTGGACAGAGGAATATTGCCCAGAATGGAGCTAACCAGTAGCTCTCATGAATTCGTGCCGTAGCCATCAGAGCTGGGGAGATGATACTGATCAAAGCAGATCCTATAACAAGTGTTCGAGTCTTCACCCTCGAGACGAGGTACACCATGGCAATATTGGTGCTTATTCCCATGACGATCTGAGGGAAGTATCTCAGAGAAGCTTGCAATGCCGACACTCCTTGCACCTGCTGGTAGCTAGGTACAATACATTAGAGATGGAGAAGAGTCTTCGCAGACGACAGAACTCACAAAAGTGTGGTAAAGTATTCAAAAGCGTTGAGTGATGCCCAGCAAAGGAAGACAGACAAACAAACCGATGTGAAGGGCATTTCACGCCACAGCCGGTTTGGGATCAGCGCGGGACGCTGTCTTTTCTCCTGGTAACGCATCCAGACCGGGAAGAGTGCCAGCAAAAACACTGCCATTATCAACAGTGGCAAGCTTGGTGCTGAGCTCAGGTTCTTGTATGATGAGGTCGCCAGCGCAAGCACATACATGATGACGCCGAATGAGGCGCTGAGTATCACAGCGCCCACCCAGTCGATTTCCTCACGCAAGCGGCGCCATTTGCTCTTGCCGCTGTCTGATGCGTGATGGACCACTGGAAGTGCTAACAATGAGACACCGGCCGTAACGAAGCTGAGCATTGCCATCAAGTAGTAGCTCCAGCGCCAACCGATTGTGTCTGCGAAGACGCCACCCAATACCAGTCCGAGCGCGTAGCCCATCGGCTGTGCCATGCCATTCATGGAGAAAGCTGCATTGCGCCATGACCCACGCGGAAACGTGTTTGTGATGAGACTGACGGTGGCCGGCAGGCACATGGCCATGGAGATACCGAGACAAGTGCGCCAGATGATCACCTGTATCCCGCTCTGGGAGAACCCCAGGGCGACAGTAAAGATAACGAAGAGGGCGCCGCCGCAGGCCCACACTAGCTTGGGCCCAACAACATCTGCAATGGCGCCGAAGATGAGGAGAAGACACCCCGCCGCGAGGGCGTATGTGGCGGCGGGCCCTGAGTGAAGTTGTTAGCGCCCTGCAACTCTTCATGCAGACTGATGGAGATCGCTTGGGAGCTCATACAGAGAATCAGGCTATCGGACAGCCCCACGTCACGCGCAATGTGAGGTAGAATGGCAATCAGAAGGCCCGATCCCATGGTGTTGAGAAAGTTGATCCCGGCAAGGGTGACGATGATCGCGATGCCTCTTGATTTGGAGACTTGCATGGCCATCGTGACCGCCGATTCTTCGCCTGAACTCCTCTCCTCGCCGGGAGATGCCCCGAGGCTAACTTCTCTGGGCTGTCGTTCGGGCTGTCCACGGGAGGCAAGCTCCAGAGCCACCTTGCCAAGCCCATCGTTGGCGATGCTGTCTACCATGTTGGGCAGCAGATGAGCTGGCAGCTGCAGAATTTTGGAACAAGGTCTCTGGGGCTTGGAAGAGAACTATGCGTATGCAAGCCTTTGCTAAGCTAGTGTATGGACCTCTTTTACTGTGTATGGGACTGGACATTCAGATGTGGCCATTTGCAAGTGGCTGTTCGCGCTGCCATACGAAAGTCAGTGGACATTGACACATGTCTTGCAGGACAGAGGACTGCGGTTTTCTGTTAGCATCCCCATTGCATGTAATCATGCAACAATCCATTCTCGATGGACTTCCGGGATTAAGGGTGATGATCTCTGGACGCGGAAGATATTCCCAAATCCCTGCCAGTGGCGGCGTCCGCGCGTGTACACCGCCGGCCCCATCTCCACTTGTACGAAGAGGCCAATGATCCGCGGTGAGAAGAGTTGCATATCCCCCAGGATCCAGTCATAACCGTTGACAGGGATTTAGCCAAAGTCGTGGCATTTTTGTACAGAAGGTATCAGGTTTAAGCTCAGCGTTCATGGGCCAAGGTTACACAATGTACCTTTCACTTCCGTTCAAGGATTTTAGGTTGCGTTGTTCTAGTCAAGTTTGGCATAGCCTTGCTGACTGCATCTCGCTTATGTTGTCAATACAAATTGCTTGTTTGCCTGTCATCAAATTTCTCTCACCCCTGAGATAGGTGGATTAGTGGTACACGCAAAAGGCCACGGAAAGGATTTAATCCTTGACGATAGTCTCACCGTGAAGTCTCCCAACCCCACGGATGTTCAGATATTGCATGTGTCAGAGAGCAAAGCGCCCCATAGCAGATGCATATGCAGTATGAAGCGTATTCAGCAAGGAGCGTATTCGAAGACGGACCGATTTACAGGCCACTAGCAGAAAGTCAACATGATGAGCAACATTAGAGAACAACCTAGACATCGTTCACAGAGATCAGAGTCCAGACAAGGCGATAGTGGGTACATTTTAGGCAGGCACGAAGAAAACATGCATAAACGAATCGATCCAAGAGGCAATCGAGAATCCTTCGCAGGATTCGGCGATCTGAAGAAAGTCAGCATCCTTGATCATCACGACATCATTCGTTACATGCGTTCAAACGAGAATCCCGCGGAGGCTGACAATTTTGCAGTTTTGGGTAAATCAAAACGTAATCATCATCGATGGCTATTGAAAGAAGGATATCAAAGTATTTCAAAGTAACCACTCAGGTCACTGCCTGGCCCTCGTGTAAATGAGTATCTTCATGAACCCCCGCTCTGTCCATCAACCAAGTTCCATCTTACTCCATTGCTCTGACAAGGCTTCAATTTCCTTGACCCGACTTGGGAATAGATACTTTCCTCCTCTGCCGTTCGTCTTCATACACCAAATAGAATGGCCACCAAGCAGAACGAGATCGTCCTCTACACTAACCATACGTGTACTTGTGGGTAGCTTCAAGGCACTCATTCCCTGTCAGAGCCGTGCAAAGAGGGCTAATTTACTCGGCCACAGGGGCCCACCGAGCGCACGTCGCGCTTCAGGAGCTTCAGCTCCCCTTTAAGGAGGTCAACATCAACGTGGACGGACCACGACCTGACTGGTTCCTCGAAATCAACCCTCGCGCACTGGTACCTGTCCTGTTCTTCAATGGCAAGAAGATCATCGAGTCTGCCATTGTCTGCCAGTTTCTTGCGGATATGTTCCCTTCGGCCCTGAGCCCCCCTCCAACCACGGTGGAAGGGGCAACCCGCCGTGCTGACATGTCCTTTTTTATCGATGCGTACTGGAACAAGTTTCACGTTAGCCTCTTCAAGCTCTTCGAAGCTCCAACGAAAGACGAAGAAGAAAAGGTTGTCGAAGAAGCAGTCACTAGTCTTGTGGCCGAGGTCGAGCCGCTCCTTGCCGATGCCAATCCCTTCTGGGGTGGGAGTGAGAAGCTCACTCTAGCA
Organism: Thyridium curvatum; assembly: GCF_004353045.1. Classification (NCBI taxonomy): domain Eukaryota; kingdom Fungi; phylum Ascomycota; class Sordariomycetes; order Thyridiales; family Thyridiaceae; genus Thyridium; species Thyridium curvatum. The sequence continues at coordinate 166,965 of NW_022156802.1, read as the reverse complement.
GAGGTGAGAATGCCCTATTACCACCATCTTACCATTTCTGTCTCCTCAAGAAAAGCTCGATCTAATTTTCTGAAGGTAATGATGGGCCCTTTCCTCCTTCGTGCCACCACCTTGTCCAAACACGGAGTCTATCCTCAAAGCCTGAACAACTCAATCGAGGAAAAAGCTCCCAACTTCCGCAGATGGGCTGTGGCTGTTTGCAAGCATCCGTCTGTGACGTCTGTGTTTCAGGAAGATGTCATTGTGGCCCGGTCGAAGGCCAAGCGTTCCAGGATGAGGCAGGCGGCTGGTCTGGCAGAATAGTGTTGAATGTCCTTTCTACATATTCGGGGTTTCTCTAAACTCTAGCTAGTCTGGAACGAATCAGATTGAGTCTTCTTTCCAAATCAGACGCGTTCTTACCGCCCCACGCGATGTCAGCCATGTTCTGTCCCGGGTCGATCACAGCTGTTGCTGTGACAATGGCTTCGCCAGACTTGACTAACTCGCCAAGGAGATCATACACATCTTCTACACCTCCACTGTACTCAAATGCTCCAAACTGCGCTAGTGGAAGACCTCTGTCTTTCAAGAAATGTCCCGACATGAAACAGATTGGCATGGACCCTGTGAACCGCGCATTGAGATCAACGACCCACTGCTCGCCATCCTTGTCGACGACGATGTCAACACCAGCCCAGCCTACAAATTCCTTGGGCAGGCGGGCAGTCGTGTCACTCACGGTGGCACGCACATAGTCGTGTAGCCTTTCTTGCGCGCTGTAGTCAATATAGCCGCCTGTCCACTTTCCTGTGGCCGTCAGGGTCTGCACCGTTACTCCCACAATGTGCGGGTCTTCGCGGTTGTCAGGGCCGACGACGAAATGAACACTCAAGTCTTCAACCAGGTCGACATAAGCCGACAGGATGAAATTGCGGACACCGCGCTGCTGCAACAGGATGAGCGCGGAGCGCGTCTCCAGCCGGCGCTGCTCGGTGGTGACAATGAATGTGCCAAAGCCGCAGCCGGCACGGCACAACTTGATTACAAAGGGCAGCGGGTGCTCGTCGAGGGTTGCCAGCGATGCTTCATCCAGCGGCATCAAAGTAGATGGGGGAGTGCGGATGCCAGAAGTAATGAGATACTCTTTGGAGTTGATGTCGTAGGCCAGCTGGGGATCGACGAGGCATTCGTGATCTTTCATCCATGCCTGTGGCCGCCAGAAATGAAGCTTCTGCCCCTTGGTGAGGTCCAGTAGCTTCTCAAACACCTGCCCGCCTTCGAGGTCAATGAACCGCGGCCGGTGGCGCTGCTCCGGAGGGAGCTGGTTGAGGGCACGTTCCATGCCGGTGGCCGTGACGTTTGGCTCAAAGAAGAGGACGTCCATGTCACCCAGGCCCACTGCCCTGCGCACGGGCTTTAGGCCAAGGATGACTTTCCGTAGCCGGGCAATTTCCTGTTTATCGTTCGAGTAAGGGACAGGCTCTTCGTCTTCCGGGTACATGAGCTCGCGGGGAAACTCTGGATGGAGATCCATATGACCAAAGACGCAGTGGGTTGTGACGATGAAAGGCCCCTTGATTCCGTGCTCACGGTACAGGTCCGCCAATGTCGTGTCGAGCCGCACTGAGCACATCTTTGCTGTTGATCGAAGGAAAGGGGTAACTTTGTGATGAGTTTGAAGCGTGTGGAATGATCAACTTCGAATGGCCAGGACAAAATTGTTTCATTCTTCAAGTTATTCATTGATATTGGTCAGTTCGCCCACGTTTGTGACCGAACCATGCTACTGTAACATCAATACGCTTCCTCTTCCCTTTGCCACATTTCGAAAGAACGATGTCACCCTGGGAAATAAGCATAAGCACACTGTCTTGAGGAATTATCCCCGAGAATTTGAGAAACCACGGGTAAAAGTCAGGAGGCGCATGGGAGGGGCGGTGTTTCTCCTTAAGCCCTGTAAGTCCGTCTGATCCCAGTCCGGCCCGGCCAGGCCGTTGACAGGGGTAGGATGTGAGAAGCTTGAATGATGGCCAATGATCCAAAGTTGAAGGATTCTTCAGGAACTGGATTGGTTGAGTTCACCAGCATGCACAAAGCGAGAGAAGCTCGACTAACGCGGTGATGAACCAAGAAGGAAGGACGTCCTGCCAAAGGCTTGCAAGACCATGAGATGCCACAGCGCGGTGAAGATGCTGTCGTGTCATAGTGTCATCTTGACGCTGGCTTGTGTCAACTCAAGTCTAGAGAGAAAGCAGTAAACGGCGCGTTAAAGGAGTGCAGGTCTGGGTTCATAAGTCCCCCCTGGCCTCTCTGAGTCTTAGATCTTCAGACTTACCTCGATATGGTCATAGTATTCTACAATACACAAGCATGGAGAACAAGATTTCCTTCCACCCAAAACCGCTTATCAACCCTTACATTGGGTCGCCGCGTATCCTTGTTATCGGAGGCGGTGTCACTGGGCTTGTCACCTCATGGGCGCTCCTTGATCGTGGCTATCATGTCACTGTCTTGGCCAAAGAGTGGGCGTCGTACGGTGAGGGCCCGCGTCTCACGTCTCAAATTGCGGGCGCTCTGTGGGAATACCCTCCGGCCGTCTGCGGTCAACATACAGATATCATCTCTCTTCACCACTCCAGGCGCTGGTGCATGACGGCCTACCGCATCTGGGATGCTATTGCTGCCGACCCAGAGCTGGTGGCCGTCTCCGGGGTTCGCATGAAGAAGTCAGCCTTCTTCTTCCCCTATGCAATCCCAGATGACCAGGTCCAGTTTCAGAAGATGCTCGATATTGAGAAGAGCGGCGTTCGAGGCTTTCTTCACTCGGCATCGCTGATCCAACACTACGGCATCAACCCTTCTCACGTTGTTGCCGACGCCTACGAGCTGCTCGCGCCCATTATTGATACTGACCAGGCCATGACGTGGCTCATGGATTTGGTTGAGAGCAAGGGCGCCACATTCGTTACCGAGACTATACACGGCGACATCTTCGACCATGAGTTGGAGCTACGCCAACGCTTCCACGCCGACGTCATCATCAATGCGACGGGTCTAGCAGGCTACGAGACAGCTGGGGACGCGTCTTGCTACCCTATCCGAGGCGGCCTCGTGCGCGTCATTAACGATGGCGTCGGCTTTCCTCGCGTCGATGCTGCGCTGAGTATCTCGGCAGACGCTGGCTACGGCGCCAACGAGATCGTCTTCATTGTGCCCCGGAGTGACCGTGTCCTCCTGCTTGGCGGGATCAGCGAACCTCACCAATGGGACCTGGACCACCGACTAGATACCCCCATTATCCAGCGTATGCGAGAGCGGTGCGAGGATTTCCTGCCCGTGCTTAAGAACGCTCAGCTTGACCCAGATTATCCACTCGCACAGGGGCTGCGACCCTTCCGCGGTTCGAATGTACGTGTCGAGAGGGAGCTGCGCAGGCATGGGGACGCCTCGACGCCGCTTGGGGCAGCTGTGAGCCGGATTGTACACAACTATGGCCACGGAGGTGCCGGTTGGAGCCTCTCATTCGGCTGTGCCGAAGATGTGCTTCATCTTGTCGAGGAGGCGCTCAACGACCTCCCACCCAGGCCGATGACGCTTGATGGACGGAATTACAAGTCAATCCCGGACAGGAAGGATATGGCTCGTTTGTAATCTGCACATGTTGCACGTGGACATTTTGAAGTGGCTTATTAGCCTACTTTTCTCCGAGACTCTGAGAGGTGTCGCCACAGCGTTATCTGAGACTACACATCTGCAATCGAGAGTAGTTTTAGCAATACATTGCTTTCTGTATTTCCTTTCTGCTCAGTTGAACACAAGCTAGTACGTTAGCTTCACAATGAACAAGTCATTTCTCGAGCAAAGGAATATACCATGGATGAAAGTGGTTTAGTCTGCTCGATATGACAGGTCATTCTGTGATTAAAATAAGGTTGAACCTCGTTGCAACCCTTCATCTGCAGCACAGGGCTCCGAAACAGATTGATTATTCGGACTTTTTAACGTCGCATCTTGCCTTGCTCGGACTTAGTGAGTTCATTGGCAGACATATACTTCAACGGATTATCATTTTATTAGTCCGATGATTTCGATGCTGTGAGAAGAATGTGCCGTGCGTCACGACAGCAACAATTTCAGTCAATTGGAAACCTGTGGTAGGCTTGGGGTGCCGTTCTCTGTCTCGCCTGAGACATCTGCATGTTCTTCGAAGTAGTGTTGCACTCGTTGGAGACAAACAACGGCAGCTAGCATCATTAGAATCGTCTGGAAGAGTGCAGTCGCTGTCGCTGGACTCGAAAGAAGCTGAAGGTAGACTAGGCGTGTGAAAATTCTCAAAACCGTCAACTCCGTGTCAGGAAGGGCTAAAGTGACTGCTGGAGAGAGCAGCAGGAATACAAATGCGTAGGCGGCTTGTGAAGTAGTCCGGATGTCGGTAGTGCTTGGCTGCACTAAGCCCATATTTACGGGCCTTCGGCACCGTCTGTCATGGAGTTTTGATGGCCCAACACCTTGACTTGAGTGAGATTAAACAGTACATTTCTAGTCAGACTGACTCCACCAAGAGGGGGATGCATTTGCCGTTCAACTTGCCCATCAGGGAACGAAAGACATGGACATCTTGATTGCTTGTCATTACAGACTCTCTTACAAGTTTGAAGAGTTTTAATACTCGTCCGTTGAGCATGTTGGGTTCTCTGCTTAGGTCGGCAACCACGTTTTCCAACAAGTGCCCTCTCAATCTCCTCCGCGATGGTGTCAAACAGTTGGGAAATTCTAGTCTTAAGCCACTGCACGATGTGTCCGTCGAATTGAGGGAGATCTCCTTGGTGACAATTGGTGGTTCTGGAGGAAGGGCCGGAAGGGCTGTGATGGATAGGAAGCTTCATTAGCTTTCGGCAAGGTATGGGTTTGAGTTGCATCTCAGCTGGATCAAGAATTCAGCAATTCCTTCATAGTGTGGTACCATTTCAGGTGGCGCGTACAGTAACATTCAATCATCGCCCCGACTTAGTTGTTGTCACAAATCTTGACCGCCTTTGAGCATCCTAAAAGAGTCCAAGAACCCCCGCCGGCCTTATCAATTCTGCCGCCCCACTAGCGATAACTCCCCTCTGGTGTAACTTTTTCTTTGACCTGCCCAAACTTTCGACGCCAAACAAACCGCTTCTTCACGCCCACTTCACCAGACCGAGTGCGAGAATCATGCCTTCGGTCGTGGAACCCAATGCCTGGGTGGCGCTCCGGCTGCCCTCTGAGATGGTCAAGGTGCTACAAGTAGTACCAAATACGTGAGTTCCTACCGCTTTCTTGCGAACGAAGCAGGCCCCTAAGCTCCTCCTCATCACTGACCGCGCATCTTTGATTCAGAGCCATCTCACTGGGCAAATACGGTGCTTTCCCCAGCAACCTGATTATAGGACGCCCTTACCACCTCACATACGAAATACTCGACAAGGAAGCCGACGAGAAGCTCAGCAGACTTCGTGTTGTGCCGACCGACGAGCTCTACGCAGATATCTTTGCGGACGAAGCCCGCGAGGAGGGCAGCTCTGCAGATGACTTGGACAACATCATAACCCCAGCCAATGGTGTCGAATACAGCCTCGTGGATGCCCAGACCAATGCGGTCGTCGCCAAGAGCAACATCGAGGCCATTGACGAGAAGGCGCGGCAGCTGCTGAGCTCGGAAGACATCGAGGAGCTGAAGAAGCACGGCGCCAATGCGGGCAAGGACCTGGTTGCCCAGTTGATGCTGTCGCATACGGCACTGGACGAGAAGACTTCCTTCTCGCTATCCAAATACAAGATCCTTAAGACCAAGAAGTTCATCCGGCGCTTCTCTGTGAGCCCGCTCGACCCTCTGGCGCTGGGCAACTTCCTCATAGACGAAAAGGATGTCGGTCCCAAGATCCTGGAGATGAGGGAGGAAATGGTGGCGCTCTTGGGCTGTTGGGCGAACATCCACTATGGAGGAGAGGAGTCTTTTCACGACGCTCCCGTTCCTGGCGCTACTGTCGCTCGGGACGGTGTAGAGAAGGTGTTGCCTTCTCAGTCAGAGCAAAAGCAGGGCCGGTGGCTGGTGATCGATGACACCGGAGGTCTCCTCGTTGCAGCAATGGCGGAGCGCATGGGCATACTCTACCCAGAGAACGCAGAGTCAAAGGCGGAGCAAGGAACAGACACAGAGACGGCCGAGTTGCCCGAGGAGACCTCCGAGTCCGCTCCCCCTAGGCGCAAATTCGTCCACCGCGACGACTTCCACATCCCGTATGCGCGTACCAACACCATCACCACCATCTATCCCAACACCCAAGCGAACCTCGCCTACCTTCGCTACTTCGGCTTCGACCCGGCCGACAACAACCCGCCCCCACACCCGCTCAACACCCACCTCATGGGCCTCACATGGCTGCAGCTCGTGGACCCGGACAGCGACTACACCTACCGCGCTACGCCGGAAGAGATCGACGACGAGACGTTGGCCACGCTCAAGGCCGCCCGGCGGGGCAACTACCACCGGAAGCGGCGCCGCTGGGCGCGCACGCGGCACATCGTGAACACAGCGCGGGCGGGCGAGTACGACGGCCTCGTCGTCGCCACGCAGATGGACCCCGTCTCCGTCCTGCGGCACACGCTTCCGCTTCTGGCCGGCGGTGCGCCCATCGCCGTGTACTCGCCGTCGGTCGAGTACCTGTCCAACCTGGCCGACTGCTTTAGCATCGCGCGGCGCACGGCCTGGACGAACCCCGCCGACGCGCCGGCCGAGACCCGGGGCAAGAGCGCCGAGGAGCTGGAGCGGTGGCAGGGCGACGACGAGTTCCCGCTCAACCCGACGCTGGTGGTGGCGCCGAGCGTGCAGACGAGCAGGGCGCGGAAGTGGCAGGTGCTGCCGGGCCGGACGCACCCCGTGATGTCGAGCAAGGGCGGAGCCGAGGGATATGTCTTTACGGCGTGGCGGGCGATGCCTGCGGAGGGACGGATCGAGGCTAGGGGACGATACAAGAAGCGGAAGGTTGCGGAGGATGCATGAGCTGGCCAACTATATGGCCTTGAACTTGGGAATAGCGTGAGGAGCAATTGGGTGCTGGATGAGCAAGCATGGGCAGGAGGATACTGGAGCGAGCTGATACCCCGGAATGCATATGCATGGAGCTTGACTTGAATCTTTTTTTCCCGTCAGGCCTGTAAAACTACTCATTTGTCAAACGGTTGACCGCCTTGTGACATTGCTCTATTGTGCCACCACACACAGCCTTCTTGGCGTCCTCGGTCTCTCTGTGCCATTCTTTCATCATCCAAGTTTTGAGGGGTGAACATTGCGCCTCTGTTTTCTTCACAATCCCTTACCCATAAACTTCCGCTTGGTGAAGCTCAGCCACCACTTGCTCGGCTTGCCATCGCCGCCCTCCTCGTACACCCTCGCCAGCAGCCGGATGGCCAGCTCGTGGCGGACCTGGGCCATGTACTGCCGGAGCAGCTCTGCGTCTTGCCTGTCTCGCGGGGCCTCGTACATCTATCAAGAGACACATAGCCTTCGTCAGCATTCTGTCTCTCTCCTCTCCCTCTTTCTCTCTGTCTGTCTCGCTGTACGTACCTGGTTCAGAGGGAAGCTCGGGTCGCCGGGGATGGCAAAGTTGTTGTCGAGGGCGAGGTTCATGACATCCTTGGTGGCGTCGCGCACGCCGGCCGAGGGCTTGATCTTGGACAGGCAGTCGCTGACGAACCAGATGCCGTAGACGAGCAGGCGGTCGGCGGGGCCCTGGATCTCAAAGTTGCGGAAGAAGGTGTTTGCGCGGAAGAGGGCGAGGACCTCGTCGAGGATGTCGTACGACTCGCTGTCCGGGTCCGGGGACTCGCCGGCGGGAAGGGCGGCGTCGAGGGGCAGCGTGTAGGCCGGGCCGCGGGTCTTGGTGCGGAGCGGCAGGAGGGGGAAGTTGCCGACCAGGCGGCCCTGGGCGACGGAGGGGTCCGAGTTGAATATTGAGTTGTAGGCCTGCGGATACAGAGAGAGGGAGGGAGGGAGGTTAGCTAGATGTCCATGTGCGCGGGCTATAGGTGGTGGATGGAGAGGTGGTTGGGTTGGAGAGCGAGAGGGAGCTGCGCCTGCGGGTGTGGACGGCGACAGAGACGGAATTGGGGAGTGTAACGGTCGAAGGAAAGCAGACATACCGGCATCTTGAAGTCTTGTCAGCCAATTCGGAGCCGGCGACTGACAGAGGAAAAGGAAGTGGTGCTGTTGTAGCAAGCAGATGTTGCGATATCGCGGGGAGCGGCCGTTTCCAGGTAGAGCGCAGCTGCACAGAGCTGACGTCTGTCTGGCTGGCTTGGCGTAACGAGCATGGTGGGGAGGGTCGGCAGCACATCACAGCACCCACAGAATCCTTGGCCTGACGCTGTTGTATCTCGGCCTGGAATTTCTGGCCGCCAAAACACAGACCAGCCCAGCTTGATGACTCAGAATGTGGCACTCCGTGCTGGTCGCCATCAAAGAATGTGGCTGAGCTTGACTCGACTCGGCTAAATGCGGCCAAGGGCTCTTGGCCACTGACTGGTGCCTAGTTTTCCGCTCACGTGCCTGCGCGTAACCCTGAAACCCTGATTCGCGTCGCAGCCAGGCAGGGCAGGTACCTGTCGCCAAACAGAGAGTGACAAGCGCAGCGCGTAGCTCTTGCTCCAGAGAGGCAGCTTGGTGCCCTGGCCGCACACAGTTGGGCGGGTCACCCCTCTCCAGGCCGCCAACATCGCCCCCCCGCCTCGCTCCCTCACACTGGGCGCTTGTCATGATTCAGCACCAATACCAGTCAGTACTTGTACCCAGGACCGGACCCAGAGACAGCATATATCTCTACCATCTGCAACCCCCGTCCTCTGCTTCACAGCTCGGGCGCATGTATTCTTTCTGTCTGTTTGCACCGTTCTATTGACATCTCGGCATTTGTACGCATACTGCATCACTATCTTGGGGGCTCCGGACTCACAGCGCACGCGTCTCAACTCGTTGCTTTTTGTTGATCGCCGGCAAGGTCCACCCCGCGTCGCAAGACGCCCGCTGACGCCAGTGCTGCAGCAGCGAGCCCGCGCAGCAATCGCCTTGCGCAGCCCATCGTCACCGGGGTGCGCGACCCAACTGTTCGGTACAGACAGCCAAACCGTATTGACTTGGTCGAGGTAAGTTTGCCTTTTCCTCAACCTCATGCGCTACTCATTCGCGGTGCGCCCATCTGATCATGCGCGTCGATGCTAACGACATGCTCAGGCTCAACAACACCTGTGCGGAACTATGTCTTCCACCCAGACCATGACCTCCTCCGTGTCGTCGTTGTCGTCGCAACGGTCGAGAGGTCTCAGGTCGTCCAAGAAAAGACACAGGATGCGCCCCATTATCCGCCCTGAGACCGGATCACTCTACGACATCATGCAGGAGAATCGCGGCACTGCTCTCTACGTCCTGCCCATCTGCTGGACAGACCTCCACGCCCGTCTCCTTGGCGCGCAGTTCATCCCTCGTGATCCAGTCTTGACGCCAGTACCTGCCACGCCACCGCTGTCGAGCCCGACGAGGCGCGGCCTACACGTCCGCCCCTCGCAGACTGCCGCCGCCATCAGTCGCGAACTCAATTTACTCCTGTCGCCCGAGACGTCGCGCCTGTTCTGCAAATACCGCGCTATCAAGACCATCCTGTCCACCTTTTATCCTGCCACCTTGTCGAAGCCCAGGAGTTCGTCTGAGCTCGACCTCTACTTTGGCGCTCGCGTCTTCCGCAAAGCTGTCCGCGTCCCCGTCTTGTGGAGACAGACGGAGCAGCCCAATGCCTCGTTCGACTCGGCCATCACCCAGCCGGCGGCATCGTTCGGAAGGATACCAACCGCAGCCTCGGAGCTCTTCGCCAACGATTCACAAGCGAGCTGCAGGAGCAGTCAGACTGCCCCAGATGCGCCCATGCTAGCTTACATCAATCGAAACCAGCTATCCTTGGTCCGTCGGCATCTGTTCCGCATCTCGATGGGGCCCGAAGATGGGGACCGCGCAAACACTCCCGTCTCGAGGTTACAATACCTGCGTTCCAAGGCGCTGTTCCCTGCAGATGTTGACCAAGACGCCCACTTTGTTGGCATTTTGCTGGCGATGGCCCAGGCTCACTTTTACTCGCAGCCTGGATCCAGAAACTCTTCCCAATCCTCGCGGTCAGCCGGCGCAAGCGCCAACAACTCTCAGCCTCTGCCCACCTTCCGCGAGGTCACAGTGCGACTCTTGACACATGACGACGACGCGGCCGACTTCATCGTCTACTCCGCCACAGTCTCTAGCGCCTTCTTACAGCGCTTCTCAGAGCCGTCAAAGGCCCCGATAATAGCTGACAGCACGACGGAGGGGGGTATCAAGATCGACTATACTAGGGTTCCTATCTGGCCTATTCTCGGCCTGAAGGAGCGGCTTGGCAAGGCCCTCGGTCACGATATTGCGGGCGACATCATCGAGGATAGCCACATTTTTGACGAACACTGCGGCTCGCAGGCCGAAGAGGAGCACCAAGCAACACCAGTAGAGCAAGAAGCGTCTCGCAACTTGAAACGCAGCATTGCTCAATGCGAAACGCTGTCCGAGGTGTTGACCAGCAGCTTCGAGGTTCGGGATGATGACAACAAGGGGGACAACAGCAGTGGCGATAGCCCTGCGGTCAGGAGGGTCGGTTCGCTGTCGCCGGCTGCGAAGAGGAGGTGTTCCTCCGCACGGGCAAGGTCTCTAGAGGTGTGCTAGTAGACGTTGCTGGGAAATGTGTTGGGCGTTTCGGTTGGAGAATCAGTATTGATATCATGGGCATTGTGTGCGATTGGCTGGTTAGTTGGCTAGTTGGTTGGTTGGTCAAGGGTCATCCATGATCGGTCTATGTTCCAAAGAGTTGAAGCATTCATTCAGGCGCTTGGTGCTGGGTTCTCTTAGCTAGGGAAAGGTTCAATCAAGTGCCGAGTAGATCACATGATATCATGGGTACACACATTTGCTTGGCATTGATGGGGTTGGGATATGAAGACAGACCTGGAGTTTCAGGTGGGCTAAGGATATATCGGATAGCTTGAGATACCAAAGAACTTTTTTGATTCGTTTTTCTGCAAAGAGATGTAATGTCCCGAAGCTTGTCAAGTTGTCTGGTGAGTCTTTTGCGTGTAATAAAATGCTGTTATCGAGAGCGAGTTGCATGTGAGTTGACTCGGGGATTCAGCACGACAAAAGTGAACTCTGTCCACGACACCAGTTGCACACAAGGTTTCCAAAGGTAGTTCTGGGGCGATATTATTCTTAGCTTACGGTTTATTGCCAAATCAAGTCGCGTAATGAAACTTGAAGTACACATAGTAAGGCGAAAAAGCATCAGGGAAGAGACAGAGAGCCAACAGTTTCAGTGGGTTGTCCATCTGCAACCACTACTTGAAGTTCCAGCCCCCCGGCTCCTCCCGAGAGCCATCCCCATCCAGCACCTCTAGCCTCTTGAAGGCCTTTGCGATCAAGGCCCGCAGCTGCTCCGTAGTCTTGCTGTCGAGGAACTCGAGCACGTGCTCCACCCTCTCGCCGGTCCCGTCCATGGTGATCACCCACATGTACTCGCTCCGGACCGTCCACTCCCCCCGAGGGGCCACCGCTGGCGCCCTCGATGATCCGGTCGTGGAAGAAGGCCTCGGACCGCGCCCAGACGACGACCTGGTTCAGCGACGGGTTGGGCCACGACCTGATCTCGCGCACGGGGAAGCTGCGCATCACCCGCCGCATCCGCGCGAGGTGGGCGTCGAACCCCGGGGCGTCGAGCGCCGGCGGCGGGTCCAGGGACGCCGGGGCGAACTCGTACCTGTAGCTGTCACCGAGGATGGACAGGATGGCCTTGGCGTCCAGCGGGTCGAAGACGCGGAGGTAGGCGGCGGCCGTTGCCGCGAGCGTGGCGGCGTGGGCTACCGTGCCGGCTGTCGTCGGGGGATCCATCTCCAGGTTGTTGGGGAATTTGGGGGTTAAATCGGCAGAGAGTTGGAGGTACCGAAAGGATCGCGAGTTCTGACTTTCCCAATTTCCAGTTGTTTGCTTGGATCAACTTATAACACATCGATCGCTTGCCCTTCTTAACTCCGGCCATCTTGGTGCCGACCCACTCCTCGTCCTCCGGGACGAACATCAATCTTCAACCAGGCACGCATGGCTGAGTGCGGTTTACCCTCGTTCCTTTGTGCTGAAAAGAGTTTTGGAAAGAAAATGCACTTCATTCCCCACCAAAGACCACCTTGACTCGGTGAATGCCCAAAAGCCCAGTTCCTTCTGAGCGCTTTGGAAACTCACCTCCCCCCCTAAGCCGGCAAGTTGTTAGCTTCAATGTCGAACTTAGCGCTCCTTCGCGATATGTGCCTTGGTTGGCTTCTTAGTTTCCGCTTTACCTACTGCTCCTTCCTTCATATTCAAGCAAATTGGACAACACCCGGACTTTTCCTCATCCTGCCTATCCCCAGGCCTCGTACTTTTCGGGGGGCTGATCTAACGCGGATATTATGCCCTCGGATGTTGAGCATTGGTTAAATGGGCGAACAGACACATCTGACAGCCCTTTAGAAATGGGGATAACCCATGTGACAGTCGACATATCGGGGTGGTAATAGTCCGTCAAAACACCCGGTTTAAACAGTGTCTCCGGCCACATGCTGTAGGTCGTATCTCCGGGTGAAAATTCTGGGGAGAGCATTCAACAAGATTCCGCGCGCTTGCAGTTCAGACTTGGCTACCGGGGAGTCCTACTTTTAAGCGGGATTGATCAGCGGTGGTTCCATGAATATCCCTACTCGGGGCTGAGACCAGCTCGTTATAGACAACTTAGAACCACGCAAGAGCCAGTCAACATGAAGCTAGTCATAGAATTCCTGAATTATCTCAACTTGCGGGCTCTTCAGATATGGTCTTCTGAGGTGGGACATCTTGACCCTCAATGAGGGCAACTTTATCTATGGATGTTTCTATTGGATCGAGAACAATAGCTGTGGGTGCTTATGGCAATTGATAATGAATACCAAGTTGCAGACTCGAACAATTCGCTTTGTGTCTATCGTCTATGGCAGGGGAGGGGTTGATGGTAGGGTGAATGTAAATTGGAACGGACTAAAGGATCTTCAGGACCAGGAACACTGACCTGGGTCACTTTAGCATCTCCTCTTTCTCACAATGATTAACTCTGATATCAAGACCGTCTGGGCAAGGTCTGATGGTTCAGTGCAAGGCCCCACCAAGTGACAAGCACCCTCTTCACTTTGGTCCTAGTCACCCTCAGCCTTGAAATCTTTAAAATCTTCCACCACACACCGCTTTGTTTTCTTCTCTCTCTTCCAAATTAACAACCATTGCCGAAGTTAAGCCGACAGCATGGGCCATTGCAAGATGGTTACTTCGACGCTAACTCAGGTCCTGGGGCAGGGAAGCCTTTTCCCTCCTCCACAAGAGGTGGAATTCAAATTCCTCCAATTCGCGACAATGAACGAAGCCTGGTTCAAAGAGGAAGCCGGCACCACCGAGGCCGACGCCAGCACCAAGAACATGGCCAGCTTCAACCACCTCCCAGATATGATCATCGAGGAAGGCACTGGAGGCAAGTCAGCCAAGCCATTCTTGGCGCGTGCTCGCCTAGATTCGAATCCTCGCAACCCGCCAAAGAGCGATGGCCCTTGGGGCGGGTGCGATCGCATCGCAACCCCCCTTGGCCGCCACCCGCTGGTCAAGATCTTTGACGACGTCTGCCAGGACGGCAGTCAGAAGACTTTGCGTCAAAAGCTCATCGCCATCATATGGAATGACCAGCCAAGCGGCATTCTTGCCGTCCGCGCCGGGTTTGCGCTCCAGGACACCGAGAATTTCCCTACCATCGTCCTGGCACTCCAGTACGGTGCTGTTGCGACTGACCGCGCAGTCGCCATCGTCACCGAGGCCGCCAATCATGTCTTTCAGTATGTTGCCCTTCTACTTCCAGTACCTATTTGAGATCCTTGATCTGGGGCAACAGGCCATGGTTTCACTCCTCATCCAGTCCTGCCCTCTTTCGCTTCTTTCCAGTCCTATTTAAGCTGACTCAATACTCTCCCCTTCAGGTTCAAGGAGTTGCATGATCTATCTATCGAAGTCATCGAGGCCGACTTCTCACTCCATACCAGCGAGGATGTCGACTTTTCGCAGCGCTTCCGACCGATCCCCCTTCCTGGAATCGGACTTGGACGAGCCGATCGCTTGATTTGTGGAGGAACACTTGGATGCTACCTGCAGCTGCATCTTGAGCCCAAGCCCGAGGCGCGAAAGACAGGCCTCGAGTCCAAGATCGTGTATCTGGCCCTGACTTGTCACCATGTTCTTTCAGGTATATCTCAACTATCCTATTTCTTTTGAAACGTTTCAGAAGACTGATCCTTGATTTTTTGGAGGTGAACAGACCGCATCAAGGCAGTTTTGCCCAGTGATGAGGCGGCTGTCATCAACCAACCCTCCCCATCCGAGGTAGAGTTCTAGAAGAGCCTTCTCGATTGTGGCGCAGAACAAACAACCCCACAATTCAAACTTCTGAAGATCAAGCAGGAAGCCGGAGCGCTTAGAGCCACAGAACAGAAGTGTATTGAAATGATGGAGGAGATGGACCGGATCAATGAGGAACGCTACCACAAGGTGTGCCAGTTTGATTGTGGTTTTGGCAAGGTTTTGGCCACTTCAGGCTACGACAAGTGTGTCTTCCTTGACGGAGAGGAAGAGAAAGCTGCTCTTGATCGTATGATTAGCGACTGGGGTCTAGTCCAGATCCACCAGAGTCGACTCGATTCGGCAGATGCTTTGCCTTCTTCGGTAAGTTGAGACCTCTTTGGTGTTAACAGTAGTGGCTGTACCTAGCTAACAAAAGGTCTTCAGTCGCTATCCCTCGAGCAGCTCATAGTCTATAAATCTTTAGGCCGGTTTCTCGTCCCGTCTAGTGCTGAGAACCCAGATTTTCCGAACAACGGTATTTGTTCAATCGACGACCTGCTCGCGACATTGGGAGATGAAGACGACCCAAAGCGCATCATTTTCAAGCATGGAAATGCCTCTGGCGCTCGTCGTGGCGCTATCAGTGATCTTCGCGCCACAATCTTCATGCGACACACGGCAGATGGCCAACCCTGCATACTGGCTGGACAAGCAGTGCTCGCCGTCGTTCCGCCCAAGGACCAGAAATACTACGTGGGTAGATCGAATGACTTTGGTCGTAAAGGCGACTCTGGCAGCATCGTCCATGCCTATGATGGTAGCGCCCTGGGCATCTATTTTGGCGGTCAGTCGGAACAACACTACGATCCCCGCAACCCGAAGGTGTCTTCCCTAGACGGCCTGCACTTTGTGCAGGCAATGTCCGACGCATTGCCCGAGATGCACGATGTTCTGGGTCCGGTCTATCCTGACTTCGACGTCAAGATCGTCCAGTGCTGGGACATGGATGACTGAGTTTGCAGGGTGGTATCTGCCAACAGGAGGTCAGGAGACAGATGGTCATGGCATGGCCATTACTTCAGTGCGTCGTCGAGCCTTCATCGCGGAGGAATCGGGGGGAGTATTGGGGGCTTTCTTATGCGTATTCGGAGTTTGGTGTGCGGCCAAAGTTGCTCTGGAACGTGGATGAGCGATCGACTCTTGGGGTGTCGCCTGGGTCTTAAAGAGACTATTGACTCCGCCTGGAGACTCTTCACTGTGTAAAGTAGCCTACTGAATGACCTGACTTCTTTCACATCCAGATACTGCTCTCTACTGACCATGACGGGTATCATTTTTCTTTTCACTTGTGACCGTGGGCCGGTGGACTAAGCCCACAAGGATACGCGCTCGTTTTCAAGCCTGGACAATACCTTTCACCGTTTGCTTTTTTGAGATTACCTCTGGAACTCAATCCCAAACTCCCCGGCATCAGGCATTCTCAAGATTGTGATTCAGAAGATGGCAATCCTGGTGCCCAAAACATGTATTGGGATGCATAGACGATGGCTAGCAAGACACGCATGCCTTGGACAAGTCTCAACGCCATGACTGCGTGTCCATGGCCGCAAGCAACATCATAGCAGCTACACGCTGCAATATCACCGAGTTCCTCGTTGGTCTGAGTCTTGGACGTGTTGAGTTTGCGTTGCATGGCCCATGTGTGCTAATTGCAGAGAAATGAAGAGGCGAGCCATTCTTGAAGATGCTGGTGAACATTATCTATATCTGTCCCGACACTTCCCCTCGACCAAGAGGATGAAGCGTCACTTTCCGCGCCTTCCTGGGCCTTCGTGTCTCTCTTCTGAGGTCACATTAGCCCCAGCCTTCTCCCCCTCCATACCATCCACGCATTGATAACTCCGCAAAGGACCAGCGACACGTCGAGACCGCAATCATGACCCGGAACTGCTCGCGCCCGCGAAAGTTGCCGATCAGGCGATGCCACCCAGCGACGACCACATCGCACTACATGATGTTGATGTACTGGACATAGTCTTCCCCGGCCGTCAGCAACACAAAATCCTCCCGCTCGGCCGCACTCGTGCACTCGAAGGACCACTCCGGGTCCCCCGGCCACGACATGTAGCGGACGTTGCGATCCCAGTACGGCAGCAGCACGGTGGAGGCGGCCCAGCAGGCGCCGCAGAGCACGTCGGTCGCGATGAGAGGCTTGATAGCGTAGGGGAGAGGGCAGCACTGGAGGAAGACGACGTAGAGCGGGACGAGGGTTGTGAGGGCGCCGAACGAGACGGCCGCAATCTCGGGGTTCACCTTGATCATCTGCTTGGGCGCAACGGCGATATAGACCACCATAAAGAACAGGAGGAAGGCGAGCATGCAGCGGAAGAGCTCCACTCCGGGTTGGGGCGTGGGCCGTGGCATAATGCGTTGCAGTGGGTGATGTGTCTCGGTTTTGATAGAATCGTTGCGTCTTTGTGCTATGAGCTGCGTCCCATGTCTCTGGACAGCATGAGAAACCTGCAGTACGTGGGGTATGTGGCATTGCCGTTCGGGTATGATGGGCTTTATTGTTGGCCGTGATCCGATCGATATCTATCATGATTCATCTCCCCATGAGCCTGGCTGCCACACCCAAGGTAGGCGTTGTTCAGCTGACGCCCTGCCCTATCTGTGGGGAGACAGCACTAAACTTAGCACTGGAGCGGTTAACTACAGCGCCTTCCTCCCTACTAAAACTCCCTGCTGGCGGCGCACGTGGCGGTCGCCAAGCGCGCTCTGGCCCGTGTACAGCCTCGCTCCGCTTGGGAGAGTGGAAACTGCTGAAGACCGTGCCCCGACAACTGCAGAGGAAACTCTTTGAAGTAGCACGGCGGCCAAGCGTCAGATATCAACACTTCCGGAAAGCCTGCAAAGACCCTCATGGGCTGCCTCTCCATTGTGTCCCTAATAGTAGTATGTGACTAGCTAAGAGTCTCTAGAGGCCATTACGGAAAGAGAAAAAGAAGCCACCCAGGCTAGAAACTCCCTCAAGCAGTCGAATAATCCATTTGGGGAGATACGATATCTCCTCCATGCCCATGTGGCTCATACTAGCCTTCGGAAAAAATACAAGCTCCTTCTCATAGCCCTCGTACGCAGGATCATTGTGAATCATCTCCTCGATACCATCGAAGATGGTATCAATCCGCTGAGCGAAATGGATGCCATCGGCAGAGGATGGGAAGGGGTTCCGAGGTCCCACCTTGAACTGGCCTCCCCAGTAACAAGCTAGGTATCTGCCCTGGTAGTCGTAGACCATGCTTCCAGAATCTCCAGGAGCACCGAAACATGCGCCCGAGTAGCATGAGCTTTTGGAGCCTAACGGCGAAACAAGGAGGATAGTTGAGCCGCTTAGTTCACATGTGTCCTGTTCCTGGTTGTACGTATGGGAGCCGAAGACTCTGGCGTCAATGTCGTTGATTGCGCCACAGGTTGGTCCTGTGGTGCTGCCAATCTTGAAAGCCATTCTCTCAATGCTACCCTGGGCTCCTAGTCCCTGCTTCAGCTCGTCGATCGGAGAGATGCCGTTGTGTGGTTGAAGATAGCGAGTCTTCTGAACGCTGCCAATGATATTCTTGAACTCGCTGATTTCAGGAAAAGTCAGACCCTATTTAGTTATATAATGTTAATAGATGGACAGATAAGGACAGATAAACTGCCCAATGAAAGTAAAAGAGGCAGGGGTGGGATCAAAAACGCCAAAGAAGAAAGCTAAGAAAGAAAAACTCACGCTGGTCATTTGGCCAAGGCCCTGGGCTCGCTTGGGGTGTAACTTGACAAGACCCCAGTCATGGAGGATCGTGCTAGAGGGCCATAGTTGACCTGGAGAGCAGATTGATGACGAATGGCCAGAAGCACAG
Organism: Thyridium curvatum; assembly: GCF_004353045.1. NCBI lineage: Eukaryota > Fungi > Ascomycota > Sordariomycetes > Thyridiales > Thyridiaceae > Thyridium > Thyridium curvatum. The sequence continues at coordinate 148,614 of NW_022156802.1, read as the reverse complement.
TAAACTGTGCCTAGATGAGGATCAAATCCTGTGAGTCGGGTGTTCGCATTGAAGCGTTGTAGCTCGTACTCCTCCTCTGCAGTGAGCGTTGCACCAGTCTGTTGCTTGGTATTGAGGACTGCCATGTCATGTTGATAGGCCTGAGCAGAGGTGGCATGGCTCTGGGCACCACCATGCAAAAGAGTCTCCTAGGCCTCATATTCCATGGGGGCTGGGCTTTGCACAGAGGCTGGCGTGTTGGTTGTGTCCGCTGGATGGATTGGATGGATGTCATCTGCGAAGTTGCAACTCTGTGAGAATGGGGAACCGTGGACAAGAGTAGGTAGTTGTGAAAAATTAACATACCACTTAGGGCGTGATGGGCCGTCAAGGCAAACCAGACAGTCTCCTCCTTCGGCGCTTGGCCTTCTGGGCATGTCTTAGGGCGGAGGACCAGCTTGATGTAACATCCAAGTGTGGCGGTTCCGTCTGAACGATCCGAAAGGCCTAGTCCGACACCTGGTGTGAGAGTATCTTTGAAAGACTGCTCAAACGAGTGATAATAGCTCAGGGAACGAAGTTCCGTGGTGCTGGATGTATGGTGTCCGAACGTGCCTTCCAGTACCTCGACGGACAAATCTCGCAGCGGCTCGAACCTGAGATGAGTTTCATGTTAGTGAAAAGCTGATAGCGATAGCCTAGTAACAATCAACGATCCTGGTGTTGCTCACTGGAAGATATAGTTGGCAGCCTTTGAAGCCATCTTGGCTGCCTGGTCCATCGTCATTGTGTCCTCACGAACGAAGAGATGGATTGTTGGATATTGCTCCTCGTCAGGCGCATAGACAAACCCGTTTCTGAGAACCACGATCGCGGAAGGCGATCCTTCCTGAATAATGGCCGTCATCATCTCGCAAATTGTCTTGTCGCGGCCCTCAAGCTTGGCCTCCCAAAGCTTGACGATCGGATGCGGCCCGATGACGGTGGGGATGCGGTCGAACAAATGACCCCGGTGGGGAGCGAAGGTTGGTGAAGGATGTCGCGGCTTCGAGTCGAGACGGGCGCGTGCCAGAAACGGCTTTGCCGTCTGCGATCCGGTGCCGGTCTCGATGAAGATTTCCGGGAGTTGGTCTTGATGTTGGCCTTGGCCCCGGTGGGATGCCTCGAGATCAACCATCTTGGCCGATTGTCAGAACTTGGGTGACTCGGGCGGGTCGCACTTATTGAGAGATTGGTGACAGGGTTGAGGGGAAGAATCGAGGAGGAATGGAGGTTGAGGATGAAGGAGGAAGTGGGGGAAACAAACTAGTGTGGGATGGATTATCTAAATTCTTTTGTGCTGGTGAATGGTGAATGCTTTCTCAAGGGGGCTTGAATGGGCCAAGGTGTTTTGCTGAGACTTAGGGCACTGGAATTCAAAACCACTACCTAAAACCGATGGGGGTTTATGGACATTCAAATACTTACTTCTATTAGCAACCCGTCAACTATCTGAGCACCACTTGTCTGGCCCCCATCAAGTTGTTTGGTCTGTAACAGTCGCCTGCCTCGCGCCGCTTGTCTGTCTCCTTAGGGGTTGGCACCAAATGTATATATTCATGACCACTGCCAATCTGGTTTCGTCCTAAACCTTTGCTCCAGGGGTCATTTTCTCTGCCGTCATGCATTGTGCACACTGTGGAATTCATTCGGTGTACCTAGAGAATATCTCTGATTTCCATGGCTATGTCTCTCAATGGTGACTGAAAGAAAGGATTTGATGATTTTGAAGGCTTGCTAACAGTAACAAGCGGTATTAACAGCATGAAAGCAATATTGTTATTGGTCAGAGATGAGGTTCAGCTCCTTTGTATTGATGATACCAAATGATAGTCAATCGCTAAGTTGCTAAGATTTGAGTACGTGGCAATCCAGAACTCTTGTATTGGCCGGCCAAGATATTAAGCGCATGGCACAAACGGTTGCAAACGCCCCAAGGCTTTTACGGCCGGGCTGGCACAACGGGTCGGCACCTCGAAAGTAGGGAGCACGTGCCTCCGGCCATGGATACGTTCCAGTGCAGGCATTTGAAAGACGGGATCCTCGTGTCTTATAATGGGGCAGGGCACACGTCTTCAGTGCCCAGGCACAGAGTTCCCAGTGGGAGTGAGCCCTTCCACCGACCTGCCCCCTCCTGCGATTGAGTGCTTGGGCTGGTAGCAGACCCATTCCCACATTGCTGTACTGGTGTACATGGCAAAACCCGCCTTTATTACCCTGAATTATCCTACAGATGTCTGTGTCGGAGTAAGAGTCGAAAGGAAACTCAATTGTCGAGCGGATCAGCGGTCTCAGTTGCCATCTCCACTGTTTTGGGACATCGTTCTGAGATTAACGAATTGGGACCGAGAATACCGGCCGGTACCAGAAAGCAAATGAAAGTAGAAGTTGCCAGAAGGAAGGAAATTCAGCTCGAGGGCCAAGGAGGTTTGAAGTGAGTCTTCGAAATGCTGAGAAATAAAGCAATATCAATGTCCCAAAGGAGCGCTATTGGAACTAAAAGCTCACCAACCGGTCTCCACAGAATGTGCCCAGGCCAATGGCAACTCCACATGCCTACATGTGCTGTGATGTAAGTGGACCTGTTCACAACTATTATACCGGAGAATATCAACTTTTATGCCTCAAGTTATGCAGAGATGCGCGTCTATAAGATGCCCCCAGTCCCGAGATACCCTGCCTATGATATAGGATGTCCGCAATGCAAGCCTAGCTGATTGTATCCAGTTCGCCCAAGATGAAGGCCATCTTTGCTGCTGCGCTGTTCGCCCAGGCGACTGGCGCGCTCAATATCTTGATGAACAACGATGACGGCTTCGGCGTCTCTAACATCCGCGAGTTGTATCGTCTTCTTGTCGAGGCGGGCCACCATGTTGTCATGGTCGCCCCTGCGACCGACCAGTCCGGCCAGGGCGGCCGCATGAGCATCGACACCTCACCCACACTCTCAAAAGCTACGCCGTACGGCATCGTCCCTGCTGGCTCCCCTTCTCTGGGCAGGGATCCCCACGACGGTAACATCTGGTACTACAACGGCACGCCGGCAACTTGCACCATGGTCGCGCTCGACTACGTCCTGCCCAGATTCTTCCCCAACATGTCGACCCCGGACCTCTTTGTTGCCGGCCCCAACTTTGGCAATAACGTGGGCACGTTCGCGTTCACCGGCTCCGGCACCATCGGGTCCACTTACACCGCCATTCAGCGCAACATCCCCGGCATCGCCTTCTCGGCCGCGAACCCGACCTCGAGCTACCTCGAGGTCAACAGCACCAACCACCCTGCGACCTTGGCGGCCGTCCAGGCCGTCAAGTTTGTCAACAAACTTGCCAAGAACACCCCTGCCGGCAAGCCGCTCCTCCCCCTGGGCTATGGCATCAACGTCAATATCCCGAACCTGAATAGCACCTGCAGCAGCCCCCGCCTTGTACAGACCCGTTTCTCGGGCAAGTCTGGCATGCCCAAGCTGGCATTCAACGAGACAAGCGGCCTCGTGGGGCTGGCCGGCAGTCCCAGCAACTATCTGGGATATGTGACTGAGGGCGCGAATCAGTGCATCAATGGTGACTGCAAGCTGGTGGGCGAGAGCGTGGCCGTCCTGGAATGCGAGACGGCTGTCACCATCTTCACGGTGGACTACACTGCCCCAGTCAACGATAAGACGGATGGTGTTGTGAAAGCAGTTTTCGGTGGCTCGACTTCATGCCAGCCGAGGAAACAGTAAAGCGTAGAATATACGGAGAGTATGTTGCTCTCATAGTAGGAGTAGGCTTTGTCTTGTTAACATATTGAATCCCTGTGTACATAGCTTACTGTTCGGTGCTTCGATATCGTCACTACTACGATCTAAGAATGATAGTAATTCTTTCTACCCAAATCGAAGTGGTTTTGCGAGGGCAGATTGCCTGAGAAGAACTGGCTTCAATTGTTGTAGGAACAGAATATGTCCACCTGGGCTGGCCAAATTAGCGTCACTCCAGGTAAACAATACCCAACACCAGAATCAAATTCCCCTGCCAGGCTGGCTAGCACGTGCGTTTGATGGTTTATTGTTTGCGTCCTCAGGCCTTCAAGAGCAATATCTCTTTGTGAATGCATTGCGAATGCTAAAGACCGCGATGCTATGAATTGGTCTTCTCCAAGCTATGCCATGCACTTGAAGTACGGAGCACAAAGAGCCAACCCCCAGCTACGGTTCCTTTCATCTTTGTTTTTTAATCTAACTGCGTCGCGGAGTTAAAGGTTATTCTCCTGTATTCTCACTTGTTGTTCTCTCAAACCCCAGAAACCGTCCCCGCCGATAGACACAAATACCGCCACACCCATGAGCTGTCCAAAGAATATGAGAGCCAGCCCTATCAGCAGGTCCTGCTTGGGGAGCACCGTTTCGTGCTATTGAAAAGAAGAGTCTTGTATTGTTCGTATTGCAGTCTTCCCCTGAGAGCACAGCAGAGTTTAAATGATTCAGTAAAACCCCAAAGTTGTTCATTGACATCAACTTTGTTTCCCTCCCTGGCGAATGAATGCCGCTTGGACCGTTCAGAGGAAACTCGGGACTTACGGAAGATAAGTCACTGGAGAGACATAGTTCCATCTCTTGGCATATGATTGGTCATTGTAAGAGGTGGGGCAGCTTCCGGCACTTACGGGGGGGGATAAGGTGATCATTTCTGGTATTAACTAATTACTTGTCGTTCCGTAGTGGCAGGAATCCTTGATCCTTCACATTGCACCCCTTTCCACGCGAATTGTCCGCCTTGACAACTGCAAAAAGAATGCCGGATCAACGGGAACAATACTCGGTTGGTCTTCTGGTTCTGAGACTGCTTAAATAATGCAGTTATGCGCTAACAGTCAGAGCTCCTAGTGCGATGCGTGCCGGTCGCGCAAGGTTAACCTCCGAATCCACGACAGAAGTAAACAGGTACTCTTTAGCTAATACCAATATGGCATCGGCAGGTCCGGTGTTCTCGCGAAGGCTCAGGCTGCCAGCGATGTAAGAACGAAGACGTCGCTTGTTCTTACTCACGCTCTGGTATCATCAGGCGTAATCGGAAGCGCAATGTATCAAAACCAATCCCTCGCCACCAGCATACAGACAGTCGACCACAAATCCCGCGAAGTGATCTGAGAGCGCCTCCGGAAGCGGACACTGGCGGCGGCCCCGGCACCAGTACGCACGAGAGGCTGCAAAGGCTAATTGGTAGAGATCATCATTCTCTGAAATCACTCGCGTCCCTGCTTGAAGAGAATGCTGCTATCTGGCAAGACTCATCTGCGTTTGAAATTTTGGCAGAGGAACCGACGTCTGAATACTTGATCTTTGATTCCGGACAAACTCGCGCCTGGGTTGATGGTAAGCTCTGGTCCTCTTCCTCCGCCATGCTCTAACACGCCGTCTAGATTTCATCGCGACTCTGGAAGATGAAAGATTGTTGTTCACATCGGCTCCTCTCGAGGTTCTCGACGCATTAGCAACTTCAAGGCCAGGTCAAATTCAAGACCGGGCTTGGCTCATCATGTTCTACAGTGTCACACTGGCTTCCTTGTCTTCTGCCAACTCCTTTCATGATCCGCTGAAACGCGACCTGAAGCGTAACCTCTGGCTGTCATTCAACGACGCCAAGTTCCTCCTCGTGCCAAGTGCAGCGAGCATCCAAGCCTTGATCTTCATGGCATGCTACGCTGAAGAGTACATGGCACCGTCTATATGTTGGTCCTTGATCAACACAGCATGTACAATGCTGCAGGCGTTGGGTGTCAACAATTGGCGCATCGATGCCCCGACACGAGAACTGCGCAGCTTGGTTTTTTGGCGACTGAACGTCTTGGACAAAACCATGTCGCTCATACTGGGACGGCCCCCGGCATTCCATCGCGAAATGGAAGCCAGCATTGGGCTACCGACACTGGAAAAGCTGCACCAGCCTGCCCATGGCCTACCTTCGCTTTTCCAGGCTCATTACAAGGATCAGATGCACAGATACTCGCGGGTCATGTCAGACACATGGCACTGCCTCTACGGTATGGAGACTGAAGAGGCACCCAACGTCAACGAGAGGTTGGAAACATGGCACCGAGAAGCTACGCAGGTAATTATAAATCATGTGTTTGCCAAATAGCATCATTCTTACCTCGATATGCAGGTACTCGAGGCGGCCGCGCTAGCAGAGAAGCCGCTTCTCGACCCGGACGCTGCAGCATCGGTTGACCACAGCCTGAAAACACTGCACTTCCACGCTTACTCTCTACAAGTTCTTCTTACCATATCCTGTAGGGAGTTGCGACCGAAGTCAATGACTCCAACACTGAAAATGTTAAAGTTGTTGCCACAATTCGCCAGTCTGGAACGGAAGAGAGAGCCTTTTGCCTGTCTCCTCTGGCAGCGCCTACACTGCCCGCTGACGGCTTTTGGGAGCCTTTGGGGCGACACATTGATGAAAGGCAGGGCGAACATTGAGCAGAGCAAGAAGTCTCTGGAAGCTATCGAAACTGTACCGGCTTATCTTGGTAGGCTGCAGGCGCGTAACGCCCTGGCTGGGAGACTGCAGGGCACGACGGAATCGTTCATCAAGCACTGCAAGTCAATACTGTTTGAGGAGCTACCAAGTAAGTTAGGCTTTAATCTCTTTGACCTCGTTGGTCATAACTAACAGCGATCAGGGGCCGGTACTCTGACCGTGATGGCATCTGATGCACTTCGGAGTGATGGACAATCACCCAGTCAGCCCATAGAGCTCTTGACTCCTGGTCCCTCCACTGGCATGACGGATCCACGAGCGACGTCAAATGCTGACGATAAATCCATGGGAGACATACTGGACTGGTCTGACAGTTCATTGTTTGACACAACTTTTGATTGGTTTGCATGGAGCGGTCAGAGCTTCGTGTGAGCGGTAATAACTGTCTGAATAATAATTGTGACAAAATGGAGGACGGGGTACGGGAGCCAGTCTCGAGGACTGTGTGTGCTTCAGTCTTACTGTCATCAGAAAAGAATAAAATGATTGGCCATTTCTATGCATCATGTGACTCTCATACCCCTAACATCATGCAACCGCCACCTTGTACCAGTCCTGAATGGCCGTCAAGGTTGGGTTGTATGGGATTAACACCCCCTCTTATTCTCACGCCGACCCGAACCAACCCGACAACAACTTCATGCCCTCACCCCACATACACACCAGCAACCAGCTGGACACAATCTCTTAAACTATAAGCCCCGAGTGCCAGCCTGGTGACAACCGCAACCTAGCAAGCTGTCTTGCCATGCAGAGATTGATGTCCCTTGTGCTTGGGAGTGTGCCCCCGCCACCTCGCCCGGACCCGGTCACCATCACAGGCATTAGGTTCCCCGCTGACGGTTCCAAGCCACACCTTGTGCCTCTTACGACAACCTCTGATGTACTTGAAGGGGTTGATGGATTTTGGGGACACGTGCCTGACTTTCGAGAGTTCTGGAAACCGGCGCGGGCGTGGCAGCGGCGAGATGTCGAGTCCTTCACCCTTGAAAACCAGCCGATCGGCAGCTACAACGGGCGGTATATCCTGTTCTACTCCTTCGACCTTGAGTCACTGCCCGAGAACAACAACTTCCCCAAGGGTATCTTTGGCAGGGAGCGCGCGTTTGCTGGAGACGCCTTTGTTGTCAAGATGGACAACACAAGCTACGAGACTGGTGGGTGGGCCGCGTGGGAGAGTGTGCCTTCGGATATTTTGAGCGTGCCAGTCATGGCAATGTGATTGATTAACAGTGTTCGCTTCTATTTAATCTTAAAAGGTATATCTGTCCCATGCCACACTGAAGTCTCGCGTGACGATGGTCAAGACTGGCGGGGAACTCGTACACGCAGAACTGAAATGAGCTGGCAGGGTTGAGCGGTTTCGAAACGGAGAGGAAAGCAATCCGTCCAAGAAAGAGGCACTGCTTCTTTCTCAGCTGTTACTTTGCTGGTCTCAGAGGTAAGGTGTCCAGGTTATCCTCCGAGAATTCGGGCATCTACAAGACGGGTCTGCACACATTGTCGCAGGTTCAAAGGCACGGAGAGACATTGAGAGTTTCTAATGTACATACACGCTCTAAAACTATTTACAAGGTATTTCTATAATGTCCACCTGGGACCTGCGTTGTTTCGTGCTGTTTCGTCCTTGAAAAGTCTATCTTTTGCAGAACTTTCTACCAAGGCCAGCACCCTTGTCAGAGTCTAGGGAATCGATGAGTGTGTTCAATTCTGCCAGCCGCTGCGCAGTCGTAGCAAACATGCCACCTAGACATGTGTATTGTGCGTCAGCCGCCGCCTCAAGATGTCTGCTGCATGCAGGGGAAAAAGGAAATTCAGGAGCGAAAGGCTGGACTTACCCTCGGCATGCCATTGGATATGGCAATGGAGTGCCCATACACCGGGATTCGTCGCGACATATCGGATGACAACATGTGAATGGGACCCTACCAGGACCGTGTCGCGTCGCATGGGGTTGTCCAAGTTCCACGTCGTTTCCCCCATCCCGAACAGGCCTTTGCCCCAACCGACGATCTGAAAGTTTTGGCCTAGGAAATATCAGTACTCCAGCTTAGCCCATCAAGAATAGGTATGAAGCTATGTGTTCCGCGTACCACTAGAGATCCCACTATTAGCAGCTGTAGAGACAATAACAACAACAACGATAGGGCTTACTGTAAATGCCAGGGATGAGACATCATCTGATTTGCGCTGATGGCTATCTGTGCTGCTTTATCGTCGTCGCGAGATACGAGGATGTTCTGATCTGCGCCAAAGTCCCATTTCGGGGTACTTGACTCGAGATTTGCTAGCGACAGATTTTGTCGAGAGGTCTGCCAGACCGTTGCGCTGTCGTTCAACGGGGAGAAAACCACCTTTACAGAGATGGCTGTCAGCGAAATTGAAAACAAGGGCAAAAGCATTTGGCAGTCGAAGCACCTACGCTGTTGACAAAGCTACGATATACACCGTTGTGGTTTCCCTGGGAAAACACCGCCTGATGTTTGTTGCGTTCTCCTGCCTCGTATGCCTTCATGGCTCTCACCGGCTTCGGGAGATCAAACGGCAGATCTCGACACTTCTGTGTCCACGGTTCCGAGGTCGAGTCGGGTAGTGATTCGGCCCTCATGTCCCATGCCTTTCCAACAGGCCGGTCGTTCACATCAACGTTGTCGTAGGACAGGATGCCTGTCGCCTCGTAGTTGACCTTTGCGAGGTGGCTTCCAAAGCTGCCGCCCAGCATGGCGCACCCCTTGAGAGCTATCGCGCGCATCAGGTAGTTTCCCGCCGGCTGGTCGGTCGTGAAGACGACCGAGTATCGCTGGCCCGCGTTCAAGAAGACGCGTGTGGTCTTGATCGGCTCGACCTCCACCCCGTCGATCTCGACGATCTCAAGGACGTGGCTGTCCACGGTGAACCACAGCGGGATGTTGGAGCTGTGGCTGATGAGTCTGAGGCGTACGCGGCGCTTGCTCGGAACGCGTGCGCTGTAGATGGAGCCCGTTGAGCAGCCGGCAGGAACATGGCGGGTGGGATCCTCCTGTCGGGCCTTGGATGCGCGTCGGGCCCTATTCGACGACGCCGGGGAGCAATCGTAAGTGTTGCGGCCATTGATCAAGATGTTATCAGGACGCGGCTCCCTGCCCCCATCTGTAGTTGTGCCTGTGTATATACTTAGGGCCTGGCTCGGGGTGGTTAGAGGTTGGACATCACGAGAAATGCATGGCATCCTCCTTGGATTTGAGCATACCTCTTCTGCATCCACGTGATAGTGGTCACCGATCATGATAACCCTATCTTCCTCGACAGGAGGGATCTTTTCATCAGGATCGTGAATGATCTAGCAAAACCATGTCAGTGCTTTCACCTTGAAAGTGAAGAACTTGCACGGGGAAAGAGCGTAATTACCAAAGGTCCGAATAGCCCGTCCGTATACTGAGCAGATACATGGCCGTGATACCAGAACGAGCCGCGCTGGTCGACGACTTCAAAGACGTAGGTAAAGCTCTCGCCGGGTGGAATACCGCACTCGGTCACGCGGTACACGCCGTCCATGAAGACGCTGTTCTTCTGGTCGATACCGTGCCAGTGAATCGAGGTTCTCTCCTTGGGCATCGAGTTGTGCACGGTGATTTGCAGCTTATCGCCCTTGTTGGCCTGGATGAGGGGGCCTGGTGACTGGCCATTTACTAAGATCATCTCCTTGGACACGCCGTCGGGGCTGCTTCTGCCCCGCGTGATGTTAAAGACGAACTCGCGCGTCTGGGGCTTGTCCGAGACGACAAAGCCCGTCGTCCTGAGATTGAACGGGTCTGCAACGGGTTTCAATTCCGGGGGCGGCGGGCTCGCCTCGCTCTCCGCCGGGTCAGGCACTGCAGATTCCGCCGGCGGCTCTGCAGGTGGCTCTTTAGGCGGCGGCGCTGGAACTCGCACTTGCGCGGTGAATTTGAGCATGGCGAATCCCACGATCATGAGCGCCGAGATGCCCAAGATGGACATCATGACGGCGAGGCGGGATATCCCACGCCGTCGCCGCCTGCCCATCGGCGACTGTCCTCGCGGATGCTTCGGCTCATGGCTGGCGGCACCGGCACTGGGCAGCAGGGTCCCGTCTTCTCGCAGGTCCTCCGAGTCCGAATCTGGATCCATGGCTACTCACATGCAAGGTCGTCTCGCTCGACCCGTGCGTTTCCCGGTCGCGTTCAACAGCAGCAACAAGTTCGACGATGGCCAAAAGAGCGACGAGCCATCATCCGGAGAGATATTGAAACACAAACACGCACATGTAAAGGAGGCAGTCATCATTCCAGAAAAATCTCCCCACTGTGACTTGGTCGAACTCTCGCTTGGCGTTTCCGGCCCCCACCGTGAAACAAGGCGTGGGCCATTCATGGTTCGAGCCAAGCCTGGGATGGAGAATGGGGAGGCATGCAAAGGCGCCTCACGTCACCCCACACAGCCCCTTTCTCACACTCCTTGCGCGCATCTGGTTGCATGGCACTTCGTAAGCAACGATTCGCTCCAGGCTGCTTGGCCTTCTGGTCGCATCAGGTCCGGGGCTCTCAACGTCGGTGTCCACATCAATTCGCCGCTCCAGTCCGCCATGGTCCGGCGATGCTTGTCTCATCATCTCTATAATAACCAGAAAACGACTTTAAATTACGCTCTTTTTCCCGGTTGTTTTGCTAGCGCTCTCCCACATAAATCTGCAGGCGCAGGGGCCATTTCCTTAACAGCCTGTTTAGAATCCTCTCGCTAAGCACCAAAAGAACCCTGTACACTAACATTACAAGGTACATAGCTGTTAGTACACAACCCAGTATGCCGAAGAAGGCTCTGAGCGTAGCGAAGGGCCTCTGAGGCGGAGACCCTGGAGCCCGAGAGGAACGAGGGCGGAACGGGTCCCATTTTACGAACGCGAGCCCTGCGAGCAGTGAGGGCTACTACAACCCCATCCCCTAAAGCCTGCGTTGCAGGCAGTCCCCTAGTCATCTTGACCAGCCGATTCTTACACAGGCCAGGGTCCATCGAGCGATGGCCCACTGTAACTAGCTTTGCATGCAACTCCACCTGTCTCGATAGAAATGATAGTGCAGGACATTCAGGGTCACCCCTTTGGCTACAAGGGTCTGGCAGGCACGACGTTTATCGGATATATGTTTGAAGTATTTACTTGCTCATATTATTGCACCTTTGCTGGCCTGACCTGGGGATGGATTGGTCATCCAATGAACGATTCAGCACGCAGCACCAGGCTAGAATGCGAAAAGGCCTACTACGACCAGAGCCGCAGGGAGCAGTCCATGATCAAACTTGTCCCGCCTCACTCCGGCATTCGGAGTGCCTGTCGATGGCCGCGATGTTGAGGTCGAACTGGATCCCGAGGACGGGGTGGGGGTCGAGCTGTCACTCCCGACAACATTCGGGAATAGCTCTGTCGAGTTCTTGTCGACAACAATCCAGTTCTTGACCGTCAATTTACCCTCAGCCAAGCGTTTCCACTCCTCCTCCGTGCAGGTCGCCTCGTCAAGAGAGTAGCAGAAGTGCTGGTACTGGGGCGGCGGTGTGTCCCTGGCATCCAAAGTGTTGACGCTTCCCACGGTGGCGTACGAGGCATTGGCCAGCGTATCCACCTTGCCAGTCGCAATGTCCTTGTTGAAGAGCGCCCGCATAAAGATCTCATACGCGGTATCGGGCTGATATGAGGGAACTTCGTGGCCGGCTTGGTACACCCGTGAGAAGGAGAGATTGCCGTACTGCCGGACCTGGCCTCCGACCAAGCTGGCGTTCGTCTGGATGGAGGCATACCCGGCCGCATTGAAGTCCTTGGTGTGGGTGTAGTTTATCGCCCGGCTGACCGCTTCCCCGCCGAGCCAGTTGCACGCATAGTCTCGGTCGCCATAGACGAGCGTCACCTTGATGCCGTTCTCGAGGAGGAAGGCCAAGTCATCGAGCCACCCAGGGCGGGGATAGTCACCGATCCCCCGGAAGGCAGCCGACACGGCACCGGAGCTCTGGGTCCAGTTCAGAGGCACACCGAGACCAGCTTGGACGTGCGGCTGGTTGAGCCAGCCTTGGTAGAACGGAGGCGGGAACGGATCGGGATCGAGCTGTGTCATGTCATAGTAGTTCCGGCCCGAGTACCTTAGGTAAGGGCCGCGAACCTCGGTGGAGCAGTAATCCTCAGCCTGGGAACATATCTTGTTGACGGTTGCATTCTTGCCAGTATCATCAGGGTCGCCAACCACAGACGCTGCATGGCAATCGTTGATCATGTCACGGCAACCGCCGGGCTTGGTCCAGGCGTCGACCATCTGTTTGTAGATAGTCTCATTCACCGCAGCGATGCCGTACGTGTTGTTCACCGCAATCTCGGGGTAGAACGGCAACTGCAGCTCGCGATCAACACAGCCGTTGATGATCAGCAGCGTGTCCAGGTTGAGAATGTGCATCTCGCCCGGTTGGCCGTGCCAGGTGCCATTCTCGATCTTCTGGTTCTGCTCCTCAAAGTAGGCGGCGAAGGCCGGGCCGTAGCGACCGCCGTAGGACTCCGTCGCGATGCTGATGCGGGAGTCGTTGGGGTGGTATCCCGGGAACTCCTGGAACCAAACCTGTGCAAAGTGCCACAAGGCCACGGCGGCGTTTTGGGTGCCCTGAGAAGTACGATTGCGGTTGTTGCTGGGGAACGTGCCTGTGAAAAATGTGGCGTTCTGCTCCGGAATTGGCTCGTTGTCTTTAAGTTTGGTCGTGGCGCCAGTGAATGTGTTTACGGTGTAATTGGCTAGCGTGTCATACGAGAGGCCGACTTGTACTGGCTGATCAAGATAGAGCATGTTGACTGCAGTTTTTCCCAGTCAGTCAACAAAAGTGAGCAATGTTTGTGGACAACAGGCAATTGTACCTTCATTATTCCAAGACCACTCATTAAGCCTGGTAGAGTTGGAGTCCGGGTTCACAAAACAGGGGCCATTCTCCACGAGAAGGCCAAGCATGGATGAGCTGCCAGGCCCGCCATTCATCCATATCGACAGTGGCGCATTCTGGGGGTCTTTGCGAGACTCGAAAAACCAGAAGAAGGTGTTGATGGGATAATCCTGGTCCTGGTCATGCAGTGTGCCCGGCGGCAAATGGATGTACCCGGAGAAAGACTTGACGCCCTCGGTGGTCTCGCAGAGGCCCGTCTGGGTCATGGTCAGCGTATCCTCATTGCAGATAGCTCGTATGTGCTAGACGGTTGTGGCAGACAATACCAACTTACCTCCTTGTAGCTGATGGTCACGTTGCTATTGAACTTGGATTTCAAGATGGTGACACCTTCAGGCGGCTTTGGGAATTGCGCCGCCGCATGAGGAGCGAGCGCTGCAAGGGCTGCCAGTCCAAAGGTGCGAACATGCCGCATCAACATGGTTACCAGATCGTGAACACCTCTTGGGAAGACCGGATGGGAGACTCGAGAAAGCGACAGGGCACAGGCACATGGGCGCTCCAAAGACCTTTTAAACTCTCGTGCAACATTGTTGATCCCCCGCACTCGGATGCCTGGAATGCAGCCCTGCTAGCTTATTTACACCGTATCTGCCATGCCAAGCCTGAGCCAGCGTTTTGACATCGATGATTTGCCGATCCTCTGCAACCTAGGCAGGTGGTAATCAATTCGGCGTTCGACCCCGCACACAAAGACGGCTGGTGCTCGTCGTCAATTAAGACGTGCATTTTGCCAGCACTGTCTGGTTCCTGAGAGATAACAGGAGCCATGATATGGGCGGACGTGATAGAGCGTCTGGAGAAATTGGAGCCCGTGAGGGGTGGGACCAAGGGTGTGTGTGGCTAGAGCAGCTGCTGTTTGGAAAGAAACCGCTTGATAATGAGGCAGATAATGTCTAACTGTGACTAGTAATACAATGGAAGAAGAAAAGTGAATCGATTTACAGCCAAGACAACGCTGAACTGATGAAATAAGAAACAGAGAAATCGAGCCAGTATCACACCACATGCCGCACGAATCCAGAGATTACAACCGACACTTGACTTCCTGGACTTGAACAGAATCACTGTTAGCAATACTGGCTTCTGCCAGAGCACTAATGGCACAACTTACATGAGCGCACGAAGTCGAAGATAACAGGAAGCGTAGCCGACACGGCGACGATCTGACCCAAGGTCCAACCATCCCGGATTGGGCTGACTCCTAGCCCAGACAGCCTCTCGAACCGAGCTCTCTCGTAGAAGTAGAGCGGCACAGCCGAAGCGAAGCTGAGAAGAATGACGTCGCAGACGCGCAAGACTGCCGAGATTGAAAGATGCCTCTGCTGCCGCCTGATCAGGCTTCGACACATGATGCAGACTTGCGAGCTGGGGGCCTCCAAGACCTGCTGCCCTGGTGCGGTCCTACGGCTCGCGTGACAGCAGCATATACGTCTGAAGAAGGTGAAAATGAGGCGAGCACCGCCGTATCCCACGGAAGAAAACGTGAAGATGTAGATGATTCTGAGGTCGCCAGCGTAGTGGAGCCTGCATATCCCATCTGCGAAGCTCTCGACCGGTGAAGACGGGGATCGCATGGTTCCCCTGACGATGAAGGGCCAAGACACCAGAAGCAAGATGCTCACAGTGTTGAGAACTTTCAGTAAAAGCCAGGCTTTCGGCTTATCGACAAAGAGCTGGCTGCGGAAGCATTGTGACTTTGGAGGCGCTTGTGGGGAATTCTGGAACGGACAGGCGACCGGGAGTCGGGCAACCTGTCGTAGACACGCCCCGACTCGGCAGACAAGCAGGGAAGAGCTGAGAAGAGAGACTGAGAGCCACAGAGTCAAGATGAAATCCTTGTAAAAGATCTGGCCTGCGTCTCTAGCCCTCAGGTAATAGACAATAAGTGCGACGGGGAGTGCAATGTCAGAAATGGTGAGCGCCATGGCGAAGCTCGGGAGTGCCCTCTGAATGCAAGCGCATAAACGAATGAGGCAGGCTTTTGGGTGACCGGACAGTCTCATTATAGACTCGTAGACAGAAATCAAGCCAAACACTGCGAGGATGAAGGACTGGAAAAGGATAAAAATGTTGATCTGTATCGCCCACAATTAGTGTGAGGCCTTAATGACTGAATGGTGTGGCAGCACTCACTCCTGGACCATTCAAGTCTGCCATCTGGTCTGCCTGGGGGCTGAGACCACATGCCACAAACGGGCACGCGTTAGCTGGGTCGTTGATGACAAGATCGAAATATGTCGGGAAGGTATTTGCGAATGTCGCGTTTGTGCTGTTGCTTGCGATGGAGTTGACTGTCTCAGCATAGGCTACCCTCTGTTGGTATTCCCAATCGAGAATATCGCCCATCGTTGGGATAGCCCTTTCTTGCTGAGGGAGTGCTTGCCGAAAGTAGGCGTCGGTGATGATCTCGCTCAAGGATCGAGGGACCCAGAATGTCGCGTTGTCAGCGACATGATCCGGCACGTTTGTCAGCCGGCCAGCATCGACGTTGAACCAAGTGTGAAGGAACTCATTCACGAGATTGCAGTCTCCCGAGAAGTTGAGGCTGGCAAGGTCCGGAGCGGTCCATATTTGGTTCTGCGCGGTTGCTCGGGGCTGGGCCATCTTGTCGAGGAAATTGAAAAGAGTGGGCTCCTATTACCCGATGTTCCGAACATGTCTGATACGTCCGGCCTCTCTGTATGATGTCTGTCCTCATTTTCACAAATATTTGTGGAAGAAAGAGGCATATTTATATCGGCTTGATCTCAAATAGGTGGTAATGGACCAGCTGGGGACTAATGAGGCCGTCAAGGCTGGGGGCGGTGCGACTACCGATCTGCCACCGTGGAGCCTGAGTGCAGATCGCATCCACTGGAAAGCAGAGTCAAGGTTGCTAGTTATAGACTCGATACCCTAAGGACTTGAAGATCGTGAGCCTAATTGAGAGTGGTATCCAGGCCAGATGGTGATGGCTGGCTCATATGGTGCATATGCATGCACGCATGTATCGTTTCGTCCAATCCCAGCCTCTTGCTTGGCGCTCTTCACCGACCAAAGGGCAGTTCCCAGGTGCTAACCTCTAATGAGGCCGGTCTCCAATGCATCGGCCCGGGGTCAGGGGTTGCATCTGCAGTCACACTCTGTTGAGGCTGCGCCCCTTGGCTACCAGTTGGAGGGCTTGTAGCGACGCATCAGGCTGATGACGGACGGTCAAATAAGGTACAACCCTGCACCCATCCCGGGGCCTGAATGGCGGTGGCTGAACATTCTCGAAACGCCAGAAAAGGGACGTGCCGTTCCAGCCTGATAGGGGCTGAGTCACGCAGAGCACCACATCCACATGAACATCATCGGCGACAGCGAAAGAACGTTGCCTCTCACTCTCACTCGGGACAATTCTAAAACAGGAAGGCGCCCGCCACGGGAAAATCCGCATGTCTCAATCAGATTCAAATGAGAAAGTTCATGTTGGTGGCGTCTTACCCCTGAAGCACGCAGGCGCCTCCCATTATCTGCCCGATTCCGTAGACATGAATGAGAAGGAGGGACTCCCGAAACAAAAAGAGGGGATTGCAACCCTCCGACTGAGGTGTCATGTGGAAAGTTGAGGACACCATACTTGTCTGTTTGGTCTGGATGCCAACTAGCAGAACGTCATATCTGCAGCATTTTCACTCACGCGACGCCTAGCTCTGCCCTGTGTAACTAATGGCTTGCAGACTGTAGTGTGTAAAGAACCAGGACTGTGACGCGGGCTGGATACGTGTACCTACTTCCAGATTCCATGTTGTGTCGGTGGTTTTGCCTGCAATGCTGTTGAATGCGTCGGTCTAGGGCGACTCGTGCCCCATTTTAGTTGGATCTTTGCCCTTGTCAAGAATTCTCCTTTGTTGTAGTAGAGTAGAGTCACCCTTAGAAGTAATTATCTTGCTTCGCATACCCTTGTCTGGATCACATAGTATGAGACGCGGCGATGAGTTAGGTCGTGTGCAGTAATATCAATCCAGTGTTGGTTGGCGAGGACAGCCGAGGACAGCCGAAGACGCGTCGGTGAACGCCAACTTGGCAACGCCGGATAGGTATGCTCACCAGAGCCATGGTATGGGTACGCCCGATTTAAGGCTCAGAGGTGCCCCAGATCGAAGGTGCATCACTTCGGTATCCCGAACCAGGCAGGTGATTGCGGGAATAAGTTGGAATGATCAACAAGCCGCTCTGACCTTGCTTGAAAGAGTGGGGAGGGGAGGTCGTTGTCGCCCTGCCACCCGACGCAGTTGAATGTTCCGCACGGCGGAATTACCAACACCGATCATACCCTGAGCTGGGACCTGCAGTCTGGAGGAGGAGGAGGTATTGGCAGGGCTGACACCCTTCACGAGCCGACAATTGTGCAAATCATGGCTGCCTGTGAGCCTTGCGAACCGGGCGCCGCCATCCTGACCTGTATGGGGTCCCGGAAGCAGTAGTTCCAGACTCCTAACGGGAAGTGGCCATTATGGCATGCTGGAGAGCAGTCGACCATTTACACAAGAGTTGAATTTGTTTGATTTGAAGCTGAAAGCAGAATCAAGGAACAAGAACCTAGGTTGTACTCCTTTCGATGTTGGAGACAATTCTGGACAGTTATGAGTGCTAAGAGAGTGCTAAGATAATGGAAGCTGTTTCGGTGGAGCCAATGCCGACTGGACAACGTACTATGGGCGGGCGAAGCCATGCACGGGCCACAATCAGAAAAGATGATAAACGATAAGATAAGAGATTTTTCAACTGGATGCCAAAGCAACTGGTATTTTTTTCTTCAGAGGCATCCCCGCCTCTCACATCAATCAATCATCGCTCGTTGATCTGGCCTGCGCCGTATCTTGGATCAACTTCAAGACGCCACCAAAGTTCCCGACTGGCCTGCTGCAAATATAGTCAAGATGAAGCGCAAGCTTGACCAGAAGGGCGAGCCCGACTCGACCGCCAAGCCCGAGAAGACGGAAGCGACCACAAGCAAGCAGCCCGCCGAGGAGCCCTCTTTCTCCGACCTTGGCCTCGACACACGCCTGCTCCAGGCCGTCGCAGCGCAGAACTTCAAGAAGCCGACACTCGTTCAATACAAGACTATCCCGCTCGCCCTCGACGGTCAGGATGTCATCACCAAGGCCCGATGTGGCTCCGGCAAGACCATGGTCTACGTCTTGTCTATCCTCTCGACGGTACTCAAGCGGAAGGCTGTACGTACATACCATAAGTCATATCACCCGCCAAGCTCTTGTCTAACTCGTCTCTCTGCAGACTGACTCGACGGCCTACACGAGTGCCCTGATCCTTGTGCCCACCCGCGAGCTTGCCGACCAAGTCTTCAAGGTCATCGAAAAGTTCTCCGCTTTCTGCGCCAAAGACGTACAAGCTGTTGTGTTGAAGGACAAGGTGTCTGACGCTGTGTCCCGATCCCTGCTCTCGACCTCCCCAGATATTGTCATTTCCACACCGTCCACCGCTTGGCGGAACGCCGACTCCTCCGCCCTCTCCCTCGACAAGCTGTCCTGCCTTGTGCTCGACGAAGCCGACCTTCTCCTGTCGTACGGCTACAACGAAGAGATTGAGAGCATCTCAAAATGCGTCCCGAAGGGAGTACAGATCATCATGATGAGCGCGACTTTGACGGGAGACATGGATCTGCTCCAGGGAATGTTTGGCAGGAAGCAATCGCTCCTCGACCTCGAGGAGCCAGAGACCGAGGGTGAAGGCGTCTCGCAGTTTGTGGTCAAGTATGCCGATGCCAACTCTCTATAATATTGCGACACATATGCTGACCTGACACAGATGTGGCGAGGACGAAAAGTTCTTGTTGGCCTATGTTATCTTCAAGATCCAATTGATCAAGGGACGGTGCATCATCTTCGTCAATGACATCGACCGCGCCTACCGACTCAAGCTCTTCTTGGAGCAATTCTACATCCGATCCTGCTGCCTCAACGCCGAACTGCCCGTGAACTCGAGGATACACGTTATCGAAGAGTTCAACCGTGGTGTTTACGAGATTCTGATCGCCGCCGATGAGAAGAACGAGATGCTTGGCGACGACGAGGATACACAGGGTGCCGAGGAAGAGTCGAAGAAGAAGCGCCGCAAGTCGGGCGACGGCAAGGATCAGGAGTCCCAAAATCCGAAGAAGAAGCGGAGAGCATCTCGCAAAGACCAAGAGTACGGCATGTCAAGAGGTATGGATGTACTTGCATTCCAATCTAGCCAACGTGGTGCTGACCCATCCCAGGTATCGACTTCAAGAATGTCTCGGCCGTCATCAACTTTGACTTTCCCACGTCCGCTTCCTCATACAGCCATCGGATAGGACGGACAGCCCGCGCCGGCCGGAACGGCATGGCCCTCTCTTTCTACGTTCCCGAAGAGCTATATCGCAAGCATATACCGACAACAATCGAGACGGCCGAGAGGGACGAGAAGGTGCTGGCCAGGGTCATTCGACAGCAGTCAAAATTGGGCAAGGAGGTCAAACCATACCACTTCCAGAAGGAACAGGTCGAGGCCTTCCGGTATCGTATGAACGATGCACTTCGAGCGGTCACCAAGGTTGCCGTCCGTGCGGCGAGGACAAGAGAGCTCAGGCAGGAGCTTCTGAAGAGCGAAAAGCTCAAGCGGTAAGTGCTGCCTCGACGACCAACAAGAAAACACACAAAGCTGACATGCATGACACAGATACTTTGAGGAAAATCCTGCTGAGCTGGCACACCTCAGGCATGACAGTGAGCTGCGGACAGCGAAACGCCAGGATCACTTGCGCCATATTCCGGAGTATCTCCTCCCGAGGGAAGGCAAGGAGGCACTGACTTCCAATGAGATCGGTAATGTTTCTTTCAAGAAGGCTGGCAAACTCAGGGGCAACAAGAGGGGCAGGCCGCACGGACGGGTGGGCAAGCCTGGCAGGAAGGGCGACCCGCTCAAGACGTTCAAGGCCCGGAGGAAAACAACCTGAGCGGCAGCTGCATTGTTGAGGTTTGTGATGAATGATAGATACCCAAATAGACTGGTTCACACTCTGAGATGGAACGCTGACCGGCGCCGCTGCATCAGCCTGGGGAATGTGCGAGAGTTTACCAGTGCTGCCCGTTCACTCGTGCACTGACAGGTGACAGACCCATTGCGGCACAGAGATGGTGTTCACACCTGCATGCCATGCGATCTGTCAATTCGCGGTTGCTCTTGTAAGGCTTCCCGCGAGGACTATGCTCATTACTCATGGCACGGCGTCGCGTGCGTGCGTCGTGGTGATTGGCCGGCCGTGCATCCGAGGTGGTATTGACAGCTGTGGTGTAACCAACGGTAGATAATGACAGTTACTGATTCGGGTCGAGGGGACTCTGCGTGTAAGTGAGCCAGATGCGATGAGAAAGGCTATCGTCAATCCCATTGGGAGATTCGTCGTATATAACATGTGTTGTGGGTTTGGGCTCAGGACTCACAATGTGCTCCCTAACGGCCGTTACTCATCAAGTCGGCTTAGGGGACTTCGTCAAGTGAATTATGCCCAGGGAACAAGTCTACGCTCTCCGACCCTTCGGATGGGAAAATGATCCAGAGGAGGAGCGATTCAAGCTCTCCACGCTGGACTACCTGACGGGTTGCACCTACACCAATTTCTTCCTCTTCTTCCGCCTGCGCGACGACGAGAAGCAGCACGCCATCGAGGTCCTTCGCCTCGGTTTGGAGCGCACGCTGAGCCAGACGCGTCCGCTATGTGGCATCATCGAGAGGGATCCCCAGGGAGGCCACTCATTCGTCAAGAAACGCGACAGCACCGTCAAGTTTGTCGTGCAGTGGCTCGACGGCGCGGAAGACGCAGACAAGTATCCTTCCATTGACGACCTGGCAAAGGGCCACTTCAGGGGCACGCAGCTCGGCGACTTTGACACCTGGACCGTCTCGCCCATGACCTACGGCGAGAAGCCCGAGGCGCACCCGGACAGCAAGCCCGTCGTGGCGGCCTTCAAGGCCAACTTTGTGAGGGGCGGGCTCGTCTTGGTCATGCACCACCACCACTATGCCAACGACATCATGGGCTGGGCCGGCGAGGCCTTCCAGGTGGCTGAGAACTGCTACGCCGTCCGCCACGGCACCGAGTTCCCGCCCTGGGACGTGAAGGCCTGCCTGGACCTCTCGCGCCTGACCAAGCGGGACCCGGCGGAGGGCGACAAGGTCGACGGCCCGCCGCCGCAGGTCCGGCACCCGGAGCACACGGGCGCGCAGAGCCTGCTGTTCCACTGCCCGCGGAGCAAGGCCGCCGCGCTCAAGGACCTCGCCCGACCGCAGGACGGGTCCTGGGTCTCGACGTACGACGCCTTCGTCGCCTTCGTCTGGCGCGCCATCACCCGCATCCGCGCGCCCGCGTTCGCGCCGGATCCGGGCGCGCGCCTGTTCTGGGGCGAGGCCGTCGACCTGCGGCGCCGGCTGCACTCGCCGCCGGTGCACCCGCGCCTGCAGGGCAACGTCATGTACGCCGCGCTGTCGAGCATGTCCGCCGTGCCGCAGCCCACCGTCTGCGAGCTGGTGTCGGGCTGGCCGCTCTGGCAGATCGCGCGGTACGTGCGCCGCATGACCGACTCGGTGAGCCAGGAGGACCTGGACGCGCAGCTCGAGATGGTGGCGCTGGTGCGGGACAAGGCGGCGCTGAGCGTCAAGGTCAGCGCACACCCGCCCCTGAGTCTGGCGGTTACCGACCACAGGGACATCAGCGCGGTTCTGGACGCGGATTTCGGGTTTGGGAGGCCGGTTGCGTATCGGCATCCGATTGTGTTTGTGACGGAGGGATGCATGTTTGTCTATCCGCGGCGGAAGGGCCCGGAAGGGGAATATAGGGACGACGACGGGTTCGAGTTTACGATGGCGTTTGAGAAGAGGCTTGCTGGGGATCTGCTGAGGGATGAGGAGTGGAATAGGTGGTTTGAGTTCTTGGGGGTTGATGTTGATTATAAGGAGGATGAGTGAGTTGTGTTGGTATTCCTGGTCACTACGTGATGGGATCCTTGAACACAAACCCATGTGCATATGGAAACCAGTTTTTCAGTAGTCAAGTCACATTTCTTGCAAGTATCGTTATAGCAAAATGATTTCATTCTATTTGACTATGTGAACTTAGAAGCACGATACCGTACAATTACAGGCGACTAGACACACCCAGTGTTGAATGAGTGTATCAAGCGTAGTGGAAAAGAAAAAGACAATACACCGGTGGTTAAAACATAAAACTGTGTGTTGTGCTCGACAACGACCCTATCGACGGCTTAAAAAGCCCCATTGATCCTGCAAGAAACAGCCAACTCACGAGGTTAGACAATGATGATTGATTCAACATTGTCTGATCTCGTGAGTTGGGTTGCTTCCAGCGGAAACCTTGCTCGCTTTTGAGCTTCTCATACTTGGAGAGATGTGGGATTGCTGCAGATCCGTGGCTAGTGTCTGAGAAGGAGAGTGCGTCGGAAAGAAATTAGATGTGTTATTTTCCCAGAAGGAGCCCGCTCCAGGAAGGCTGACGGGCACGTCTTTCGAGTTCCAATCCACGCCCATAGGCATACGATCACCGGAAACACGACCGTCTTCACTCCCAACGTTCATATTTAAATCGAAATTGAGAGTTTCATTTGACATTTGCAGATCGTCGACATCAGGAACATAGCTTCCGAATTCGAAGCCTGGGGCGTGGATCTGTTGATCAAGGGCTTGACTTTGCGCCTGAGGCCCCAGATAGCAGCCGTCATTGAGTTGGAGTGAGCCATGTCGACTCTGCACTGTCTTTTGGATTCTGGCGACTGTCTCTGGGGAGATGGGCACTGGTCCGGTAACTGCTCGCTGAAACAACCTTCCCAACAGGTCGTATTGAGGAGGATCAGCAGCTAGAGCGTTGAGGGCCTTCATCTCCCACTGGACATCGGCATAGCCTTCTCCCAGGTAGAAGGCATGGGCATCATCTAAGTGATGGCCTTTCAGCTCCCCCCTCCCGAAGTCCCCTTGCTCTGCCATCTCGTAGACCGCTCTGTGTTGATCGAAAGTTGTCGGGTCTGCACAGCTAGCCATATCCGTCCGCTGCTCCCACTCCATCTCACCAACAATTTGGGAAAGCCCGCTATCCTCTGGAGTGGAACATGAACAGATAGTGAGAGGAGACGGTTCCGTATTGAGAACAGCAGCGTTCGTCGTATTCGTGTTGGCTGCAACGCTGTACGAGCCAGTGCTCCCGAAACCGGGGTGGGATTGAGACAAGCTGTGCAGATTATGAATGACCAAGTCACTGGTTGACATCCATGGTGACTTGTATTGTGTCGGTAGAGAATAGGCTCTTGAGGCTAAAGTATCCTCAATCTCTCTCGTAGCAGCAGGGACTGGATCGCCACTTGAAGTCGGGTTTCCATCTTGGTTGATATTGGATCGACTGCAGTCCAAAAACTGGGCGAGAACAGTTTCCACAGCCTCCAACACCATGGATCTGAGATCATTACCACTGACTGTACATATCGAAGATGAAGGGATATGACGGTCCAGAAAGTCCATCCCTTGGTGTTTCCAGTACTCGTTGACCATGGTAAAAGTCTCTTCGAACGCGGTTGACAAGTAAGGTGACTCTGGTTTGTGGGATTCGGGAAAGAGGATTTCCCAAATGGTATACCATTGCTCATGCTCTTTGAGGCTGCGGTTCACGCGGCGAGCCAGTGCGATACTTTGGGACTCGCTGACTCCCTCGAAGACAAATCCTCCTGGCGGCTTTTGGCAATTCCTGGCCCGGATATGACTCTCGCAGTGCTTCGATTCCTGAAATGTTTCGCCGCAAACAGGGCAATGCAGCGGTCTCCGATGACGACGGCTGAGGTGCTGCTTCACGTCGCGAATACGAGTGAGCCGTAGGCGCGCGCAGCCCATATGGTGCATACTATTGTGCTTGTAAAATGGACATGCGAGCGATGGCTTTGGAGGGCCAGAATCAATGCCAGAGTCATTTTCGCCAGGGTCTTCCAACACGTCGCTTCCGCATTCCTCGAGGTCCTGCCTGGGTATGAGATGGAGACGCTGTCTCAACGATGGGGTCTCCGAGGTGACGGGGAGATCGCACTGGACTTCTTCGGGAAGTGTCCTTGGAGGAAGCCTCATTGAGGATGTTTTGGCTTCCATGTCTTTCTTTTTTGAGTCCCATCGACGCCCAAGAGAGTCACGAACCCGCCTCTTGACATGAGCCTTACTGCCGTTCGATTCATTTGGCGACGAAGCAGCCATCGCTTGTATGGCGCGCTCCGCCCTCATGGCTTTCTGTTGGTTCAACAAGCTTCCCTTAGTTTACCAGGCCTGCCACCAGGGTTCCAACGCGGATACCGAGGAGGAAGTACTGACCTTGAGCGTGACTGTGTTCAGACGAATCGTGGGACTCGTCTTCGCTACCTTGGAATCCTTCACGGGTTTCCCAGCGCCATTTACATTATGCTGGTCGTAGCTATTACCCGTTGACATGATGGCATCGCGGACCTATGACCACCCTATTCAGCCCTATCTATGCTTGTTCGTGACGACTTTGTGGCAACAGTTGTAGGGCAGGACCATGATACCGAATCTTCTGCGGCAAAACAAAACCAGACCGAAGCCGAGCCAGAGTGGTGAGGCAACCAGATGCCTGGATGGGTGTTGGGCTTTTGGTGAGCACCGAACACGCCACACCCGAGGGGGGGGGTAGAATTAATAACTGCAGGCTGGCGTGTCGTTTGACGCACCCCTCCACAGACCTCCACCAGTTCCCTTGAACTTGGATACATGTACTACTCCAGAAGATGTGAAAATGATTTCCACAATAGCTGGAGTATTGTTCTCTTGATCAACAGATTGCAAAATGTTTGGATGCGTGCACACAATCGTGGGAAAGGGAAACATCAATGACGGACACCTCAGGTGGACATATTAATAGCAGCATCATGTCCGGTGACAGTCAAGCTGTGAGACATCAAATTCTGTACTTGATTCAAAATAAAGAAAAATGGCACCTAGTACTTCTCAAAAATCTGCAAGGTGAGTCGTACTGAGCAGTCAGTCACGAGTGGCTTTGAAGAAAACCCGCTGATCACCAGGACTCCCTACAGCAAGCAACAAGCCGCGCAAATGCGGGGGGCACGCCTGGAGGCGTGGCATCAAGATAAGGAGCTCGACGCACTTCAGCAACTCTCGAAGCTAAAAGAGCTCGATGCGAAACTTCAGAAGAAGGCACGGAAAGAGATGGCAGCAAGGGCGATTGCCAGGGTAGACAATGCGTTCAGAAGTTGAGGGCGCAGGCTTCCGGGTGTGGGGTTGAACGACTTCGAAGGTACGGGTGGTGTATCAATGCTGTTGTGCATTTTGCTTTGGGAGGGAATGTAGCATTGTGGTATCAGAGGACGCGGGGAAAGGAACTTTTGCAAGGCATAATTTGTATTTGACGTCTCTTGACTTTGATTGGTTTTAACAGAGCACAGGCAGACTGGTAGGCTGACGGAGAGGGGTGTTGATAGTCTTCCACAGTTGTGGAAAAGAATCAAAACCAGTCAAGTAACCAATCACCAGGAGTTCTCAACTCGCGGTAGACAGGGGTTAGGTATTACGGCATTCCACAACTGTGGGAGTTCTTGCGGCCCCCACCAGCATCATAAGCCGTGCTGTAGGTCGCGCACAACTGGATGCCTCAAAGGCGGCTCTTTGCACAACTGTGCAGTGGTCCGCCTTACTCCCCGCGGGGACCCGCGTCCTCGGCGGGCTGCGCAGCTTTCTCTTTCTCGAGGTCTGATCAATTGCATTGTTGGTTCTCTCCTTGTTTCCCAGGCCTCTTCTCGACCTGGTTTTGCGACCGCATCGTGAAACTTGCGTTACCGGTTCATGGCTACAGCTTCGAAAGTCATTAACTAGTCCGGATTAGAGTACAGGCAAGTGATGGTCAGAGAAGCACCTGGCTATTCTTCATACCCAATCGGTTTTAGGCAGTGGGATAGCCAGATCAAGTCCCAGAGCAAGGGTATGCATTGTTTAACATTGAGGCATCTCCTGATGAACTTCCGTGAACTACTCTAACCCCAACTTGACAGGCATTCAGTGCGCCCGCCGTGAACCCTGGACTTCGGCTCAGGATCTCCACTACCCGCTAAAGTGACCGGCCCCAGGGGCCCAGGGTTCATTAACCGCGGATCTCATGCTGTTCGAGAACAAGAC
Source organism: Thyridium curvatum (assembly GCF_004353045.1). NCBI lineage: Eukaryota > Fungi > Ascomycota > Sordariomycetes > Thyridiales > Thyridiaceae > Thyridium > Thyridium curvatum. Next base: position 121,912 of record NW_022156802.1, on the reverse strand, counting down.
GGACGCTCCGGCGCCCATTCCAATCTTTAGCAACGGTTGTACTAGTACCAGTAAGAACGACGTTCGGGTCGATGAATCGTACTGGCGCGCAACTGTATAACTGATTTGCGTCTTGCTTTACAGCATGTGGCAGTGACTACGGGGGCTTCACTGTCCTGCTCGTCTCGAGTGCAGTGCTGCTCTTCGCCTCTTCATTCCTCACCCGTTTCCTCACTTCGCTCAACCCTGGCCCAACTCAGTCGACTGGGTATGGCAAAATCTCGACGCCGAGCCACCACGGCCTGCACAACGAATCCCACAAGCGATCTCGATCCCGTCAAGGCAGGAGGAGTGGCACATTTGACAGCGATGCTGGCTTTGACGACGGCGCCAGCGTCACCACAGCGAGGTCGAAGCGGGCCCGAACCGATCCTGGCAATAGGCCATTGCTTGCCTGTCCTTTTTACAAGCACAATCCGATCAAGCACATGAAGTGCATGACGCAAAACCATCTGACAGACCTCAGCTTCGTGGTGCAGCACCTACAACGTTCGCATCTGGCACAGCCCAATTACTGCCCGACATGTGGCGCAACCTATCCAACCCGCATCGATTGCGATGCCCATATCCGGGCTCGGATCTGTGACAACCGCCCCTTTCGACGCGAGGGGATCACCGAGGATCAATTGGCTCGCATTCGCCAACGCGGTCCCAGGGTTAATGCTGTGGAAAAATGGAACTACTACTACAACATTATTTTCCCTGGGAAACTGCTCCCCACGACGCCATATGTGAACGACACATTCACTGAGTGTATCCTCATCCACAAGCGGATCATTCGGCTGAACCAAGATCATTTCCTCGGGTATCCAGTCCTTGATCGCCTACTTGCTCCCTCCCCGTCCACAGACCCTTTTTCTCTCCCACCAGACATTGTCAATCTTTACTTCGACCCGGCCTCCATACAAAGAAGTATTCCCGACCAAGACGACTTATCGTTTCTTGCATCTGATCATCGGACCATATACTGTGGGGAGCAACAAGCCTTTGTCTCCGTGACCGACTTGGCAGCTAGCCAGGCACTTGAACAACAGCTTCAGCTAATATTCGCGGACACGGCACTCGGCCCTCCGATCAACGCCGCCTTCGAAGGTTATGAAGAAGGGCCGAGCGGTGACACCGAGGCAGAGGGAGAAGGCAATGTGGATGAGTCTTTCTAATAAAGCCGTTCGATTTCAGGTAGCGGTATGGCTCTTCCCTGTCCCGGAGCAAGATGTGCATGACGCCGAGAACTTGACTTGTGCGGGCGGCGGTGGTAGCGGTAGTGAGGAAGCGCACGCAGGACAATTAGAGTGAAACAAAAGAATGTCATCGTCTATTTCTGCCGAGATCGCATGCAATACACTGCAGCTAGGCAATTATGGATATGAGGTAACGGTACTTGAAGCTATTCCAGCCATTGTATATAGAAGTGGTGGCTCCCACCTATCCAATTAAGCAACTAGTGCTAAGAATCTAGACTCTCACCTCTCACAAGGTATACATCCAGCCAGCCATGCCCTCATTCATACGCCGTCCAGCCTTGGCGGCCTTATTCTGGCGCCAGAGGTGAAGGTCCAGGCCTAGAATCAGGGAGATGCTGACCATACAAACAGCAAAGGTGGTCCAGACACCAGTCTGCCTCAGGTTGTATGGTTAGCATTTTGCAATCAACTTCGGGCAGCACTGGAGGGACGACCACATACAGTATAGTGAGGATTCTCCCGGGCCATGAAGACAACGCTCGCAATAACGCCACCAATACCGCCGCCGATGAGGCACGTGGCCGATGCCACGGCCCTCTTCGAGTGTGAGGTAATGTTGTTGGCCTGGAAGGCGAGGACACCTGGTACACAAAACTGGACAAAGCCAATACCTAGATTATCCATATCAGTAACGTTTCTATAAGACGGCAATTGGATGGCACCGACCCAGAAAAGCTCCAAAGTACCTCGCACCAGTCGATTTGCCATAGACTGTAACCAACATGCCGATCGCAGTCAAGGCTTGGTGCACAGCAACGATAGGCCCGCGAATCTGGAAACGGTCCCCGATCCAGCCAGAGATGTAGCACACAATCGCGGCGAAGACATAGGGAGGGGCACTCAGAAGCTGAGCCTGGGTTCCAGTGTAGCCCATACCATCCCGTAGGATGATGGGTAGGAAGTACTGGTACGCGTAGCCGGGCAGGGTTGTTGCGACGAGGTTGAAAGCCCAGATGTACAGCCGCCAGTCCCTGAGATGGTGGAGGACCTTGTACAGAGTAACCTCGTCCTCTTCAGCATTGCCACTGTCTCGCTCGAGTCGACTAATGATGAATTCACGCTCAACTGGGCTCAGGAACTTGGTCGCTTTAGTTGGGAAATCGATGATGATGAATCGTCCGAGAAGGCAGATGGCCATAGTAAACGCTCCTTCAATGATGAAGATCCCTGTATAACAGCCATCAGTTCAGTTATGATTTTCTAAGTTGAAATGATGATACAATGAAAAAATGCATTATCTTACATCTCCAACCATTAAGACCTTGGTGACCCTTGAGAAGGCTGAGAGCATAGGCAAGCAATGCGGCAAATCCACTGGCGATAACAGAGACAAGCCAGAAGGTGGACAGCCGCTTGCCGACCTCGAATCGTGTGTACCAGCAAGTGATCAGATAGGTACAGCCTACAATAATCAGTAATTAGTTTTAGTTCTGTACCGAGACAATTTGGGTGGTGCTCACCTGGAAGGAAGCCAGCTTCGAAGACGCCTAGCAATACTCTGCACACAGCCATGGTTTGCCACGAGTAGGTGAACCCCATGCCAATGAGGATAGCTCCGAAGCTGATTCCGAGAAAGGAGAGCCAGTTGGCTGCGCCCACTTTGGGTAGGACAAGATTCTTACGGTGGAGGAGAGTTAGAATACTGCATAATGCCTTAGATGGTGTAAGGTGTTCAACATACACTTGGGATTTCAAAGATACTAAGGATTGAAAGCCACAATTAGCTGACAGGATCCAACTTGAATTGAATAGACCAGACAAACTCACATATAGGCGACAAAGAAGACCAAGACAACGACGGTATAGCGGTTTCCAATATTCAGACCCAGGTCCTGCTGCATTCCAGCAACAAGAGCGAGGCCGAGGTTCGAACGATCGATGAGGGAGATCGAATACATAACACCCAATATGGGTAAGAGTCGTAGGTCGATGCGCCGACTACATGATAACAGAGTTAGCATTCAACCTTGCAAAGCTTGTCAATGCAGGGGCTCACATGAGTTTCTTCTGCTCCGCTTGTGACAAATCGCCATCTACAGCAGAAGCGTCTCCCTTGACAACTTCATGGTGCTCAGAGATGTCCGTCTTGTCATCGATCCTCACCACACCACGTTCTTCATCTGCTTGCAGCTCGGCTGCTCCGCTCTCGTGGGAAGTCATAACAGGAGAGTGCTTGTAGTGTTCAGTATAGAGGAGAAATCGGTTTTTGTTGTTTCGTTTTCAGCTCGTACCAAGACAACGACCCTGCCAGTTTTCTCTTCATTGGGACATGGGCACCCCAAAGCCTTTATATATCGATCCCTGCATCCATGTGCTGTTTTTTATACATGCATGATCATGCGGTGTTCCCGCATGCCCAGACTTACAATGCCTGGTCTTTCCCTTTCTGGGCTAGCGGGTCGAGTCATAGTCTACGAGTAAGAATTTTAGCAGCCTCACCACAAGAAGAGGCGATATACTCTTTTCTCTCGCGGAAAACGAATACCGGATGGACTTTGATCGGAATGGTTCTATTGGGTGTCTAGACTCGGCTCTACGCATCTTGCCATTCTGACTATCTCTGGAGATTCAGTCGGTGGATTCCACAATGTGGACGGTCATTCAAAGAGCCTTCCCCGCACTGGAGCGGAGGCTGAGATTCTTCCCCACAGCCGCGAGTCCGGGGGAGATCTAGTTTCTCAACTTTTCCACGCAAGTCCCTCGGGCATTTGGACTCTTTTTGCTTGCATTCTCTCTGGTCTGAACCCACTAATCCTTGATCCCGGCCGCCGTTCCATTTACTTCTCGACACAATGTCTACACACCCCACTCTCCGGGACGAGTTGGCCAATCGTCGAGCCAAGAAGAGAGAGCTGGATCGGCGGGCCCAGCGGGCGGCTCGCGAGAGGAATCGAGACCGTATCGCCGCACTCGAGGCTACTGTCGACGCTCTGAAACAGCAAAAGTCCAATAGCGTCGTCGCTGGGCTGATGGAACAGTTGAATGCAGTCACAAAAGAGAGGAACGACTTGGCAAAGACACTGTCCCTGATTGAGACCACGCTGCAAGTCCACCGAAGTGGAGAGAAGACCAAAACTTCTGCCGATCCCCAATCGTCGTCCAGCAGCGGTAGGCATGATTGGCCTCCCGATCAGCCAGTTGGGGGCGTGGTCATGACAGAGGACACACAAGCGGCTGAGTTAGCCGAGAATAGTCAGCATCCAGACATTTCGATGCCGTTGACGTCGCCAGAGTCCTGGGAAATAACAGCCCTCGATCCCTCGGTCATGGCACCGACACATGGTCTCTTGGACGGTCTATTAGCCCTCGACCCTTTCACACCTGGTGGGCACGGCGCTTTCGATATTACCCACCTCGACCATGACCGCGTCATCGTCCCCAGTCCAAAGCACATGTGCGATTGTGCCCTCCCCCATGACATACACCGTGACTACTCGCCGTCGACACCGAGGAGCATATGGCGGATGGCTAACGAGGTGCTGGGAAGTCGGCAGTCGGTCTGCGAGGATACCTTGCGTCGAGAAGGGATGGAGAGCGAAGACCTTGCGGTCCGCATTGTGCTCAAGGGGTGGGACGAAGTCGAAGCGTCATGTGAGCTGACGCCATTCTGGAAGCAGCTCCGCCGGATAGACGAGCTCCAGTTCCGTACTTGTGGCCCCACGGAGAGGTTAGCCATATTGAGGACTATGCATCGCATTCTCTGCCACCAAGCAGAAGAGACTGTCCGACTACCCGCATGGCTACAGAGGAGGTGGGTTTCAGTCCGGTGCTAATGCTATGCAGGTTTCAATATACTGACCAAGTCTTGATGTCCTGCAGGCCATCGCAAGCTTTACCACACTCGTCTGCCATAGATTTCTTCGTCTGGTACGCAAGCTACCTATTCTCTTGACAAGCATTCTCAGCTGCTGACGGGGTTCTACAGGCCGGGTGTCCGAGAGCGGTTCGTCTTTTCCCAGCATCAATACTGCTCCAACCATTTCTGGAAGGTGTTCGCCGAGAATTTTCGGATAGCGTGGCCCTTTGAGTTCCGGGACTGCTACAAACGAAACATCCACAGCGGCCAGTACTACGTCTCCCCCGAGTTCGAGAGCCGGATTGGCGACATCAACTCCTGGACCATGACGACCGACTTCTTCCTCCACTTTCCGGACCTGTGCTCCGATATCCCTGTGTATATGAGCGTGCCTAGGTCACTGGAGCTTGATATACACGATCCGGTCCACTCGGACCACGCCCAGCCTGCGTTACTGATGTAGGAGACAGCGTTTAATATGGGCAGTGGAACTGTTTCCTTGGTCCGGTGGACTGCAGCCTGACGCCGCCCGTCCTTGCTCTCTTCATATCAACATATACGGCTCACCCACAATTGACATGGCTCTGCCGCTGCCACTTGATTGGACATCGTTAATTTCGCAAACGAAAATATCAACCTTCTGCCGGTGATCACTACATGTATAGTACATGGTTGTAAATACAAATTGTCCTGACCATTCACAAGTGTATTCCCATTACCTTTCGGGTATCAAACCAAAGTTCAATGAACAAAGCAAATGAATTATCGATATCTCAACTTAAGTTCTCCATCATTGAAGCCAAAACTGAGCCGAACAAAGCTTCCAAGTCGGATTCCTCGTTTGCATCTTCCCAGCGTCGCATGCCTCGCTCCTCGAGTATGTTCGCAATCATAGCCGGGCCAACCTTGTGCCAAAACTCCCGCAGTGAGACTACCTTGCGTTCATGTCTCTCCGACAGGTAGATCGAATGTGGCTGTGGGGCCGTTGGAAACAGGATATCCCAAACACTGCGCCACTCTTGCTCTTCACTGGTAATAGTCCTCCGCTGTCGTGGGCGAGATCTTCTTCGGGAGACATCTCTGGCCATTCTGCCTCTCTCAACATAGCTTCTTGAAAGCTTCTCGACCTGGTCTTCTGATACTCCTCGCATCATACCGGCAGGCGCCTCTCGGCTACTACATGACCGCGCCACGATATGCGTGTCACGGCTCGCGGCGCTGTCGAAGGTCTCGTAGCAGACGGGACAGTAATCGGGAAGATGGTGGTCCACGATAAGATGCTGCTTCAGCGTGCGCATGTCGTGTATCTCGAGCTGCCACATGCAGCTGTGGAAACGCGCTGGCTCAAGCCTGTAGAACGGGCAGGCAAGTAAATGTGAGGCGTTAGCATGAGTGCGGTGCTGTACGACGACCATGGTGTCAGAGTCGCTGGAATCGGTCTCGACGGTGCAACTTCCGTCAGAGTGGGAGGTGCTGTGGTCTTCCAACTGCCTGCCGCGTCGCGCCCGTTTGCGCGGCCGGAAAGAGAGGGTGAATTGGCTATGGACAGAAGCGGAATTTTCCGATCTTCCCAGACCAGCCGCTGAGCCTTTCTCTTCCTCCCACGCTTTCAGCCCGATAGTTGCCAGTTCCGAAACAAGGGAGTGATACGGATGATGATCTGCAAGTCGCCTAGGCTTGTCGGGAAGGGTGTCGAGTAACAGAACGTCATCTCCTTGACTGCACCTCTGACTACACTTCTCCAACGGCTGGTCTTGCTGCAACATCACGTCCATGGAGCGCTTGGAATGCCGTTTCGGAGGATTTATCTCAGGACGAACAGGAGCATGCCGCATGCTGACCGCTCGAGAATCTGATTGTTTCCTCCATGTCAGAATAGACGAATCCCCTGTTTTCTTGAAGAGTTTCTCTTCCAGGCGCTGGAAGGCAGCGCGTCCTCCCTCTCCGTACCGGGGTGTGAGTGCAATCTCGCAGATTCCCATCATGGCATAGGCAACATCTTCTGGTCGTGAGGTCTGTCGTTGCGACGACCACGGTAGCCGCCTTCCTATAGGGATATCAAACAGGGAGTTTCGGTTTGCAAGAACCGACTCATCGATACCAGATGCGTGAGAAAGAAATCCGGGCCAGTATCCTGATGCCTTGGTGCCCCGCAGGTTCCAGTGGTGATCGAAGAACTCCACATCTTGGGCTGCCACGAGGTGTTGGATGTTCCACATTTGTGTGAACCAAACGCACTTGGATAGATCGCCTTGCACAGTTCTTTTATGTGAGTCGGCATCTTTGGGGAGGAGGTCATGCAGGTAAATCAAATAAACTCTCGCGTTCCATGCCAGCCGGAACGACGAGTTGGCGAATTCGATGGCGTCTTCAAGCGAGTTCTGCCTTGTGCACAAGTCGTGAGACCACAAGTATCGAATATTGCGGGCTTTTGCCTCATCGCAGGCTCTCAACACGCGCTCGTCGATGGATTCTGCAGGGTTCTCCAGCTGTGTGGAGGGCCCGTGGGAAAAAATGGCATACTCAGAGGTCGGGAGGTCGACAAAGAACTCGAACTTGAGAGAGCTGGTGTCCAAGAACTTCATTGACGACCTGGGTGGAAGACTGATGAGATGCGCGTGAAACCCGACAGACTGGAGTCACGCTGTGGGTTATCATGACGAATGTCTTCTATACCCGTAGAAGACTGATAGTGTGGAGTGATGATCGAGCCGACTGCGATGTCGGCCAGTCTGTTCACACACAAGGGCCTTTGGCAAGTAAGGGGGGCATTTACCTTTTTGACTTGAGGCAAGAATACACATATGAATCCCGGTGATCGGCTCGTGGTCCGGATTGGCACTCTGCCAAATGAGGGCTTGTGTCTCGGTCTCACGTCACAAGGGATCATAATGCACATTCCATTTCCGGCCCCCAAAACTTTTTGGACGAAAAACTGTCAGCGCTGAGCTCAGAGCACAGATGTGCTCTGAGTGTCTTCCCGCTCTGGTGACGCTTGTGCTGCGAGCGCTCCACCCCTGCGATGCCCGGGCTTCTCTAGGCGACGCTATTGGTTGGCATTCTGGGCATCACACATCAACATTCCCAGAGACCACAGCTGTGCTCTCGGCTTGTGCCACAATGGCAGGGGCCTCTAAAGCAGCCGAGAAGGAATGGTTTCATTTCTCGGAGGACTGGCCCAATGATCATATGCCTAAGAGGTGACTGTGCATATATTAGTATACGGCCAGGGCCGTGATCCTTCAGCCCTACGGAAAGGCGCCGACAGTGTCACCCGTGCCCCAAGCTGCAGGCTATTATTCTTCCAGGCTGTGAGTTGCATCGGACACCACCGGGGCACCGATGCAGATGCGCCTCATTCAGTTGGACACGCTCCTGTCCTGTCTCTCTCCCGTGCTATGCCGCCTGTGACTTGGGCGTCCATGCGGCCTCGACAACTGGCGTTCATGTTGGCGCAGTCGACCTTGAGTTAATCCTGGTAGTTGAAACCGGGCATTAGGAAGATGTGCCCTACATGAATCACCGAGGAGTCATCGGTGTAGGCGAATTCATCAGTTGAACATCACGCTTAGATCCTAATGCTCAGTCACTGGAATCTGTTTCTGTGAATGAAGCACTCATGCGTACTGGGCGCAGTGATTATGTCTCTCTGCGCATCAAGACCATTGATCGCTTGCATACAGTGTCTGGCGACTTCTGTCACGATATGGCTAGTTGAACTCTTTGACGTGAGATTACTGCCATGTCGTGAGTCGCTTTGAGGCTGCGTCGCCCCTGATCAGAAACATTACGGATAGGCCTCTGAACTGGGCTCCCATCAGGGATTTAGTGAATGGCAACACGTCACACATGGCTTCCCCGTCACTCGCAACGTGGCCATCGCCCATTTCACTGCCTGAAATACACGTCCGACTCTGCCCGAATCCGGAGAACAAGTGTATTGAGGATGGGATGAGCTGCAGCAGCGCTGTTGGTCAACGACCCAGTATGCCCATTGATGCATTTGGCGGCTCGACAGCGAACCCGGATTTTGCTGCTCTGGGCACATTTGCGGGCTGAGTTAGATGACCTGCCACGCAAAATCGAGGCGAGAAGGCTGCTTCCAACAGTCGCGACTGCCGGGCTAATAAGCCTCACCTGTGACGATGTTGTGGTGAGACTCGCGCCTACCACAGCTCTCGGTGTGCAGAGAGTGTAAATGGGGGGAAGTACCTTCATGATTTTTTAGGTATGGTTGAAATAATCCAGTTTCAGCTTCAAGTCTCTAAACTGGTGCCTACCCATTGCTGCAGCAACTAAATCTTGGCGTGGCGCCACGGGAGGAGCACATCTCCAGGCAACGGAATTGTTCACCGCGAGATATCAATGGTCGAGTGAGCACTTTGAGATTTCGAGCCTGAGGAGCTAAAGCGTGAAGAACATTGATCGCACATCTTGTTCAAAAATGCCTCCCAAAGCGAACCCGCGGCCCATCAACGTCTACGCCAGATGGCGCCCGTTCGTCCAGGCCGAAGAAGCCGCCGCCGCCGGCGAGATCGATCGGTCTACTAACCCCGCCGTCGGCGGCCAGACTTCTCTCCTGTCCGTCTCCATCAACCGCCAGGACCGGCGGGCCGCCGGCGACCGCCCATGGACCAGCGCGCCGGCGTTCAAGGCCGTGCTGGGCCCGTCCGACGACAACGCCAAGGCCTACGACACCATCGTCGCGCCCACGGTGCCCAGCGTCCTCGCCGGCGGGAGCTGCACCTTCTTCGCGTACGGGCACTCGGGCAGCGGCAAGACGCACACCATCATGGGCTACGAACTCGAGGACGAGAAGTCGCTGGGCCTGTGCCTCGCGGCGGCGCGGCGGCTCTTTGACGCGCTGCGCCCGCTGAACGAGGACGCCGGCGGCGGTGCCGCGCAGTTGGGCGTCGGGTTCAGCCTGTTTGAGCTGCGCAGGAAGTCGGCCTTTGACCTGCTCAACCGGCGCACCGAGTGCTTCATCCGCGAAGGGCCCGACGGCAAGACGCACATACGCGGCGAGACCGAGGTGCTCGAGGGCGGCAAGGTGCGCGTCCAGCCGATCGTCAAGCGGCCGTGCTGGACCTTTGAAGCTCTGCGCGAGGAGCTGGTCCGGGCGCTCGGCCACCGCGCCGTGGGCTCGTCGAGCGTGCACGATCAGAGCTCGAGGACGCACGCGGTGCTCGAGCTCGAAATCGTTAACAGCCCGCTAGTAGAGGCGCGGCAGGCGCTGGCCGAGAGACAGTCTGAGCTCGTGCCTGTGGGAAAGCGAGCCACTGATATTAGCATCGAGGAGTCTATGAAGGGGGTCATCAAGACGGATGATGGCAAATGGGCGCCTAATCCAGACTACCAGATCAACCAGGCGCTCATCGATGAGGCCGATGCCGAGAAGGCCAAGTTTGAGGCTCGGGTCACCGCTGCGGAAGAACATATTGAGAGCATTCTCAGCTCGGCTAGTTCACCTTGCTTGGGCGCCAAGATGGTCTTCGTCGACCTCGCTGGCGCCGAGTACCATCAAGAGAAGGGGAGCCAAATACAGACTTTCAAGCAGACGCCCCAGGAGCGCCAGGAAGGCCGGCAGATCAACACGGACCTGCTCGCCCTCAAAGAGGTGATCCGCGCGTGGTCCACGAACCAGCCCCGAATCCCCTTCCGCTCGTCGGCCCTGACAATGGTGTTGCGGGAGCACTTCATGAACTCGGCAAAGGGGAGCTCTGCCATGATTGTCACTGTGTCACCGGCCAGGGAACAGTACGCTGCGACTTTGAACTCGCTCAAGTATGGAAGCCTGGTAGGAGCGGTCGGAGCCTGAACATCAACTGAATCACGTCACGATCAGGATGTGGTGTAGAGTCCGAGGGGTTTCGATGTTGGTTCTCTTCCTTGGAGCGTTGTCAATTCCTTGCGATCCTGTTAGATTTAGCTTTCAAAGAAACACTGAACCATACTTTACCACCATCATCCCAGGTATGAAGCATGCTCAGGTATGAACCCCGCCGATCTGGTAGACTGGGAGCACAGTCAGGATCTGATAAGCACGAGAAGATCTATTTGACCAGTCAAGGTCTGCTTCAGGATGAATCCGACCCTGTACTTGCATGCATCCGGCCGGAGGTAGTTCAGCTGAACCCGAACGAGCAAGGCGGTGTACCTTCCAACCCTCCAGCACATACATCTACACACCTGTGGATCGACAGCCTGTGCATCATCCGGGACTCAGTCGAGGACTGGCAGATAGAATCCGCACAGATGGGTCGCTATTATCGAGAGCCAAGCCTTACCCTGTTCGCGACTGCCGCAAGTGGCGATGATGTTGGCTTCTACTGCCTTCGTGATGGGGGTCTCAGCATCGCCGTGTCGGGCTCCAGTGCTTGATGGTCTTCTCGACAGGATGAAAAATACGGAGGGTAGCGTGTTGTTCGTGCAGAAGTTCTCGCGACAAAAGGGCCGGACTGGGATGCCGGTAGAGAGGCAACGACAAGTACTTCGTCAACAGACGGAGCATACTCGACGAGGCGACAGGCTAAGCGCTCGGGTGGATCGACCAGGATGACCAAGGATTCGCGCACTCTCAGGTCTGGTGCATGATCGTCTCGAATCTGTCCGCCCCGTCGCTCAATCTTCTCGCCCTCGTGCCGGCTGCTACCTGCGAGGCGGAGGCTGTTAGACTGCATCGTCTCGGACAAGGGACCGGGGCCGGAGAGCGGCGTGCGGGTCGCTTCCAACTACACCGTCGGGTCGAACACGGTCGATTACGAGCTGACGGACTCTGCTTCGACGCTTCCGATGCTGCTGGACTGGATAGAGGAGGCCCGATCGAAGAGATCAGTGTGATTTAGATCACAGGATATACGTGGAAATCCACACCGCTGGTCGTGGTGTTTGAGCATCAATACAACCGGCAAAAAAGTGCCCTCGCGTGGCCTACATTTGTGCACTACACTAGCAAGCGTCTCCGCGCAGCTGGAATGTGACTTTTTCTTCTACAGAGTACGGTCGGGTGATGGAACGTCCAGCTGAACCCTGGAATGCAACCGGTGATAGCAGGAAGCGGTGCCTCTGGTACTCTGGGCGCTGACCTCATTTCCTCCCTGACAGGCCTTTCGGTTTCAAAGTGAGACCACGCCGTCACACAAGAAAGCCCTCGTGTGCGCCAACGTCCGTCCCCGTCCTTGCTGTTGGTAGGAGAGTTGTCATTGAGTATCAAGCTGCCCGTGGAGCAGGGCCTCTGATCCTCAAATGTTCCTGCAGGCAGGGATCGCACACGATTATCCGAATGGCCAATCTAAGAAAGATGCATGCCTACCTAAGTACATAGCTCGAGCATAGGTAACTACATGGTAAATGTCTGTGCCAACGCCAACAGCATTTACCAACAGCAGTTTGACGGCGATCGTTCATGCTCGGCCGAGCTCAGCCACCGGCAAGCCAGACCGGGTGGGGGCGCGAGCTGGGCGAATGCCATAGGCCGGCTGATTGGGGATCTGCTGCAGGCATTGGGCGCTGGAAATTTAGGGGCACAGGAGCTGCTTTGCGCGTTTTGGGGGCTCTAGGGCTAGCAGTTTGCTGCGATTAGAGTGGTGCGACCAAGATTGGCGAGTGTCCCACCCTTGCCCGCCGAAATGTCGTCACACTGGGGAATTTGATGCGAAACCCCAGAGGCCAATTGGCGGTGCAGTGGCACGCTAAGCTGTCCACGAGTTGCTCAAGAGGGTTAATGGGGTTGGATGCTGGCTCGTGGATGAGTGATCCATGGATGGAGGGGCGGGAAGCGGCATGACGGACGTGCGAGTGTCCAGGGATCCGATGTCGTGAAGACGTGGTGGCTGATTGTAGGGATGGCAGAAGAGGCGGAGGAGACACAACGGCACAGCGGCGGGAGCGGCGCCACCAACGGCAGCCAACGGCACATCAACCAACGCTACAACGGCCTGCTGCGTGTGCCAAGAGACACGAGAGGACGAAGAAGGCCCTTTTCCTGCCTGGTAGTGATCAAATAGACAAGCAGGTGGATGATTGTGTAGCGTACCTAGGCTAGGCAAGGGAGGGAAGAGGAGGTGGGAACGAGAGAGAGAATCCCCGGTATCCTCAGTCTCCATTCCATCTCAATTCTTCCATTCTTGCCACTGGCTAGCTTGGGGCCGGAAGCAGCTGAAGATTAACTTGGGAGCTTGGCAGCCCCTTGAGTGTGAATGGAGCTTTACGAGACGCGCCAACAGATGATCGTCACTCGTTGCTCGTATTCCAACACTGGCCTCTGATCGGCAGGGGGTTCGCTCCAGGTTGGCCTCTCTCCTCTCCTCTCCTCTACCTACCTCACTTTCACTTTGTCTAGTCTGTCAATCTTGTCCAACCTCTTCATCCCATCTCTCCTCCAATTCACTCAACCCCTCCTCCTCACCTGCAGGTGCCTGGCCTGACAGCCTCACCACCCACTCTTTTTTCTTCCTCCTCGCCCACGCAGCTTCGTCCCCTCTTATCCCCATTTCTCCACTGAACAACCTTTGTTCATGGAGTTCACATGAACCCAACCGGTCATCGCGAGTGAGTAAAAAGAACACCCGGAGCCTCATTGCGAGGGAATCACCGCGCAGTCCACCTTGTGGCCTGGAGGCGTCCCGCTCGTCACCCACCCGCCTCTCACGATCAAACGGACGGGCATCCTGTCCCCCTTCGCCCCCACGCCATCTCAGCTTCAAACCTCGACCTCACCACCTGCTCTGCGCACCCGTCAAGATGGGCACGCCGAATCCTTTCATAAGCAACGGCACCTGCTATTTTGGCCCTAACCAAAAGGCATCCAGCCAGTTTCTCCCATGCGGCAATGATCTCTTTGGCCGCCAGACGTGCTGCCAGGCCGGCGACGTTTGCCTGTCCAACCACGCCTGCTACAACGGCCGCTTCGGCGTCACCTACCTCGCCGGCTGCAGTGATCCCGAGTATCGCGATGGAGTCTGCCCCGACAAGGGAGCCTTTTCCGGTTCGTCCTTTTCTTCCACTCTCTTCCCCATTAATCATGGGTTTGAAATTCACTAACACACCTTGCCTCCCTCTACAGACCAGCCCTGGGCTGGCCTCGTCTACTGCAACGGCACCTCCAACCAATGGGTCGCCTGCAAGGAGAAGAAGAAGGAGTCCACGCTTACCGACGCCGACGCCTGCTGGTGCCCCGAGACCTCGCGCACCGTCGCCTTCACCGCGCCCTCCGTCCTCGACAACACCGCCACCGTGCCCACCTCGGCCGGCGGCAGCATGGGCTTCAACGCCGGCTACGTCCCCTCCATGACCCTGCCCGGCGGCGGCGGCGGCGGCGGCGGCGGCGGCAGCGGCCAGGCCACTAGCTCCCAGCCGACCGCCACGCGCACCTCACCCTCCAGCACCGGCGGCGGCCAGGGCACTCCGACGGCCCCTCCGACCGAGCCACCCTCCTCGGGCGGCGGCATGAGCTCCGGTGCCAAGATCGGCGTCGGCGTCGGCGTCGCGGCGGGAGGCCTCGTCCTCCTCGCCGCCGTGCTGTTCCTGTTCTTCCAGCGCCGACGACGTCGCCAGCAGCAGCGCGGCTCCGAGCTCGACGGCGAGGGCAAGCTGCACCGGGAGTCGAGCAGCGGCGGCGCCACGGCCACGGCCACGGCCACGGCCCCCGCTACCCCCGGAACACCCGCCACCACCGTCGTCTCGGAGCTCGACTCGCGCGCCGCGCGGCCGTGGAGCATGCGCTCCGAGCTGGCGGACACGCACCTCAACCCCGCCACGCCCACCACCGCCGGACACTCACCCGGCCTGGCCCCCGTCGACGAGGAGGGCAAGGACACCAAATACATTCAGGCGCCGGAGCAGTGGGGCTCGCGCTGGCGGAGGGACGGCGGTGCTTACGGACAGCAGGGACCTATCGCCGAGTTGCCTGGTTGATTGCGCCTAGCGGCATGTGTTTTTTCTTGTCTTCTTGCTTGTACGATATATGGCATTTGCATGGCATTGGGATGGCGATGGACGAAAAGAACTTTGCATGGTATTTCAGATTCACTTACTGACAGCCGCGAGGGAGGGCCTGGTGGTTGGGCATTGATTGGCGTTGGGAAACTCTGGGATTGAAGATGATATCACGACGGACATGTGCCCAGCACAAGTCGTCTGCGTAGCGAACTGCTATGATTACTATTGGCATTGATTTCTTTTTGCACTTGAGCGTGAGGGATGCGGGATCATTTTAATATTCGAAGTGTCTGAAGGGCTGCCCTTTGCCGTGCTTTGCTTGCTTCTCAAATGATCCAATCTAGAATTAATCTACGCTCCCTTTCTCCAGAAACCTCGTGCACCTCCTCCAGCACCGTCTTCTTCTCATCCTCTCAGCGTCCCCTTCAATACAACACCTTTCCCGCCCCCCCAAACTATTGGTACAATCTCTACAAACATGTCTTTTGAAATCCATCAACTCCAAAACGTATCCGACCCGTTGAGAAACATAAAATCCAGCTTATCGAGATCGAAATCAAACATCTGCCGCTGCGCGTCCTCCTCGGCGCTGCTGTTGACCACCTGCATCGGCGACATAGACACCAGCTCCGCGCCCGGCCCGGCCCCGGGGGCAAGCACCTCCCGCCGCTCGTACCAGCCCCGAAGGCGCTCCATCGTCCGCCCGAAAAGGCGGTACGGGTCCTCCACAGCCACCACGCCTGCAGTCGCAGCAGTCACACCAGCACCGCCGCCGGCGCCACTACTACTACCGCCGCGAACGCCGTCGCTCATGGCGTACGACCGCGCGATCATGGCGTCGAGGTAGTGCGGCACGCGGCAGGCCTGGCGCAGGCGCGGGAAGGCGTCGCCGGCGTGCGGGCACAGCGACAGCTTGATGAGGATGACGAGCGCGTGGGCGACCTGCGACTTGTCGACGAGCATGTCCATGCGCGTCGCGGCGGGTGGCAGCGCCAGGAAGCCGTCGAGGTAGCGCTTCGCGGCGGCGAGGCAGTCGACCAGCAGCCGGTTGCGGACCGAGACGAGCTGCTGCGTCTCGAGGGTGAGGCCGGCGTTGTTGTTGTTGTTGTTGTTGTTGTTGTTGTTGTTGGAAGGGGTGGAGGCGGAGGCGGAGGCGGGGGAGGCAGTGGAGGAGGGCCCGTCGCCGACGTGTAGGGAGATCTCGGTGATGTAGATCTCTGTGCTGTGGAGCATTAATGGGATCCAGCATGCTTGTTTGTGGGAAGATGGTTTGTCAGTATTTTCTTAGTCGAGGAAGAGGGGGGGGGTGGCATACAGGATCCGAGAGGAGGGACGGTGTTCCTGAGAACTTGGAGCTGCGCCTGCAATGTATCCACGGTGATCTCCAACCTGTCTGCTCCAAACACTGGTCGGCTTTTCGCACCGTACCCCAGGGCGACAGCGATCTTGTCCCTCAGCTGTTGGATCTTGACTGCGTGTATCAGCGCGGCGTCGAGCGGCGAATTGCTTTCCGCGCCGAGGAGCTCGCAGGCAGAGATGATGGAGGAGTTGGAGTTCATCCATTCAAACTTGCGCAGGGTTAATGATGTGCTATGTTGAACAACTGTCAGTTTCTCAACTCAACACGTGTTGGGCTGATTTTGTTAGTCACGTACGTGGATGATAGCAAATAAGCGCCGAGGAGCGTCCTTCTCGTCTCGGGAGTCCCAGGGCCCTCCTCATTCACTTCGAGTGAGATGGACAGAGCAATTTGCAACAGAGTGAGGGCCTGAGAGATGGCGTACGCATGAAAGTGGAACCTACTCGCGTCAGTTTGCTGTCCACGGGCCAGCAAGAAAGTACTCACCAAGAAACATATATCATAAGGCCCTGTAAAAGATCGAGATTCCGAACCCCCTCCACGATCAGCTTGGACGCAAGCGTCTTGCGCAGTTCCAGCTCCAACACTGCGTGGTTGTCCGGGAGGTGCAGACGAGCACAGGTAGCCAGGAGGGCGAGCAGGAGTATCGGCCGCTCCCTGTAAAAGATCTCTATAGGCCATGGTGGAAGCACTATGAGGGGGTACTGCTGACTCTCGACACGAAAGACCTGCAGCAGGCGGTCTGCCTGGTCGGTCCTAAGGAGGCCATCGAAGAGGGTGTCTGGTCTCAGCGCGGTATCCTGACTAGTCAGGGCTGGCAAAGAAGGCTCCTGATTCGCCTGCGGGAACGCCACTTGGCTGTCTATGCCGTTTACCCGCTGAGGAATGGGTGCTACGGGTATAGTTGCAGCTGGCAGTGGCGGTGGAGGCCGCATGGCAATCGTCACTTCATTGTGAATACCAAGATCCGCCGGGGATGTGCCTTCCCTGAGCAGGCTGTAGATGTTGTCTATCCTTTCTTCGATCTTTGATATCCGTCTATGATCACGGCATTGCTTATGTGTTAGTGGATCCCTAATGTACTATCTTGTGCCTGGTCTTGGGCCTCACTCACGTCGAGCCGCCAAAGCTTCTCTTGGCCCGGCTGTGCACTTCAGAAAAGACACAGTCTCGGTTTGTCTGAAAGCATCTACAATGACGCGTCGTTAGCACTCACTCCCTGAAGACCAACCTGGGGGATTTCGCAGCTCAGCCCACTTGACTCACCGCTTGCACTTGTCATCGTCGTCCTGACTGGGAATGCAGCGCACCTTCGAGCGGCGGCACTCATTGCAGCTGCGGAGCAAGCGCTTCCTCTCGTTCCGACTCTCCGAGGTGTCCATAGCTATTCCTTGCCAGCATGCCAGATTGCGTCGTCCTCGGAGGCTGCGAGGTCAGGGCGGTAAGGCAGTTTATGTTGTGACCAAGGGGTTGAGAGTGGACCCTCGGGAATTCCGGAAACTCCGAAAACTGGGTCCTCAACCTCGCCTCCCTCACGAGACGATGCGGCACGAATCATGCACTTCTTCGCTTCGTGCACTTTATGGGAGAAGCGATTGACCCAGCCTCTAGCAGTCTGGTTTGTTGCGAGGATCTCGGGCTTGCTACTGAGCCCGACAAGTTCCGGGACCGCAATCTCTTGGCAGCCCGGGGGTATGGTCGCAATGAAGAAGACACCGTCCGAGATAAAACATGAATTATAAAGCTTGACATACATATCCTTTCCACGACGAACCATTGCTATGTGGGATAAGTGAATACGCCACCCGGACCAGTATCTAGTCGACTTCCCGCGAAGCCTACCAAGCACAAATCTCAACATGGCACAGAACTCAGCGGAGGCATACCCTCCAGTGGAACGGCACCCTGAGACGGGCATCAGCGTTCTTGTCGTCGGTGCTGGAGTCGGCGGACTCTGTGCAGCTCTCGAATGCTGGCGCAAGGGTCACAAAGTGCGCATTGTTGACAGGACTAGCAAGCCAGACACCGGTGGTACGTCTGGACATGAATATCTCCCCGTTCTCGTTCAATCCTGACCCAGCCGCCTAGGGGACTTCTTCTCGATCAGTCCGGCTGCAACTAAAGCCTTCCGGCACTGGCCCGAAATGAATGCCAAGCACCTAGCTGCGGCACGACAGCCATACAACGCAAACTACCTACTCACCGGCGAGCAGACACGCAAACACATGCCGTTCATGGTGGACACGACGGACGAGAATGGCAAAGCGGTGACTACCGTCTTGACGCAATACAGGCACTCTCGGCCCAAGCTCCACGGGATCCTGATCGAGCAGCTGGCCGCTATTGGCATCGAAGTCGAGTTCAACCACAAGGCCATCAAGTACGAAGAAACGGCCGACAAAGGCATCGTTAGATCTGAGGACGGGGTCATCCTCGAGGGCGATGTGGTCATTGCCGCGGACGGGCTGGGAACAGCGTCATACGAGCTGGTCCTGGGTCACAAACTACGGGCGCGAAGCAGCGGCTATGCCATTTACCGCACGGCGTTCCCTGCAGAGGTCGTTACTAGGGATCCTCAGCTCTCACAGCACTATCGTCTCCTTGACATCCCCAAAAGCACCCCTATTGATATCTGGCTTGGGTGAGTTTAGACCAGGCATGGTGTTCCATATCTATACAGCATTTTCGCTTACATATCGCGTCTAGTCCTCACATTCAGGTCTTCACTCAACTTACTGAAGACATATTTTCGTGGTCGATGGTCCACAAGGTACGTGGCCGACGACTCTAAATAAGACACCATGACGTCCTCACTCACACCATGTGTTGCAGGACGATGGCAAAGCCCAGGAAACATGGCACTCGACGTCCCACACCTGCGAACCGGCCGATGCTATCAAACACATCGAGGATGCCCAGGGCTTCTGCCCCGAGATCCTCAAGAAGACAATGCTTGCCACTCCAAAGGACAAGCTGCTCGATTGGAAAATCATGTGGCGTGATTCTCAGCCCAACTGGGTCTCGCCTCAAGGACGCGTTATCCAACTAGGCGATGCGGCTCATACATTTGTGCCAAGCTCTGGGAACGGAGCGAACCAGGCTATGGAGGACGCAACGTCGCTGGCCTCGTGCCTTCAGCTTGCGGGTAAAGACGACATCCCGCTGGCACTGAGAGTTCATAACCTGCTCCGGTTTGAGCGCGTGTCTTGTACGCAGATCACCGGCTTTCAGGCTCAGATCAACCGCAACAATGTCGACATTAACGCTCTCACGGCAAAGCCAGACCAGGTTGTTGGGAAATGGGGCCGCTGGATCTGGGCTCACGACCCAGAGCAGTATGCGTACGACAACTACGAGAAGGCAAAGGCCCATCTTGTGAGTGGTGCACCTTTCGAGAACACCAACATCCCTGCCGGATACAAGTTCAAACCATGGAACATTGACGAGTTGCTTGCCATTGGGGACAGCGGCAAGCAGATTGTTTTCGAAGGAGATTGGAGCTAGATGTGCGATCTGATACTTGGTTTGGACCAGATAAAGCCATATATGATGGAAACCAGGAATAGACTAGATACATAGAACCATTCCATTTAAGCCATTTCTGTAGCTTGTCAGTCCTCATTATGTTTGCTTTGTGTTAGGCATCTGCTGTTCATCAAATGTTGCCATAACCTAATTGCAAAAGCCGATTTCCAAACTCGATCAAATAGTAGTCCGCGTAAACCAGTCCATGGTCTCCGCTAGCAGACAAATTGTGTTCGTGCCAGCTCACCGTTGAATTCCTCAATACGCTCTCAAACATTACTTCATCCTCATTGCATGGCACAGCCGACGCGATGCCATTCGCCCCGGTCTGAAGACGCATCTTCTGTTGAGACAACGAAAACTTTAGGGTGTCGTCGACGATCCTCAGAGCACTGCCCAAGTAGCGTTTGGCTCGCTCATGCTGGCCTCGGGCCGTCAGTGCTTGGGCCAGAACAAGCATGCCGTTCGCTGCAATGACACCTGCGGAGACGTCACGGAGAGGTGCCTGAATGTCCTCGACGGGGGCGTCAAAGTCCCACAATGGCACGTACCTCCCTGCCTTTTGGGGCGCGGACCCATCGCCAGTGCTCTGGAGAATCTCAACATAGGCCGGTGCGCTTTCTAGCCGAAGTAGGAAGTACTCCGCGAGGCCGCACGCAGCATCGAGAAGCTCTTCATCCCCCGTCCAGGCAAACGACTGAGCGTAACCGAGAATTGCCCACCCTTGGCCACGGGACCACGTGGTGTCTCGTGAGTATCCCTGGGCGGTGCGGACCTCCTGGATATGGCCCGTTGCCGGCGAGAAGTTCACCACGTGGCACGTGCTGTAAAGTGCTCCTTCATAGCCGGGTCGTTTGTGCGACAACTCTTTGCGCAGGTGCGTTCTCTTCAAAGTCTTGGCGTGAGTTGTTGCGGCCTCGGCCAGGTATCCATAGCCCGTGTGCGCAGCGGCGTAGTAGAGCATCTCCAGATTGCATAGGGAGTCGATGATGACCAGAAAGTTGCTCGATTTGTCCCGGATCTGCACGTTGTCTAAGAACAGCAGGGCATCCCACGAGCGTATCGCGCCCACACGCGCATCGAAGCGGGAGTAGAGCGAGACGGCAGCAGTCTTGATGTTTTCCAGTGCGTCTCTCTCGTGACATAGTTCCCAGCGGAGCCTCATGTGAGGCATGACCATGAAACCAAGATCATGAGTGTCAGTTCTGTGGGCCATGCGGCGCAATGGATCTGACCACCTCTTGCCCAGGACCTCGAGTTCATCTCGTACTTGGGATAGGGTCAGGCGTGTGTCCTGGTGACCCATACTCTTCGGATACCGAGTTGATCTCTCAAGAAGGAGGTAGATGCTTCCCGGGAAGAAGCCACTGGTCCAGAAGTCCACTGGTCGGTGTTTGTATTGGCCTTCATTGTCTCCGGACTGGGGCACAATTTCCGGGTAGAAGGTTGGAATATCCTACGACTATGTTAGCTCAAACCGCTGACACTAGATAGACTGCCAATACACTTGCATTCGTTCCAGTATAGCGTTGGGCGACGTGCATGATCTTTGCGGTAATGTTCTCTGCGTACAAATCTCTGTAGAAATCGGCATAGAGGCCGCCCCAGCCCCAGGACTGTTTTAGCGAAACACTGTTCGCTTCTTGAGAAGAGCTTTCAGACCATTTGGTGTCATGGATGTCCCCATTCGTCTTCAAAGACGTGCCGTTGAGCAGTCCATTCGACATCTCTGAAGACTCTGGCTCAATCGCTGCGGGAGGCATGGCGGACGAGTTCTGTTTCGTACAGCTGTTGCCTTTCGGGAGCTGTTACTCCATATAGAAAGGTACCAGTCTGTAAGATGATGGGCAAGACAAGGGAAAAGATTGTTCACACGCGTCTTAGGGTGGGAGCAACTGGTGGTGTCCTGGCGAAGGTTCCTGTAAGCGTCAAAGTCTTGATAAATAGAACATATAGGGCTTACATCCCGGTCGTAGATGCCGAATGAGTTGATCTACAAGCCCGTCATTAATTTCTCCCGGTCCAGATATTCGTCCGCTTCCCGATATCTCCTGTCTTGCTAGGTGGGGCCTGCGGGATCGGGCGACGGACGATTGAGCCCGGGCTGATCCGCGATGGGGCTTTTACTGGAGGTCCAATCCGCATGGCAATCAGCCCATACTTGCCAGGCCACTTCAATATCAGCT
The DNA here is from genome assembly GCF_004353045.1 of Thyridium curvatum. NCBI lineage: Eukaryota > Fungi > Ascomycota > Sordariomycetes > Thyridiales > Thyridiaceae > Thyridium > Thyridium curvatum. The sequence continues at coordinate 99,823 of NW_022156802.1, read as the reverse complement.
TTAATCTTTGATCTACCAGTTCGTCAGTATCGTACTTCGATCTCGCGAATCTTCGCAGCGAGGCTGACAGCACTGGGTCAATGGGCCGAACATGAACAACACAGTCAAATTACATGTTTTGCCATAAATGCACCAAATTATATCAGAGCTGTGCTCAAAATACGAGTAAACTTGAGTCCATATTCTCGGCCACCAGAGCGACGGCAGTGAATGCTTATGACCATGCATTACACGTAGAGTCCTATACATGAATAATTTCCCTAAAGCGCAAACAAAACTTGGCTAGGCACCGCTCATTCCAGGAAATTCCTCGGGATGGGTGATAAACATGAAATCATCAAAGTTGATGATACGATTCATTTCAGCAAAGCTTTGATCCATGAGCCCCTGGGAGATAGTTGATAGCTCGTCCATTGGTAATGCCATAGTTCTCAGCGACTCGTCGTGGAGTTGTAAAACGGGAGAAGTGATCACGCTTTGTTGACTTAGACGCTCTGACCGACGGTAACTGCCATGGTACAACTGGGGTGACGCTGTGGCTTGCGGTACTGCATCTGCGGGTGGCTCTCTAATTTGGGCTGGTCCGGATGCCAGTGCTGGACTCGACTGGGATGGCGAGGAACCTGAAGCTGCCTCTCGACTACCTGGTCCGAGCAAGAACCGTGACACCATGTCTCGATCTGTGGCGCTCGCATTGTGAAGACGTCTTAGCTGAGTTGCTAGAGTGCCCGCAAAGTTGGTAGAGCCGGTGTCAACCTGTGCTAATTGACCTTGCCACCTCCGACTCATAGTTTCCAGGCAGGTTATCAACAACCAGAACTCTGGAGCTAATTCAGACTGGTAATGCTGGGAATGCACTGCCACAGTGTGTTAGAAAGAATTGCCTTGTCAACAGAGAGTCTGACTTACAGAGCAAGGTTCTGGCGCTGACAAACACGCAGATTGCGAATTGGGGTGCGACCGGCATCTTCCCGGGTGCACATTCCAGGTATTTCATGGTGATGTTTGCTGTCTCTGTGGCGGCAACGTAGCATGTGTCGGCGCTGCACGTGCTCGGGAGCTTCAAATGTTTCAGGTCTTTCTGAGGATAGGCTATACGCTGGTGTAGTAGGATGGATGATGTATTGTGAGTGATGTGTGCCAATGTCATGTTTGGATCCATGTCCATAACTGTATGGCATGTGGGCGTGGAACTCGAATCCACAGTTGACTCCTTCCATCTCTGCGGGAGAAACATTTTCCAACTTGATGCAAATCAATCGTTAGGAAGATCAAACTTAATACGAAGGAGATTACAAGTATTGGTCTACTTACTGGACGAGTCGAAGATCCAATTCTTTGAACCGGGTGAGCCAACTCAAAACATCCTGCTTGCTCGAGAAGTCGATCTTCTGCTGCACAAAGTAGGTGTTGATGCGGCTTAACGTCTCCACGGATTCAACGTAGTAGGAAAAGGCACCAAGCTTCGACATGTCGACTAATGTGGTGAGATTCCCAGGAAGGGACGGGGGGTTAGTCGCGCCGTCTCCGACATCCCGTGTGATTGATGCCGCTGGTTTCCCAGGACTTTCATATTTGGAGGGTAGGAACGTGGTAGTGTTTCCAATCTTAGCAGCAGAGTGATCCCATATGCCCAGATATGGAGTCAATGCAGGTTGATTCCGTCTCCAAAGCCCGCCATCGATAGGCAACCTGCGGCAGACGTCATCTGCAGTGAGGCTCACGTTCCAGCTGTTCACAATGTAAGCGCATGTCATTCGAGTTCTCACTGGACGTGTAGTATTACCCAGTAGTGATTGAACAAAACCTACATGTAGTTAGAGATGGAAATATTCGTAGACGGATAAAGAATGGTTGTCTTCACCTATCAAGTAGAAATACGTTCCAGAAGGCCCTTCTTCGTTCTTCCTCTTCGATCCAGTTCTTTGGAGCCGGCAGAACTTGGAGATTGGATAATAGAGCCACAGGTTCAACAAGATCTGTATCTTCGACACTGAGATGCAGGAATTGTACCGTCCGGGCAAGAGAGCCGATGGCGGACCAGGCTTTAGTCTCCTCCCCTTGCCCGATCTAGATGATCGATATCAGCATTTTGATCTCAGTGGTACTGAAACGCGTATTAGCTCACATAGGTGAAGGCAACAAGGAGAAGCGCTTGAAGATTTTCGACTGCAAGACTGCCCATCGCGTTCAAGACAACGTAGTTCCTAGATATTTGAACTTCCCTCTGGATCTCCTGTGGTGAAATTGAGAACCTGTCGCTCTCCACAAACCTTAATGAAGCAACGACGATGGCATGCAATATGATTAAACACGGATCGCGGTTGTCGTTGCTGCTAAGTCTTTGCCGGAACTGCATCTCATGCAGAATCGGGATCCAAGGATGAACATAGTTGAAGTGAGCATCCAGCAATTCTTCCAGAAAATCCTCTCGGGTCAACAGCGATGAGCCAGTATCTTCTTCATCTTGAGACAGAGACCGGACATGTGCGTTGAGACGAACGCGTTTCGGAGGGTTCCCTATCCGCGCTGACGTCTCGTTCCCATGAGGTGCGACGTGTCCATCAGAAGGGGGTGGGGTCGCGATGGCGATGGAGGGGCCTCTTGATGACGTGATCGTCAGATTCGAGTTGAGATGATGTATCTCCTTCGTCAACAAGGATAGAATACCGCCCAAAACATCAGACGTAGTCGGGACGGTATTCGCATTGGGTTGTTCGGTTGGGGCCGATGACAGCGACGCGGTGGATAGATCTCGGCCATCGAAAACAGCATCCTCCAATGCCTCTGCGATGCCACATCAGAATTAATGGTTGACGAGGGTAATACCATTGCTGCGTCACTTCGAGAACTTACTAACTCGCTGGCTTAAGGCCTCGACCGCACCACCCTTCAGTCCTGGTTTCTTCCTCTGATACTCATATGCGCACTTCGTGCCTGCAAGATAAACATCGTTAATGGGATAGCCTCCAAGTGGAACAGAACTTGACGAACGCACCAAGTCGTCGGCAGTGAGAGCACAAAGGCCAATCTCTCGAACAACGAAGCTTTCGTTTGCGACATGAATCACACTTCGATTTGCGTTAGCATTCATATATTTGGGGAGGATGCAGTGTCATCGAAGCTTACCGACGGCAAATCATTGTCAGCTTCGTTGGGCATGTCAGGGGCTGGTTGACCCGCCATCAGGATTGCTCCATTCTACCTCGCGAAGTAAGGCAGTGAAGTAAATCGAGGCGGAACTCGTAAAAGAACTAGGATCAGAATCACGGGGAAGAAAATTCAACTGAGCTGGCTTATTGTTCTGTGCGTGGGAGGCATTTTGCGGGGAAGAATGATCACCGACTGTGTGATGTGCATCCTCTTCTCCACTCCCCCAACTAACTTCGATTAGCTTGTGGTCGAATGTGCGACCTTGGTGGAAGCTGATTCGCTATTAGAGACTAGGGGCTACTGCTAACTCAACGGACAAAGTAAGCCGGGTGAGTTCGTCCGGCCCCGGCACGCCAGGACCGAGTCAATTGGTACCTAAGATTTGATAACTGTCCTGGTCGAAACAGCCATACCGAGTACATGTGGGGAATCTGGTAAAGCTTCCATACACATCTTCCAAGATTGACGAGCAGTCATATTCGTCTAATGAGGTGGAGTTTCTGCCTGCATTATCGCCTTCATCACCCCTACTCTAGACTGGGCGACACCATCCACATCTCCAACCGTGGGTAAGGCTTCAATTTCTAGAGGGTCAAGGACAGAGGTCCGAACAATTTATAGCAATTGTTGGATTGACAAAAAGAAGCATACTCAGCAATGACATGTCAATAATACTTGAGATGACTTGATACATGTCAAGCGGCCAACATTGAGCTTCAAGCATGTTCGATACACTAAATCTTTGCTAGTCGAATTGCAATCAAATAACCACTTCCGCAGCTAAACTTCAATGAACGACAGCCATCCTTATTACACGACAAGAGAATCGATGCACTGCGTTTAACACAATTCAACTTGTTGATTTGAGAAATCCACCAGGACGTGGTGTCCAAAACTAGGTCTCTTGGGCGGCGTTGATGGCGACAATGCGTTGAGTGGCAGTCTCCGTCTTGTGGAATCGCCACGGCTTAATCTTGCGCTCGAAAAGCTCATCGAGCTCAGCAGCCGAACGACTAAAGGTTAATACTGTGTTAGCACTTCTCCAATCGTGGGTTGTAAGGGCCTTGAATATTCTAACTTACCCTGCTGTCTCTGGGATAAGGAGCCAGATCCCCACGACGACTGGACATCCTATACCCGCGTAGAGAAATCCCGTCTTGAGGCCCCAGTTCCATTCATTCGCATTGATCATGTGGGGAATCAGCTGATTCATCCCAATGTTGGTGACGGCATTGATAGCAGCGGCTGCCCCAGAGGTATAGTGGCGCAGGCGTTGGGATGACATCTCTGCGATGAAACCCCATCCAGTTGCTCCAGTCATGGTGAGTCCCATGTCTAGGAGAGAAGTAGAGTTAGCAGATGAGTCCAGGAACAAGATATTAAGACCTGTGACTTACTCCAGAAAACGGCAAGCATAATGCAGACCGCATTAACGGCCTTGTTCCTCGGGACAACACTGAGGATGCCAATGATGAGACAGGAAAGCCACATCGTCGTGGCACCAGAGCAACTGATCATTCTCCGACCCACACTGTCAGCAACATATACAACGCAGACAGCAGCAACCAGCTTGACACCAATGGTGATGCATTTAATCTGGAACGGGTTTCCAAGCTCTGCCTGTTGGAAGAAGTAGGTGCCGTATGACGTAAAGAGGGTGAGGCCAATGAACTGCTGTGAGCAGAGTGTCCACAACGCAACAAGAGTGCGGAAGCCGTCAACACCCTTGAAAATGGCCCACCACCTCTCCTGGAGCTGTAGGGCTGCCACCTCGGCTTCATGATCGGCTAGGAGCTTCAGCACTTGGAGCTGGTGCTCGACGTCAAAGCCCTCTACACCCCTGTAGAGACTGGTGAGAGACTTCCTAGCCCTATTCATATGCCCAGTAGCGACGGCCCATGCCGGAGACTCGGGAAGAAAGAAGTAGATGATGGCCATGAGACCAACGTGGGTCCATTGCGTGTAGACGGGGATAAGCCAGCTCTTGGGGTGCTGGTGCGACAGCACCTCCAGAGCGATGTAAGTGAAGAGCTGTCCAACAGTCCACCAAAGGTTGTATGTCATCAGAATCCTTCCGCGGAGGCGGGTTGGGCTGATTTCGGTGACATATGTTGTCATGTTCACCTGCATGCAGCCTGTTCCAATACCGGCAAGAAGCTTGGCCACGAGCCAGTGTGGCCACTTCCGGGCGAGGCTCTCGGCAATAACACTAGCCGCGAGGAAGATGACGGTGATGTACATGGCGACCTTGCGTCCGAATCGCGCAGATATAAAAGGAAGCGAGGAGCTGGCTATGAACTGGCCGACGGGAAGAATGGTCCCCCAAGCGGCAATGACGTTGGATGCCAGCACAGGCTTGCCCTTGGCGTTGGTGTCGGTGGCAAACTGTTCGACGAAGCCTGGATTGACAATGATACCGGAGTTCAATCTAGGAGAGCAACAAGCTGTTAGTGAGCCGAAACACACAGAGTACGTGGATATAACAGGTCCTAATGAACAAACTGACGCAATTTGATAGCCATCAGTGGCAGCAGAAAAAGCAGCTATGACAGCGAAGAAGGTGCACCACTTGAATTTCTTGGCTGTCTGCCATGCAGTGAGTGTTTCGTAGCCAGTCAAGGCCTGGCCCCTGGCCGCGGCGTCTTGGACCGCGTCTTTGGGCTGCATCACATCATCAGTACGGGACTCTGCGTGGCCGATCTCGTTTCCCGTCTTCTCCTGAGTTGTTTCTGTTCGGTTCATGGCAACGGCAAGAAGGGATAAGTCCCTTGAAAGAGTGGTATGATGCGAGGCGGCCGCTCGAAGAGTGTCGTGATGAGAGGAAGCCTTCTCGGTTTCGACGATGGCCGGAGCATTCTCTTCTTATATATATCAAAGCTTTGTCTTGGAATGATCACACGCATGAGTTCGATACCCCACGGGGTTCATTGTCTGACCGTAGCCAGATTCCGGAGAAGGTTCACAGGTTGGTTGGTCTTGGCAGATGTGGGGTGGCGCTATTGCAGCGGATGAAGAGCTCGGAAAACAATTGTCCGTTGTCTAGACGTTAACCATCCCTTGCAATGATGCGTTCTGGAGAAGACACCGGCCGGCGATCTATCCGTCATGGAAGTTAGGATTCTCTGGTGTTAGCGAAATATCAATAATCTCTCCGGGGAATTCTTGCTTGGTGATGTAGTTGACTGGTGCTGCATGTGTTAACGTATTGCACTGCCTGTTGAACTGGCTAGACTTCTCGATCAATGCATTCCATCTCATGCCTTCTGATCCACGATAGTCATCGTGAGAATTAACACATTGAACTCGCCGGGAAGCTGAAGGCATTGCTGCCTTATCAGATACCACCTTGCCATACGCTCATACTCACATAGTTACGGTGCAACGTGTCCGAATTACACGAAATATGTGAAGTAAGTTGGCCCAGTCACCAAGCATCCCTCCCTTAACACACAAATGTTCTTCGTGAACGCGATGATTCGAAAGCTTCTATACATCACGTTTGAGGGACTGTCATTTGAATGGCGGATGAAATTGAATCTCCCAGCTTCACGAGATATATTAATGCAACGTTTTGGTGGGGCTCATAGGCTCTTCTGAGTCATCCTTTGTATTGGACTGAGCTAACCTACGACACTGCGAAAAAGCGGAGACAGTCAAGTTCTTTCCTCGCAAGCTTCCTGAACTTCACAAGGCGAAACCACCCTGCGGCACTTAAAGAAAGTGGAACAAGATGTCCGGAGCCAATGCTCTGTCGTTGCCTGCTTCCATCTCCTCACAACTACCCCGCAATGAGGCTTGCGAGTCAGCCCTTCGGCTCGCATGGAAGCTCCTGGAACGACCGATCTTCAACCACTCCCTCCGCGTGTATCTGATAGCCAAACACCTCGCCGAAAAGGAAGACTCCCCATTCGCGTTTGAGCCACGACTGGCCCTGCTCTTCGTCTGGGCCATCCATCACGATATCGGCACGACCGACGCGTACAACGGCGCTGAGCGCTTCGAGATCTGCGGCGCGGACTGTGCCAAGTCTCATCTCTTGCAACACGACTACTCCGAGGCCGAGTCACACCAAGTGTGGACGGCAATTGCGATCCATACCTCACCGGGCATTGCGGAGCGTATCGACCCTCTATCTCGGCTGATTCGTATTGCAGTCCTCAGCGATTTTGGATCCCAACACTATCGACAAAAGATGGGGGTCGAGGAGTACTGCAAGGAAATCGAAAAGATGCTGCCGAGGCAAGACGTTGAAAAGGCTCTCGGAGATGCTGTGGTGAAGCAGGCAAAGAAGATCCCACATGTAGATAGCCTCACCTGGCCAACAGATGAGAAGTTTCCCAAGGCCAGTTGGCCAGGCATTCTCCTGCGGGCGCATGCTGAGAATCCGGACCACACTGGAGTCAACCCTGCTTTCTAGTTACAGCCAATGAATCACCATCTGAACATCTGGGAAAAGGCAGCGTGTTGATTAAAAGCAGTCAACTTTTGTTTATGGTCATTGTCGCGTACATCAATTCTATTACCCCTCTCTACGCCCAGTCCCTTATGGTCTTTAGAAGACCGTACCCTTCGTCTGCTTCTTGTCAAGAGGCAGGTTGCGCCAGACCACAACGCAGACGATGATCGCCGGCAAGAACGCACAGCCCGCGATAACCATGTGTCTCTGGACGTAGGCGTAGGCGCGGATGACGCCGTCGCGGACGGGGTTGCCAATGGGGTAGCGCATCTGTTCGGTGATCTTGCCAAAAATGACCCTGGACTGCGCCTTTGCGCTATCAGGCAGCTCGTAGTACAGCCGGCCGGGCAGCTCGTTGGTCCAGATGGCCCCCGAGACGGCGAACCCGATGGCCTGGCCGATGGAGCCGAACATGGAGTGGAGCGCGAGCACGACGGCGAGCTCCTGGTGCGTGACGGTCGTCATGATGGCCAGAGGCGCCGTCATGGCCCAGATGCCGCCGCAAACACCGTGGAAGACCTGACACATGACGAGGTAGCCCAGGGCGTGGCCGGGCTGGCGGAAGTGGATGAGCAGAGCGGTGCCGAGGACGCAGAAGGGGATGCCGGCGACGGCGGGCCAGTAGTAGCGCCCGTACCAGCGCAGGAAGAGGCCGATGAAGGGGGCCAGGATGGTCGAGGTGACGGAGAAGGCGTTGAGGGTGTATCCCGAGACGGAGATGCTCAGGTTGTGGACAACCTGGAGGTAGGAGCCGTAGTACGTGTCCCAGGCACTGGATCGCCAGTCTCAGTCAGCTATGCATTCAGAGAGCATGACACAAGGGCTCGAATACTTACAAGATAGAGATGTTGAGGAAGAAGCTGAGCAGACAGGCACCCAGGATGGTGCGGTCTGTGAGGTAGTGGAAGGGGAAGAAGCAAACTTTGGCGAAGTACTTCTCCCAGACGGCGAAAAGACCCAGACAAACGACGCCAACCACGAGCATGGCAATGATGTAGCCAGTGGCCCATCCATTCGGAGCAGTCTTGGCGATGTTGAGAGGAACCAGGATCAGGGAGAACCCGGCAATGGTGAGGACCATCCCGATAACTATGGTCAGGTCCATTAGTAAGCTTTATCCAGTAAGATTCATACGAGAGAGCAGCTTACAATCAAACTCGACCAAGCGCATCTTGAAGTTCTCCCAGAAAGGCCGCTTCTCTTTCTCGGGGAGGAGTCCGAGCCTCTTGGCCTTGCGCTTAGAGAACATGAAGATACCAGCGACCGGCATCGCGCAGACCACCATAATGATACAGAAGGATCCGAAAGCCCAGCGATAGGTGGAGTGCTTGTAGAACAGCTCAGCTATGGTCGGGCCGCCGAATGTCGAAGCCAGACGCGGGCTCATGTAGAGACCCCACATGATCATGCGGTTGCGAAGGGTGGTCATGTCGGAGAGCACGACATTGACGATGTATCCGAGGCCGACGTGGCCGACCCAGTAGAAGGTGTGGCCAGCGGCGTAGGTCTCGACGTTCTGGCACAGGGCCTTCATGATCATGCCGATGAGGATCAGCAGGATCATGAACAGGAAACCCTCGTTATGGCCGCGAATATCAATGATCTTGGCGATGGCCAGCTTGCTCACGCCGCCAATGACGGACGCTACGACGCCGATGACCGCTAGGAGGCCGTGCTGCGAGAAGGAAGAGGTGACGTAGGGCACCAGGCTGGAGTGAACCGCCTGGAGGAGCGTGTCGACGAAGCTGACGAGGTAGAGGCTGCGGAAAAGAAGCAAAGATTGTGAGCGCCGGGATTGGATGCGGTCTTCCCCTCGTTCGTCCGAAATATTGACTTACAAACCAAAAACAGCCCACATCATAGCCGGAGACCAGACAGTGGTGACAGCCTCGACCTGCTTCACACCGTCCTGCTTCATTTCGGAGCCGGAGTCGGTGTCTTGGGCCTTTTCGTCAACATCGTGGATCTCGGGGGCCGAGCCATGGTTCTTCTCAATATCGACCCGGGAGGTAGGCCCCGGTTGAGGAGTGATTGTGCCAACCATTTTGCTTGTTCACCACAGGGTTTAGGTAGTGAGGGTGGTCTTTGAGACTCGAGATACACAAGGCGTTGAGGAGAGTAGAGCTACGCCCAAGATCTGCAGTGTAATGAACAGCTCGAAGGCCCGGCCCTCTGGGTGTTGGAGGGATAATGAGACCTTATACATGCAGCTCGCGTGGCAATTTCCTTCCTGCAATCCATTTTAATCCATGTGTAAGGTACATTTGTTGCCCCCCCCCCCCTCCTCCATTCCTCCATGGATACAGATTGATGGATAAGATAATTGCCAGTGATCGTCCGACTCGGATCAATGCCAAGAGCAATGGACGAGAATTTCAAGGGCGATGAGGGGCATCAAAAGAGGGGCTAGAACCGGCGATGCAACGTGAAAGCGCTCCGGGCTCACTCAACAACGGACTTCTTAACCAGGGGTGGTCAGCTTCGATGGTCTACTCCGTAGTCGGCTGTCCCTGGTGGATCTGAGCTCCGTTAGATAGTTATCCTTGGGCTCAATGACAAAATCGAGATCCTACGCTAACCCGGCGTGTGTGTGCCCAAACAAGACATCTGGGATCGATTCTGGTCAACTTCTGGGTGCCAGGCCGGAGAGGAAACCCCAGAGAGAACATGACAGCCGATGCGGCCCAGGGATGTTGGTCTTGGCCATGAAAAGTCTTCCAGAAGAGCGCATTATCTGATCATCAGATAACCTAGTCGTACTTCTCTTGGCAGCTTGCGATGTGGGGGTTCCCGCCAAGACGTCCCATCAGCCAGTGGCGCCCTTAACACGGCTCACTCAGGGCTTGAATCCTCAGTGGCTTGCATACGACGAGCCTAGTTTTCGATACCCGTCTTGTCTCCCGTAGCTCTAACTTGTGCAGAACGGGGTAGGACGCCAATAGTTGAGAAAGAAGTCACAAACGTGCATGACGACGTTTTATTACAGTGAGCTGCACCAACTACAAGGTTCGACCCAGCGAGGATACATTGTAAAACATTGGCAGGCAAGGACGGACCTTTAGCTTGTATCGGGCCTGGGTACACCACCACCGTTGCCGACATTCCGGATCAAGCTCGGGTATACGCTTGTCCGCATCACTATATTTTCGCTTCTTCGGGTCACCTTTTTGTTTTCTACTCATCTACGGGTTCTTTCGGCCCTTTGCCCTGCCCCAGTCAAGGGCTTCTCCACCTAGCCCTGCCAAGGTAGCTGGCGCTGTGCTAAAATTTGGTTAATGCAGCATGGTACCCGTCTGGGTATGAGCCTGCCATCACAATTTATCAAGCCATTTCCATGGACCACTAGGCGGCCGATTGGTCCACTCGTACGAGCGACGGAGCAGAAACGGGCTGGCTCTAGAGACCTTTGCCACGAAAAGAAAAGGAATTATAGCTCCGTGGAAGATTTTCGAGAACCTGGACATCGGCTTAGTGCTGCAGATAGGCACAGCGATGAAGGTCGCTCCATCAGCTGCATATACCCTGTGTACATTGTACAACTTCGTCATATAATTAGCACTCGGCTTATCATACGTTGAGTAACGAATGGGGGCCTTGGTGTGATATGACTGCGCCTTTGTAACCGTGGGTCGAAAAGTAGTATCTCAAGATAGCGAATCAACCTGCGAGGCTCTCGGTGTAGTGCAGAATGGGCTTGGATACATTCGCTCGGGCGACGAGAACTTGATGGAAAGGGGCTGTTGACCCCCAAAAGAGCGCGATCCAGTCCGCCAGCGACGATGATGACCGAGATTTTGGGGTTTCACGAGAGCTGTCTTGCCAACGGCACAGCCTACTAATCCTTCCGATGGCATGTGCATGGCTCCTGAACTTTCAAGCTCCCAGCCACAAAGACAGCCATAAAACCCTTGAGCTGATGGGAACTTCAATGCTCCAACTCGGTACTTGATTCACGTTTTTCTGATGTCTTATTACTTGACGTATGAGAGTCGATGTTAAGACTGACTCTTGACCTTCGTATTGGCCTTATCAACAAGACGACCACACAGAGCTATTGTGCTTCATCTGGTATATATCAGCATTCATTGCTTTAGGTGAAGTCACGTCCTGGTAACGCCCTTGTGGCCGAGTTGGGCGAATACCTTAGAACAGGTCCTCCAGCAGGTGTCGTCAGGCACGAGGGATACTTTCGCGACCTCGACAACGACTCATCGAGCACAAAATCGGACAACACAATGAACGTACTCAAAAAAGTCTCCATCATTTCTCTATGGCGGTCTACATATTTATGCTGAAGAGTACTGGTCGTGCTTGGCCTTCTGTTTATGGTGCTAGCCGTCACAACAGAGACTTTATTAGCAATGTCAGCTGAGAAGCAAGGCCTTAGCTGGAACACGAAACGCCTCTCTTATTTGTGGACATTCTTTCCCATAGCTGTGTTCACAATGATCGTTCTGTTCGCAAAGATTGCTGTGTTCGTAATCATTGCTCTGTTGGCAATGGTTGCTGTGTTCACAGTGATTGCTGTGTTCATATCGATTGCAGCCCTCTGGGCCCGTGTGGAGTTACTGGCCAAAATGAGAGCACCTTGAATCTCTTTCTCTCAAGGCTGGACAGGATAATATCTCTTCTTGATGACATATCCCTGTTTCAAATGTTTAGCGGCATTCAGAGCAATCAGAACCCAGCACAGGGCTGTAGCCCTCACGTCTTCGGTCTCACTGATGCTCACCCTACTGATTGTCCTTTGCGCGGGTCTTGTCACCCTGAGGCCGGTGGATATGATTTCAAGACAAAGCCACAGAAGGCGCTGGCCGAGGATTTCTTCTTTACCAATGGATGGAGGAGCCTTGGAACACAGCACTTGTCTGTGATTGACACTTTTGCATATTGTTTGCGAAACGATTCATTATTATATAGAGCAGCACGTTGGGCCCTTAGGCCTTGTTATAAACTACATCAATCTGGTCTTTGAGCGTCTTTTCGACCTCCTTCCTCCGAATGTTCCCCTTGGTAGCTGTGCGAGGCAGGGAGCCCTTAGGTACAACCATGATAAATCGATGGTCCTGTATTCTTTCATGCTGATACCTTCGTTGATGGAAAGGCATGATTCTCTCGAGAATGTCCTTCTTCAGCTGTTCCTCATAAGTATGCGGCGTGTTTCCATTGACCCCGTTGGGAACTGTCTGCTCGTGCGGCTCTACCACAAGCATTGGTGAAGGACGTCGGTCACCAACGACGGCAACGGCGTGGACGAGGTCCTTGCCACATGTATCTATGACATTGGCTTCTATGGCGCTAGTGTCGCACCGAAGACTTGTCTCCATCTTGATCCAGCCATCCGCCCTCCCTTGAGACAAGTACCGACCGGGGGGTATCTCGGTGAAGAGATCACCAGAGTGAAATTTGCCGTCGGGACCCCGCAGACTCTGGTGCGGGCAATCAGGCGACTCTGGGGGGATCACCAGCTCGAGCAGCTTAGAGTCAGACCCAGAGCCATCATCGAGGGGCTGAAACTCAAAGGTGGATCCGGGGAAGGCCTCCAAATAGGAGTCGTTTGCGCTCTGGCGGCCGGCCATGGCATAGCCCATCTCAGTCGATCCAAAGAAATTGACAGGCTGCATGCCCCTCTCACGCGCCCAATTTAGGTCCATAGGCTCCAGAGCCATACCGCCGTACCCGATAGAAGCGAGACCCTGGAGAAGCGCAAGGAAGTCGGGGTCCTTGTCCGCCTCACGGAACATGCTTGACAGAAGTGGCGGGAAAACCATGAGCCTGTTCAACCCACATTCCTTGATAATACGGCTCAGTTCATGAGATGAGTAAGGAATGGTCGTTGGGAGCACCATGGTGCCGCCCAAAACGAGACTTGCCCAAATGCACATGTGGCTTCCCATGTGCATATAACTTCCACTGATAGCACGGAGACGTAAGCTAGTGAAATAGAGAATTGGGCCAGGAAAGTACTAACATGGCTATGAGAATCTCAGGGTCCGGCGTAAATGCATAGTCTCTCGAGTGCTTCATCTTGTTGAGAAGAGAGTCCACCCATCGGGCGGTGATGGGCACCAGCTTTGGGATCCCAGAAGTCGATCCTGACGTGTGGAGGATCATAACCAAATGATCCGGATCTGAAGCCTCGCATACCGGAGACAGTGATGCCTGTCCCTCGAGCGGCTCAGATGGCAAGGTTCCGCCGGGGAAGGTTGGCACGGGGCTGTTGTGCAGCATCGACGTAAAGCTGGCATCATGGATCAGAGCCACGGCCTTGGCCTTCTCCAGCAGTTCATAGACCACAGAGGGGTCTGTCATGCGTAAAGAGATGAGTTGCGGTATGTAACCGGCCCGGATAAGACCTAGAGTATGGATATAATCGTCGTATGACACGCCTTTGAGCCTGCCATCCGTGTTAGTCAAGGCTCCAAGGTCTTGGGAGGGACGATGTACTCACCATACCCCGACGACTGCTCGTGCTTCCGTGACAGTCCCTTGTAGTCTGCGGGTCCAGGCCTGGGCGCTTCTCTCGACGTCGGCTAAGCATGTAGCATATGAGACGTCCTTCCACGACTGCCGTTCACCGTCATACTGGGGGACTTTGAAAAACACTGAAGATGGGATTCGGTTTGCTTGTTCTCGAAGAACCGTAAGAGTAGTCTTGAAAGTAGCCATGTTGAAGGTTGGTATGCATCTGCATGGTGGTGAAAACAAGCCTTGACAAGGTAGCGGGAACAACACGCTCATAAATACGGAGAATGAACAATGAACCCTGCATCAGGATGCCGATCGCTGACCTCTCGTCAGCACGACTCCACAAGCAACCGCCGCATATTTCTTAAAACGCTAAGATGTCGTCCAAGGCAAGTACAAGGGTCCTAGTATTGCACTTACATGAAAACTTATCCCTGCAACTAGCAAACAAAAAAGAAGAAAATAACGAATAAATAAATCAATACCGCTTAAAGCCCATGGGCCATGACCAAGAACCTTTGTTTTGCAACTCATGGAAACGGTCTTTCTACCCTGGAGGGAAATGGTTTGATTATTGACAAACTCATCCAACGGCCAGGGCGGCCGCCCTGGTCTGTGCAAGGGGGCATGTTAAACCTCATCATCAACCCCAGTGGCAGTGGGCTGATGAAACCTTGTCTCCACCAGGCCTAGTGGCCAACTCCGCCTGCGCGTGAACTTTGCCAGCCCTTTACGGACATGAAAATGGTCATTCCGTCAGCGCTAAGTAACTATTCTTGCACCACGCAAACTATACCGGGGCTCGCTTCGGTGTTGCCGCAGCCTGTCAAATTGAATGCCTGGACACCGCATCTTCAAGACCTTGATACTCCGTGGGATGTCGGGTCTTAAACGCAGGTGTAATAGCGCTTTCCGCTCCCCACCACCTTCCCTGTTCGCTGTCTCCTGACGACGAATATAGAGACGAGAAATGTCAGCCCCATGAAGCCATGTGCAAATGCAAAGCCAACTTCGACATCCCCTCACATAATACGAATTCCCGGGGCTGGGACCGAGGGTGTGGAGTTCGGCCACTCCAACACCGAGCACCGGACTTGACTCAACGTCAGATGCGGTATTCTGCATCCTGCACTTCGTTCAGGGGTCACTGTCACGCCGGGTTTCGTGAAGGCCACTCCAATTGTTTGGAAACTTTGTTTGTCTACAGTTGGGGTAGTAATGAAAAGATCAGGGTAGTGAATACGAAGGTTGCACGTAAGAATGGCCGTCGTGGTAGGCGTGTTACTCGCATCGGTATTGGCCTGGGCCATGATCATTGCCAGCTGAAATTCGATGCCGACGTCGTCGAGAATCTGATATCCGACATATTTACCTGCGGCAGTACCTATGTCGAGCACATAGATCAGACAGTATCCAACCTTCGTGAGAGTAGCTCGTACAATCACACGGGGGCCGCGTATCCGACTACGGATATTAGGGCCCTTCTCACCACCTGGAGTATTGAGACTGCGAAGATGAATGGGCAGTTTGCGAATATCGAACTCAATCGCGGGCAAGTTGCCGATGCTCTGGAGCTAGATGGGCGCGTAGTAGATGACGGTGGGTTAAGAGCCTAAGTAGAAGAAAGCCTATTGCTCGTGCTGACGGCACTTCCAATGTGCTGGTCCAATCGAGGGGTGCACACGATTTTTAACCTCCTATGGATTTCCCAACCATAATGTGCAGCTAGAAACAGCACAAAGCCGACGATTCAGCCGGTGACCAACGAGAGGTTGCAAGGTTGCGTCACACCGCCAAACTTTATGGCGAGAATGTAACATATCACACTTACCAGCATGAAATCCGTTCCAATGAGGTGCATTGGCCAGCCTGTTCATCACACTGCACTTCTATCGTCACCATTTAACGCCGGAGGGCTTGGAAAGTTAAAAACCAATGAAAGCGGCAAATATGGCCGTTTGGGGCGGTTTGATGCAGAAAGACCGCCACCACGGCACTGATGGTCAGCCAAGAAGGGGTCCGACCACCGATGCAATTGCCGGGACTTCAATAATCATGCTCTTGAGATGTGGATTCTGTAATTCGGTACATGCCATGTGATGTGCGAATCAAGCCCGTGAAGGACAGGTCTCCTGGGAGGGGAGAAGGCTAAAATGAACGATCTTATGGTGATGCTGGCAGGGCCCAGCCTTGCAATGATTCGTTCGACCATGTGTGCGTCGCAGACCAGACTGCCAACTGCCAAGCCGAATATCGCAAGAAAAAAGTGGTCTCGTTGAGCGGACGTAGCCATTAGCCAGCCTCTATGATTTGTATTCAACAAAGATGGCCGACTTCGAACATTGCGAGATTTACGCGTTGAGGGCTGTTTGAGAGCTAGCAGTGAGAAATAGAAGACCCAAGACGTACTACGCCATGTTGGAGAGGGTAATATGGAAGTAGACGTTGATTCTCGAAAGAGGCTTGATGATATATGACTCGGCAATGTCAGACCCATGACGTGTTGGTAGCGACCATCGGAGCTTGGACATCACTATTGGGAACTCACGGAATCAATCGAAATGAAGAGTGTAGCCAGCCTCAAGCCTACTAATCACAGTTGTCAACATCCACAATGCTAGGGACCTACTGTATGGGGACATGCACAAGTGGAAAGATAACCTGGAAAGCGCCATTTCCCCACAACTAGCTGTCTCTTCCCCATGCCCCAGTAATTGGTAGCATGCACCCTTCCTCCCGGGTTCAGATCACATTGTGTTACTTCAAGCCGCAGGAATATCTAAGTCGTGGTACATTGCCTACATATTATCGAATTTCTTGAGCTGTCGTCCATATTTGGCAATTCGACAAGATGTCGGTTGGCCCCAAGGCCAGCGTTGCTGGAATGACCGACGCTTGCCGTGCCGACTTCGCCGAATTAGCCGAAGTTAACCGCACTCACAACGCGGGGCAGATATGAGGCCTCTTGCCAGTGTTTGTCCAGAGACACAATCAACTTCCCGTGCAAGTGCAACAGCAGCTATGGAGGGAACAGTTAACAATGAGGAGAGCGTGCAGAGCCTGTCAGCGCCAACGCGGCAAGAGGTGGCCTCGAGCGAAAAAGGCCAGCGACAAACCCACCGAACCCGGCCCTTTAGGCACAGATCTTCCCGGGCGTGCAAGGACTGCCACGCTCGCAAAGTGCGCTGTGTAGCGTTGCGACCAGGAGTTCCGTGCTTGAACTGTGAGGAATTTGGGATCCAATGCATCATGCCCTTGACTCAAAGGCAAAGGTAAATACATGTACCTTGATACGCACGGAGGCTGAACCGGGTTGCCCGATAACTGATCCGCATACAGAGCACTCCATAGGAGACTTTTTACAGCGAATCAGCAAGCCAAGGAATATCAACGAGTACAAGAATTAAGATCAATTCCGACACAATCACCTTCCCAGAACCCAATCCCGGCTCCGGAGCCTCAACCGGCCAGGGATTACCAAGAAGCCATAGAGCCTCAACACAGGAAAGAAGCAAGCCTGAACAGAGTCAGCCTAGCATGTGTGGAAGTTGCTGCATTCCAGGAATACCTACCTTTTGATGACTATGTCCCCGAATATTCTCTCCCGCTCACGCAAGCAGAGGCTGGTAGCCATCCGCTCAACCCGATTACCAACGTGGCCCAGACTGTTGCAGAGAGCGTCAATGGTTCGAGCTCAGGCTCGGAGAGCAATGACTCGCCGACGTCCACAACCTGTGGTGAAGGGACTTCCTTAGAGTCCTATCAGAGCTTAGGAGACAACCGACAATACACGACCGCGATATTTCAAGTTTTCCCCACCACTCTCGATCAGACTGCTTTAGCATATCTTCAGTGCCGGCACGCGTTCATCCGGCCCCAGCCAGCGTTCCAGACACACCTTCTTCTGAAATACATCCGCCATGTTCACAGTGCCATGCCAGTTCTCGATATCCATCAGCTAGTCTCAACTATAACGCAGGATACATCGAGCGTTCCCTCACCAACCAAATCAGCTGAAGAGAAACCACAGATACCATACCTACTTTATCAAGCAGTAATGTTCTCCGCAGTCAAATTTGCAGATGGAGAGGCTTTAAAGTCGGCTGGCTACGACACAGTGAATGCTGCTCAATTGGAGATGCTTCAACGTGCCAGAGTGAGTGCTCCAGGCCGCGGTTCAGATCGGCCCTGCGAGAGAGTGGGAACTGACATAGACTATAGGTGCTCTATGATCTCGACACTTGCACAGATGTGGTCACCCTGATCCAATCTCTGTTACTCCTCTCCTTCGGCAGTCGCTTTATCGACGAGCCTCCGGGTGGCAGAAATTCTCAGTTCTGGCATGGGCTGGCCGTATCTACTGCCATGAGATTGGAAATGAACAGCCACACCTCATCAAACAATTCGACAGAACCTGAAAGGCGTCTATGGCGTCGTATACGGTGGAGTCTACTTCTCTGGGATCACCTGCTAGTGATATATCAGGGCTCCTCTCACAAGTCAATGGCACGCCGCCTAAAATGGGTGGAGAATGACCTGCCGATCTTGAGTCTAGATGATTTTGACACCAGGCCGATATCAATCAATGGTCAGAAGGCGGCAGAGAGCGCGCAACTGGAGCAGGATGCAATGAACACCATTGAGAAAGTCATGCTGTGCTGCCAGAATACTGGCTCCAGCTAATGGCATTATAGGGCTGGAAGAGTCTGTTTGGAGATATTATACCGTAAGCGTTCTAGTTTTGTGAGATTTATCTTGTGTTCAAGAGATCGGACTGTTTTGTGCCTTTAGAGACCCCGTCCATGATCGTGGCATTTTTCGCCTATTTCTTGGAGCCCTTGAAAATTTGATCGAAATCAAACTCGTTCCAGTAGACCGTCGGCTTCATGCCTGACAGCTTCCACTCGCCCCCGATCTTCTTGTAAGTGAACTGCATGACGGCGTGGCTGTGCCCCTTTGCCTCGATCGTCTTCTTGTCTTCACCAGTGTATCGCTGGTGCGCAGCACGAAGCTGGTGCGTGCCGATGGCCTCATCGTCCGAGACGCGCTGGTACTTTGAGGCTCCAATGAAGTGCTGTGATGATACGAGCGGATCTCCGACGAATCCGGGATCGCTCACCATGGCCACAAAGTCCTCGGCTGGCATCGCATCCCATTTCTGCCCAATCACGTTCCGGTAATCGACCTAGACCGGTCAGGTAAGACCTCAGGGGCACGTGCGGGACACAGGAGTGCAACATACCACGAGCTCTGGAGCAAGTATGCTCCTCAATCGGTCCCAGTCCTGATACAGTCAGCTCGGTGTCCCCATGATGCTCGTGCGTGAGTCTAACCTTTGTATCGTAGCTATCCCCCCACTCAAAGGCGATGGCTCCGAAATCCAGAGCATCTAAACGAAATCATGTCAGATTTCATCGGACCTCGAGTGATGGCACTATATCTCACCTTCGGGTCGAACTTTGTTAGCCATGATTGTTCACAACAAGACCGGAATCCGTGGAATAGTCTTGACGAAGATCGCCTATGCTGAGGAAGCACCGTTCAAACTTTTAAACCTCTGAGCTAGAACCGCTTGGCAATAGGCGCCAGGGTGGGGGCAGTTTCGGCTACGTTCCTATCTAGCGGAACCGGAAGCGGGAACGGGAACGGATTCCGCGGTCCCTGACTCAATGCTCATCGATCAGGCTTAGTGAGGAACTGGGCTTAAGATCCTCCAAGATAAATCTCACAATTGAATACTATAAAATCATTTCAGGCCTCACAGAACCACACAATCGACCACTTCTATTGTAACGAGGTTGTACACTGTTTGCCATCTTCATCCTTCTTCGAAGAAGGCCCCTAAGTCATACACTACAAGTTAGAGGGTCATCACCACGCCTTTCCCTCCAGATGTTCGTGGCTATGACCACATCTCGGCACCCTTGCAGCAGGAACCCCCATTTCTGAATGAACTCTTCTGTGACTTCCCATCCCGCGACGTCCCACGGATCGGACCACGATACGAGTCCAGGCTCCACTGCACGCAGCGTACCTAAAGGTGGGGGATTGCTTTCCTTTGATTCATCGTTAGACATCTTCATCTCCGTGATAGCCTTAGATTCTTCTTCTGCTTGTCCCTGCTCCCCTTCTGATCCGCTACAGAGGCTCTGGAACGCATCACCTAACACATCCATCATGAAGGCATCCTCGTCGAAGGTATATCTTTCCAGAGCGACGATAAGGTTATCCCGCAGCTGAGGTGAGGGAAATAGATCAATCCAACCGTAGTGCGGAACCTGCTGTTGCAGAAGAGTAGGCATCAACGACGGCGGCAGCACAAAGGCGGGTGCCATAGAGGTTAGGCCATCCATCGGCGCCTGAATGGGTGGGGGTAGGCTCAATACACGCCGTATGGAGCAGAATCGATTGGTCGAGAGCGGCACTGACGAGAGGACAACGTAGTTGGCAAGGATGGCTCGAGAAACGTTAAGAGTTATGACATGGAGCAGTTGAGCATCTCGGGTCAATGGAAAATATGTTTCCGTATGGTCTACCCGGGCGGGAGAAGACATGGCAATGGTTCCATTGCCAAGCTGCGAGTGTGAACCGGCTGGTTGGCTAGAGCCTCTGGGAACGATCTGGTGCTGCTCTTGTACTTGATTCAAGCGCTGTCGCCTTCCTAAGAATCGAACATGGTAAGCAAAAATGGTGTCAGTAGAGCTCCAGGGGGGAACTGACGAGCTGCTCTTTGGTTGATTCTGTTCTGGCGCCTCTTTCTCTCCTTGGCATCACTTATGCCAGACCATTCGTCCTGCTCGCCTCGAATCTATATGATGGATTAGCTGGGCACTCAGTTAGAGCTACACATTTGACGATAACTCACTCTATCGCCTGCTGGCACAAGTCGAAAGGTCTTGAACAGTGACATCGCTCTGCGCGGAAAACACCGTCACTCATGGCAGTTGTCCTGCCGTCGAGCATGAAGAAGCCAGCATGAGGGGTCATCAAGAAGGTTAAAAATGGCGGCTGACACATTTTGACCGAATCGGGAGTCTGGACTGACACTTAATTATGCAGATGGCTGACAAAACTAAACCGCTTTAGGCCTGGAGAGAATCTAACATGGGTCCTGTCGGACTTAAGGCTCTATAAGGTGATTGATATCGTGTCATACACGCAGGAAAGCGACTAGAAATGTAGATGCCTGTTACCTGATCATTTAGCTTGGTGATTGGTGTTTAGTAACAACTTGGACGTAAACGGCAATCCCGGCTGACGTCCACTTAGGTACAGCTGATTCGGGTTGGGCCGATTCAAGTTTCAAAGCGAATGGCAATATTAGCAGTAGCAGAATGATATAAAGCATGGGTTCAAGGTCATGAAATCTAATTCACGAATTCTTCAAGAATGCCATCGATCTTTCGGAATTTCAAATAACACCTGATCCTATATCTTACACAGTTGGTGTCCTTGCATTCCATGATATGGAGCCAACCACAACATCGAAATACACCGCAGCTCATCTCAAGCCTAACGGCCCAGGTGATGCTCGTCCCACAGCCCTACAAATTGTCCGCAATGAGCGCAGGGAAGGCGATCTCGTCGGCAAGGTCGCTCTCATAACAGGATGCTCCTCTGGACTGGGCATCGAGACTGCACGCGCGATGAAGGCCACGGGTATCACCGTCTTCGTGACGGCGCGTAACCTAGACAAGGCTAGGGACACGCTCGGCGACATCCTCGACGGAGATCAAGTACAACTATTGCACCTTGACCTCGAGTCGCTCGAAAGCGTCCGGAAGTGTGTGTCTGATCTCAAGGCCAGGACCAACAAGCTCAATGTCCTCATTGAGAATGCGGGGATTCGGCATGTCCCCAAGGGCCGGACCAAAGACGGATTCGAACTGCACTGGGGAACGAACCACCTGTCTCACTTCCTCCTCTTCGAGCTTCTCAGACCGATGCTGCTCGAGTCCTCCGCGCCCGACTTCCAGTCCCGCGTAATCATTGTGTCCTCCACCGCGCATCGGAATGGACCCATGGACTTCAACGACCTGAACTGGGAGAAGAGGCGCTACGATCCGGTCCTTGCCTATGGACAGAGCAAGCTCGCCAACGTCTACACGGCGAGCGAGATCGAGAGACGCTACGGGTCGCAGGGACTGCACGCTTGGAGCGTCCACCCGGGCGGTATCAGGACGGGGCTGCAGCGGCCGAGTTTCTCCGATGCCATGATCTTTGTCAAGTGTGGGGTCATGGCTACGCTCAAGGTGATGATGAACGCTGAGCAAGGGGCTTCGACGACCGTCTGGGCAGCTGTCAGCCGGGAGCTGGAGGGCCGTGGAGGAAAGTATCTGGAACGCAACCAGATCAGCCAGCCAGTGAAGAAGGGCTGGGGTTTGATCGATCCCGGTCATGTTGAATGGGCGTATGACGAGGAGAGGGCGAAGAAGCTGTACGAGATATCGCTCGGGCTGGTACATGCATGATCCATTGCGCTGGTGGACTGAGTTATCGAATGGCTATTGTCATAGATCAAGTCCGGATTGTTTCTATTACAAATCATTTCCCCCTTCTATATCTATAGACCAATTTTTGAAACGCCTAGACATATTCATTATGCTTTGATTCGTACACGCACGCACACAGCTTAATCTCTCTTCACTCCCACACGCCCGGCGCCCCTCAAGCCGATCCCTCCCAGTAGAATGCAGAGCATCATAAACGAGAACATGGTCCAGAAACTCGCCTTGTACCCCGCAAACAGCGCATCATCCCCGTCCACATTCCCCTTGCGCTCCTCGGCCTGCCTCACGAGCGCCGATACGATCTGCATGACGGCCAGGCCCAGCGCCTGCCCGAACTGTGCGGCGGTGTTGAACACGGCGCCCGCGAGGCTCTGCTTGTCCTCGGGGAAGGTCTCGGAGACGATGATGAGCCCCACCGTGAACATGACGTCGACGCTGATGGGCTGCAGGAGCTGGGCGACAAAGGCGTTGGCCCAGTAGGTCCACTGCGGCTGGATGACGGCCATGAGCAGGGGTCCACCGGCGCAGAGTAGGGAGGAGATCATGACGAGCCAGAGGGCGGGGATGCGGTGGACGACGAGCCCTGTCCCGAGATTGAGCAGGGTGCCGACGATAAGGGAGGGCAGAATGCGAATGGAGGCCTGGAGTGCGGAGAGGTGCTGGATTTCTTGGAAGCTGAGGTGTAACACAGTCAGTAGGGGCATGGAAGGCAAGGCCTTACATCTGTGGGTTGTGACTTACAATAAGCTGGCAAAGAGCTCCATGGAGCCAAGAACGGCAAAGGACAAAGTGATGGTCCCGCAAATGGTCGAGAAAGCCTTGTTCTTCCAGAGAGAGTTGGGGATCAGGGCAGGCTTGTTAATTTGAACACGGTAGTGAACCCAGTAGACGAAAGCGGGAACCGCCGCAACAGCCAAGCACAGGATGACGATGCTGCCGGCCTCGCGGATGCGATGCGGGTCGGCACTGACGATGCTGCAGACCTAGTCAGCAAGGTGACCAATATGAGTGGAAGTGAAGGGGACGCATACGCGAGGAGATACGACGACAGCGCCATAGCCACAGAAGCCAGCGCCGCACCGACCCAGTCGACCTTCTGGCCGCACTCCTTCAGGACCTGGCCAAACGTGCGGTTTTTTCTCTGGCTCGGCAGCGCCCACATGCCGACGAACGCCAGTCCCAAGATGATGCCGCCAAAGATCCACCACCCGGGGCGCCAGCCCGTGGTGTCGATCATGATGCCACCCGTGACGAGACCGAAGGAGAAGCCCATGGGCTGGCTCAATCCCAGAAAAGCAAATGCCAGATTGCGCGCCTTGCCGGCTCGCAGGGACTGAGACACAATGCCGACAGAGGCGGCGAGGTGCAGCGATAGTGCCACACCTTGCAGGGCACGCATGCCGACGAGCTGCTCGCCGGTCTGGGAACCCGCAGCGGCGAGGATGGCGACGCCGACGAGGAAGCAGCCGGCAATGTCGACAGTGCGAGGGCCGATGACATCCGAGGCCGCCCCGGCAATCATCAGGGTGGATGCAGTGGTCAAGTTGGTGACGGAGGCAGGCCAGAGAGCGAGCTTTGTGGGCAGGTTGAGAGTGGCTGAGATGGTGGGCAGGCCGACAGTGACGAGACCCGTCACGGCGGAGGTCATGAAGTTAACGGTGGACAGCTGGAAGATGATGACGACGGTGCGGAAGCGGGAAAGGGCCGGGACCTCTGCCTCCTGGGTGTCCTGGGATGTGGTGCTGCCCAAGAGAACTCCCGAGTCTGACGACGGGGCCGGTGGTGAGACCACGGGAGCACCGGGAGGCACGGGAGCGCCATCCTTGGTGAGCGTAACCAGCTCTACTCCTGTCGTGGTCGATGCCATCTTGACTGCCAAATGAACAAAATATGTCTGTTCGATCCTGGTGAGTCTTGTTGCAAAGAAAGGAGAAGTATGAGGTTGAAAAAAGAGAATAAAGTAACGAGGATCTGAGATCTTAGACTCGACATGACTAACTAGACTTCTTTCAGCAGATTCTTGCATCCACACACACCTCGGTGGCTTTTTGACGCCACCCCGGCCGCCAACTGCGGATCCCTAGCAGTACCTTTGGCGGACGGACTCCGCTGTTAAGGCTCTTTCACTGGTGATTCGAGTCATTTCTCCAAGTTTTGCCCTAGAAGGGAAAGGATCGTGTGCCAAGAGGCGTTCACGTAAACTGGGCCTCTTGAGATGAGAGATGCTGAAATCCCATCGATATTGGTTGCACTTTTAGCCAAGATTTCCAAATAATCATTTGCACCTTGATCTGGGTGCAATGAAACTTCGGCCGGCATCCCCAGTCAAAATGTCAATGACAGGGCGCACGCTAGGGACCAAACCCGCAACTGGAGGTTAGTGGATTTGCCCTTGCAGTGACATGGGCATTGCTACCAGAGTGTCTGCCGGAGACGGGCTCAGAGACATCTCAGCTTGTTCAGCTCTTTCAACACGTGGATATTCGGAAACATTTCGAATGCACATCAATATGACTCGATCAACTTCTTGGTTGACGAACATTGATCTTGGTGAGAAAGGGAGGATCCCTCTATGCTATGCCAAATGCCTTGCGAACCTTGGCCCCTATTCCCCGTAGTCTATCCCGTCCCTCATTCGAGAAGACAAACCGGATATACTGCTCTCCGTGGACCTCTCCCCAGCCATCCATAGCCGTAGCACAGATACCTTGCTCAAGCAGGCGTTCAGAGGCAGCCTTGCCGTCCAAGCCATAATCACTGACACGAATAAGCAAGCTCCAGCCTCCCGCGGGAACACCAACCGGCAGACCTTTCAGCTCTTCGACGAGGAGGTCCCGCCGGGCTTGGAGCTCGGCTACGTACGCGGGCAGAGTATGCTTGGACCTCTCCAGCGCCACCGCAACGGCATGTTGTGCAATACCGACGGGCACAACAACATTGGCCATCGAGACGGCCGCTATGTCTCCCATGACCCATGACGGCCCGACAACCCAGCCCACTCGCCATCCAATCATCCTCAGCTCCTTGGCCGATGACCCAACCGTGATTGTCCGGTCAGCCATGCCCTTCAGTCCCGCTGGATGGATGATAGGCCGCCCGTCAAACACCAGCCGCTCCATCGCCGTGTCTAGGATGAGCAGTAGGTCGTGTTGAACGCAGAGCTCCGAGACAACGGCCCAGTCGTCCGAGTCCAGATAACCCCCACTGGGCATGGACGGTGACATCAGGAGCATGGCACTGGCTCGAGACGTGATAGATGCCCGAAGAGCATCCCGGTCCAGCTTCCACTCCTTCCCGGGTTCGAAGGTGAACGGTACAAACTTGGGCACGCCCCCGGCCAGCAAGATGCGGTTCGTGAGCCCACGATAGGTGGGGTCCGTCACTATGACTTCGTCGCCCTCCTCGACTGTTGCTAGTAAAACGTTGAGGATACCTGACAGCCCGCCCGCGGAGATGACACAGTTCTTATCGCCGTCGTATTTGACTCCAGACATGGCTGAGACGTGGAGAGCGGCTGCATGGCGCAGGTCCTTTTTGCCAGTGAATGGCAGGTAGCTGTTGCCCTCGGGTTTGTTAATCAGATCTCGCGTTGCATCAAGGGCTTCTTGATCCGGGGGGATATTGACGTCGAGATTCTCCAAGCGGAGGAAGTCGATGTCAGAGGCATCGGCGAGATTGCCCATCTGGTCCACGCCGATGCTCTTGATGCTGGCTAGACGTCGAGGGCGGTGGCGGGGCATCGTGGAGAGTTCTCGATGATTCGTTAGGTCTTGTTCTGCTTTCAAATTGCAATGGTGGGTGCTAGTGCAGCGTAGATTCCTGGGGGAGTGGCCTCATACAACAGGTAGAGAACACTTCAGCTGAAGGAACAGCTTGAAGAGCCGAGATACACCGATGAGGGCCGTTTCATTCACTGTAGCACAACGATTCAGGTGACGGGACAAGTTGATATATGTTAGCGTTGAATATCCCCACTGAAAGGGCGCGCCGCATCATGGCCGGGCTACCCCGCGTGAACGGACGGCTCAACTCTAGTGCTGGCAGAAGAATTAAGGACTCTAGGCTTGATTAGGAAAGCTTCAGCGGCATTGATTAACAGGGCTGGAGGTTTCTTTAAATAGGCAGCGGTTTTGTTCTATCCCAATCCGCACCGAGCAGCCAAGCCATACCGTCCAGTGTCATCTCCTTCATCTTGCGAGAATGGCTCTGCGGCCACGGAGGTGACACCCACCCTATGTGGTTCTCGCCTTCCATCAACACCAACCTGGACTCAACATGTTTCACGTGCTCAGATAGCCACTTTTGGTAGATGATAGCATCGTCGCGAAACGCATCGAGAGAGCAGCAGTAGATAAACACCTTTCCCGGATGGTCCTTTGTCGTCCTTGGGTCAGAAACATCCAGGTTGAGCGGCGAGAACCACGGCGTGTGTACGAGGTTGACCATCCTCTCCATCTCTCGAATCATTTCCAGGTCCATACCGCCGTTCTGAGTGTTCTCAATCCTTGACTTGAGGTCAGACCGATACTTCTCTGGGATCATGTCCTCCGTAACAGTCACCGGGATACCGACAAAAAGGCCGGTGATGGGGCTCCGGAAGGGTGACAGATGTGCAAACTCCGTCATGTTGGCCGAAGCGGCTCCCGTGATGCCAGCAATGACTGCAGCGGCCGTACCGCCCGCGGACAACCCCCCCACGATGAAACCACGGTTGGTATCGACGCGGGTGCTTTCGTGCTTCAGCACTCCGCCGTTGAGATTGGTTGTGTGAGACAGCCATGCACAGACTTCCCAAGCGGCTTCGATCGGTGCCGGAAAGGGCTGCTCAGGAAGCTGGTTGAGCGAGGGGCAGGCGACGACCGCCGACAGCATGGCGGCGATGCCCCGTGCAGGCGCACCCATGAGGCCGGGACTGCATGTGGCAAAGCCGCCACCGTGGAAGTGCACGATCAACGGGCACTGATCTAAAGGTTTGGATCCCGGCGATGCCTTTGGCCACATGACCATGGTACGATTCGTCCCGCCGCCGGGCAGAGGAATATCGATGTATGTTTCGCCGAGGTGAGGAGGGCACTGGCCAATGTATTGGATGCCCTCGGCTTCGAGGGCCGCCATCGTCTCGCGCTGCTGTTGGACAGTAGACATTGCTGCTGTTATTTCTGCGACGAAAGGCAGCTGCGACGATTGCAATATTAAAGTATCGGAATTGCAGGAGAGAACAGAATCTCAAAAGCCCGAGACTTAGCAGAGTTTCCCGGCGCAGTATATGCAGGAAGAGTGAGCAAACGCGTGATTGACGGGGATCCATATGCAAGGTTACTCATTGAATGTGGAGAATATACGCAAGACGGAATACGCAATACGCTTTCAAACAACCCACTACCTAGGTAGTTGGAGACATGAGATCCGTAAACCGAGCCCCGCTTCTCGTTGATCCCACGATGTTTTAATAACACTTGGTATCAATGGCTACTACTTTCCCGCCTTCTACCAAAGTACCGTTCACCGGGTTGTTGATGGCACCGCTGGTACTGACATATAAGATATGCTTGTCCTTCATGCCGCGGCCAAATGCCACAGCCGTGTCACCAGCAACCGTCATCTCGGTAGCCGCTCCAGCCACAGTCACAGTCTGCCCCGAAGGCCCAATCGCTAGAAGTCGGTTGTCGGTATTGGTCGTCGCCCAGATAGTGCCCTTGGTGTCGATCGTAAAGTCGTCAAGAAATGGAGCATCTGCCCTCGCAACCATCTCAGCTTCAGCGCCTTCGACAGGATAACCATCCGGCATGATCTTGATACGATATATTGCAGCTTCGGCGCTATTAGTCCAGTACAGAAAGTCGCCGTGGGTCTTGACACCATTCACACCGAAGCCATTCGAGGCACCAGATGGGGCAGCTAGTTCGGGTACGTTGACTGCGATATCATATTCTCCTGTTTGAATGTTGAGATTCCAAATAGCTCCCAGGGTGGAGTCGGCAATAAGGACCACATCCTGGGATCCTTCTGGAGAGGTTAGGCCGTTCGGGAAAATCACTTTTGGAAGGGACGTAATGAATTCGATGGTCGGTTCTTGATGATGGCGAAAGTCGATACTCCATGCTGAGAATGACTCTGGCATTGGCGTTATCCCAGAAAAGTTGCCCCCCACGACAACGAATAGGTCATCACTGACTTCAGTTATGCCCGTGAGGCTCTTGACTGCTCCGAAAGGGTGAAGCAGTTTCGACTTTGGCGCCAAGCTTGCTGGGTCCGAGATGATGAACAGCGGAGCATCAGGCTGAAAACCTGTCACGAGCAGGTCACCATTGGAGCGGACCGCAATATTTTCAAGCCACGTTGGCTCTGCATATTGCAGGACTAGGCGGTGCGGAAGAGGTAAAGTAATGGACTCCGGTAATATTGGGACCAAGTAGGCCACACCAGTAGCGCAAGCAAGGCTGAGGAATGTAAAGGTGTAACGCCACATGGTGATCGAAAAGTCTTGGTTGGCCTGTTGGGGAGAGAGAGCAAGAAGCTGAGGAACTACCGCTGAATTGCAGAACTCGCGAGGAAGCGACGGCCATCTCTGGATTGCTTTTATAAACCTTCAATGATATCCTAGCGTGCCTTAATTTCTTCCTAGGAAGTGGTCTTCAAGCAAGATCTGTTCACGAAGGATTAGTCGTTCTCGGACATTAGACAGGTCATCGGAGATATACGCTGCTCTGCAGCAAATGAGTGGGACCAAATCCTCTTTGACTGGGATGGGACACTGACAAATCGCAACTCCCCGAGAATGGGCAGGAAGCTTACAAATATCGTCAGAGGATAAGGTAAGGTTGGAATCGTTAAGCCCCTATTCGGACTGAAGTGAGGCCGACTCTTCGTGCTGCCGCGCGGAAGAGATCTGTGCGATACGTGGACCGGAGGAGGGGGATTTGGCATACGCATGCCGTTACTCTTAAAAGGATAAGAGTTGATTGATCGGTCAAAGACGTAATCGATAGAAGGACAGTGTTTCTGTGCGTATTTACATAGATATATGCGCACTTCCACAATGTACAGCCCCAGCCCTCAGACTTGCTTCTTGGTCACTAACCCATTCTTCTCTCTTAGAGCTGCCACGTTGTAAATCATCCCCTTCTGCAGCAGCCTGTACGGCTGTATGCTGCAAAGCCACATCTGGAATCGATGTCCCCAGTATGGTGCGCGCACTACAGGTCCGGACCCGGCCGCCGAGTCGATGATCATTCTCGCCATATCCTTCGAAGCCGGCGTGAATAGACTGGTCCCGACTTTGTGCCCGTCGCTGTCAGTGTCGCCTATGAGCGCAGATATGACCTCCACATGCTGGCCCTCTCCTTTCAGCTCCGAGTCCAGTCCCTTGCTAAAGCCCGCGATGTACGCCTTTGCGCCCGAGTACACCGAGACCCAAGGAAGACCGAGATCAGCAAGGGAGCCAGCGTTGATGATGAAGCTGGGATCTCCCGCAGCCGCATGCTCCTGCATGCCCGGTAGCAGAGCGTGCGTGAGGAAGGTCATGAACGAGATATTGACCTGGATAATCGTGGCGACCTGGGCGGGCGTCTGCTCCGTGAAGGCGATGAAGTCCTTGGCCGGGTTGTGGCCCATGCCGACATTGTTGACGAGGACCTTGATCTTCAGGCCGCCGACCGAAGCGATCGCCCTGCGTGCCTCTTCCGTGGCCTCGCCAGATGCGTTGAACGCGGTCGCGGCATCGAGGACGAAGCCCTTTACGTCGCAGGCCGGGTGCTGGGCGCGGAGCTCTTTGAGGAGGACCTCCAGGCGCGTGGAGTCCCGCCCATGGACGATAATATTCAACCCGCGGCTGCACAGCTCGTGTGCCAGGTCGCGGCCGATGCCTGAAGTCGCGCCGGTGACCAGCGCGTAGGCGTCTCGGTGCGCTGGGCCTCGTGGGCCCGACAGGATGTTTTGTGGTTTCGACGACGTCAGACCCATCTTTTCTGACTACACTACCTGTGCAACAAGCGCTCTTGACACGAACAACACTGAGTGACCGGCTTCGGACAGTATTCATAGATAAAGAGTAAGAAGGTCGAGAATCAAAGCGATAGTGTATATTTCCAAACTAATACTCGTAGTCGTGGTCGTATTCGTGTCATCTCAGCACAATTGAGCTCCTTGGCTTCTGTGGTGACTAGATCCTCCTGAATCCTTCAAGTGGAGATGTCCAGGATGTCTCTGGTCTCCCATAGATAAGCCACCCTAGGGAGGCTTCATTATGGGAGACCAGGAGCAGAGGACCTGTCCACCACAGCCCGCAAATCGTTTGGAATCACAACAGCGAAAAGAAATACGGAGACATCAGGAAGAACAGAAAAAAAAATGAAGCAAAAAACGTACAACACCAGGCATTCGCTGGTCGTCACCGACCCAACTACTACTCCGGCGATTGGCAGCTTATCTATGGGAGAGCGGACGGGATCCCGAGTTCTCTACCATCTATGGTCGTACGTGGAAGGAACATTGTTGTCGATACCTATGACCTTTCTCAAACAGAAGTACGTGGCGGTCCTGGGTTTGTTGCTGTATGGGGCGACGTCATCATGAGTGGCTTGAAAGATTTACGTTGGCTTTGTAAGTCAATGTTTTTTTACTCTATCGAAAGCATCACGATGAGCGAACATCCTTCAACGAGTTGATTGTACCAGCCTATCTTCCTCCATATCCTCAACTGTGTGGCCGTGCTCACGCCGGCATATGCTTCCCGAACCAGCTCAGCATTCGGTGACTAAAGTCGATAAACGCGGGAAACTTCCTGACTCCATGTCCCTCCTGAGGATAAGTCACGAGCACAGACTCAACTCCGTGTTCGAGCAAGGCTCGATGATATTGGAGGGCGTTGCCCGGAGGAGTACAGCGGTCCTGGGCGCCAGCTACCTGAAGGACCGGGGTGGGGTATCGGCCCGCAAACCGCACCGGGCTGCGCTCATAGTAAAGACCGCCCGGGGCGTATGGGTCGCTGTTGAGGAAGATCTGGTCGAAGTAGGGTATGTTGGAGGTCGTGTGCTGCCCGAACCAGTCCGTGACGGGGGCCAGGGCGACGGCGGCTGCAAAGCGGTCGGACTGCGTGATGATCCAGGACGAGATGAACCCGCCATAACTTCCGCCCGTCACGCCCAGTCGCTTTGGGTCTGCGATGCCGCGAGCGACCAGTTCGTCAAGCCCGGAGAGGAAGTCGTGCGTATCCGCACCTCCCATGTCTCCGTACACCTTCTCGGCAAAGCCTTGGCCTCTGCCTCCAGAACCTCGAGGATTGACGCACAGCACGGCATATCCCTGAGCCACCAGCAATGGCACGTACTGCGATGTTGAGCCCCACCAGTTCCTAATGGCCCATACCGGACCACCATGGACATTGAGCACCGTAGCGTACGGCCCCGTTCGACCCGTGGGCAAATAGAGGAGGCCCTGTATCTCCAGGCCATCTGGGGCTTTCCAGGACACTTCCTCGACGGCGCCGATTTTCGAAAGTAGCCACTGCCCTCCTCCCTGATCGAGAGAAACGACTGTCTGGTATTTGCCTTTCGACACGATTCCAATTTCGGGATATCGCGTCCAGCTCTCACATACCGCAACCACTCCCTCAGCTGCATAAGGGCTTGCCCGAGGATAACGATACCCGCAGGTTTCTGAAGTTGCCCATATTTCCTTGACCTCTTTGCTAGTCAAATCGATCTCCCCGGCAATCGTCTGCAAGCCACGTTGGCCCATGTAAAACAGGCGGTTCTCATCCCGCCATGTCAGTTGGGTGGCATCGGTGCCTGCGATGGCAAGTGAGGTTGTAGTTCCATCTTTCGAGTTCGGATCGATCAACAGAATATCTCCAGCGATGATCCCCCGATCACTGCATACTGCCTGAGCGAACGCAACGAGCTTGCCCGACGGGGATGCGGCAGGGAGGCCCAGCTGGCGTTTGCTTTCATAGAGCACACGCTCCTCCCCTGAGCAGAGCTCTATGATGACGAGTTTGGCCGTGTACCACGCCTCTTCTCCAGGAGCGGTTGAGGCAATCGCAATCGCGTGGTCGGGACCACACCAAGCGGCCTCCCAAACATTCGTCCCCTGGCGACTTACCTGCCTCATGTCGTCTCCCTTGGCGTCGCAGACCCAAAGGGTCCGCCAGGCGGCATCATCATCGGCTTTCGAGTGTACCTCTGGCATCCAGGCAGGAACTACGTCTGAATCACCCGAGCCTGTGGCAAGGTCGCCTGAACCATCCGCACCCGCCTTGTCAGCACCAAGCCCAGCTGTGCCTATCAAAATTGCCGTGCCTTGCGGGCACCAGTCAAAGTATTCGACGATACCCTCTGCAGGGGAGCTTGGCGCGGCCTTCGAGAGCTCATCAGCGCCGCCAATGTAAAGCTGGAATATGCCCTTTTCGGCGCGGTCGGACAGGAAAGCCACACACTGTCCATCTGGCGACCATTTCGGTAATTTATCATTGTTTGGCCCATCAGTCGCGACCGTCACTGCGCCTGTGTTGGTATCAACGACACAGATCCGGGTCTGCGGTGTGTCCTCGAGCTTTGCCCACATGGAACCAGTGAACAGAATCTTGCTGCCGTCAGGGTGGGGGCACGGATCGGAAGCGCCAGTTATCTTGCCAAATCCTGGACCGTGAACATTGAGGAAATGCTCCTCCATTTCACGCCAGAGCGCCGTGTTCCTGACATCGCGCGCCGTCACGCCTGGGTCGTTCTTTGCAGCCATTCCAATATAAACTAGTATCGCAATGCGCGGCTTGTTCTGACAATGGTTTGCTTATCGGTCGGAGGAGGATGGCTAGGGGAGTCCACATCTTATGTCTACGTCGCGGATCACTGCTTCATCTGTAGTGGGGTGAGATGTCCAGAGAAAGGCGTGCCACACTCGGTAAGTCACGGCTTGGTGCGCTGACCAGCACGGGCACCTGCGGCTTTGGGGACACCCTCCATGCTGGGAATCCCCTCCTCCGAACTCCCCTTCAAGCACATGAGATGTGCGATAACCTCTCGGTATATAATGCTGGAATTGAGATACACCCCGGCAAGCCAGGCTTTGTTGTAATCATCCGGATATCATGAATGAAATTATGTTACTCTAGTACGGTCTTGCAACAGTGCAGGGGTAGGTTGTGTAGAACGCATCAGTTCCACTCAAACAGGTGTGAGTCTCCAAGGAAGACAGAACAATGAAGATGAGAGCCATCACTATAAGTGCGAGTGTATACCACTTATACCATGTCGACTGGGAGCAAGGGATGATGGTGGTTTGGTTCCTCCCTAGCAGGATGTAGTAGCCGTGAATGTCGAGAAGCCCTGTCACGATCAAGAAGTAGGAAAGTCTTCCAGCCGCAGCCGTTGCGGTCACCATGTATCTTTCCCGAAACCAAATAATGTCCGACCCCACAACCCACATAGTGAAAGCAAACGTAGCAAGAGAGGTCGCACCCTAAAAGAGTCTGTAAACCCTCCTAATGAGTCTTTTTAATCGTGTCAAGGCAGGCTTCAACACCGCCTACAAGGAGGGCAAGAGAAAGCCGCTCAAGCCCTCCAGTGCAGAGTGCAGCCGAGTCAGAAGTGATCGTCGTAAGGCTGATAGGCCAGTTCAATACAAACTAATTAAATATCTTATCCTTGGCTGAATACGTTACACTTGCATGCTGTAGGGCTATTATTGGCAACTTGTGCCACGATTCCTCCACGACGGGTACGTGTTCTGACTCAATCCCACAACACCTTGCAAATACTCATCATCTTTTCTGAAGGGCAGGTCCGCAATTTCAATCTTGGCCTCCTGTCTGATGCTTGGCCATGGACAACTCAAGCTCGATATACCTTGCTTTCTCAGTGAAGCAAAACCAATAAACACTGCTATAAGTCAAAGATTGCACTCTAGGCTGGAACAGCCCTGCTCTCAAGTCTGTAAACCAACTTTCGTGTCGCTGTCTGATTGGAGATGATGACCTACATGTATCTGAAATGGATCATACCTACAGCTAACAGGAGGCTTAGAGCAATCCATCTGGTAGTCTATCTCTTCTGTGCTATCAGGTGCCTGAAAATTTCACCCAGGAACAGAGCCGAGCGCTTCGTATACCGTGTGCGCTTAGGATCCTCGAAGTCCACCCAGGTCACACCAAACCGCGCCGTGTACCCCAACGCCCATTCGAAGTTGTCGAGCAGAGACCAAGCCAGGTATGACTTGATCACGATGCCCTCCTGGGAAGCTTTTGCAACTTCAGCGACATAGGACTTGTAGTAGTCGATCCGATGCGGGTCCTCTAGAATATCATCATTGCTGTTTGGCCGCCAGCCAAGTTCGCCCTTCGCAGTTGTGCCGTTCTCTGTGATATAGATAGGCAGCTGGTACCGATCCCAGATCCACCGTAACAGCTTTGCCCAGCCCCAAGGTGCCGTGCGTAGCCACGGAGTGTCGCTCTCGGTACCACGCTCCTTGCCATCCTTATTCGTGTCCATCCTGACGATATTACCCTTGGCGTCGTTCTCCTCGGGTGGCCCATCGCGGTGCTTGATAAAGTGCGACGTGTACGAGTTCATGCCGTAGAACTCGGAGCTCCCTCGTATCAACCGTTGCTCCTCCGCGGTAAAGCAAGGCAGTCGGTCGCCCAGCTGCGCCCGCATAGAAGCCGGGTAGTCGCATTCGCCCTTCCCGTAGAGGGGATCTGCGAACCAGCCTATGTCAAAATCCATCGCGCGCTTCGTAGCCTCGAGATCGAGTGGGTCGTCCTGGTCCCAGGGCTCGCACCAGTCCCCGCTCAGAGTGATCATGATGTGGCCCTTCTGCGTGGGCTGAAACTCCTGCTTATACATTGCGCAGACGCGAGCGTGGGAGACGATCTCGGTGTGACCTACAATCCAGACCTCCGTGGCGCTTGTGTGACCGGGTGCGTGTCGGCCTTCGGCGTATCCCGCACGCGCGGAAAGGACTGGCTCGTTGTATGTGATCCAGTACTTGACGCGGTCTCCAAAACTCTCAAAACAGACTCGGGCGTAGCGCATGAAGTCGAGCGTGTAGCGCGCCTTATTCAGCATGCCGCCATACCTTCGGTAAAGAGACTCGGGGAGATCCCAATGGTAGAGTGTCAGGAATGGAGTGATGCCATTCTCCAACAGTCTGTCAACCAACTTGCTGTAATATGCAATACCGGCTTCATTTACGGGGTCATCCTTGCCGCCCAGGGGGATGATGCGTGACCACGACAGGGAGAAGCGATAAGCATTGATGCCGTAGCTCTTCATCCGAGCGACATCCTCCTCGATCAGGTCATAAGACATGCAAGCGTCGTCAACGGTAGTGTTGTCCTTGATGTTTCCGCCGCTGTGGCAGAATGTATCCCAAATCGAAGGGCCTCTGCCATCCCTGTTCCAAGCACCCTCGATCTGGGCAGCGGCAGTCGCAAAACCCCAATGGAAGTCCGGAGGAAGACTGCCCTCGAGCGTTGGGTCGAATTCTGTCGAGAACGAAGCCATGTGGTTCTATTGGGTTATTCGACCAAGTAGTTAATGGAGAAAGCTTCTTTGGAATACCAATAATCTGTCTGGCCTTGGCCCTTGGGCGCTCAAAGATTGACCGAGATCGGAAGGGATATTATGATGATGCGATTGAGAAGTTGAAGTTGAAGCGGGGCATGTTCGTTGTCATCCCACTTGTTGGAAAGGCAATAACATAAGGCAAATATGTCAAAGCGAATTTCTGCTGGCCTGTCGAGACGCATCTAGAAATCCGCGAGTACCCACCTATCAACCACGTTACAGGCATCTAAAGGAACGCAAGGGCCATGACCTCCATTTTCACGGTCTACAAAGATCATTATATAACAGAGCAATGTTTTGCGCAAACATGAACATGACTTGAATGTGGATGATCGATATCTTCTCTATGCAAACTAAGAACATGTGCATGTGCTTGGCCCATCGAGCTTTGCAATTGGGTGGCAGACTGATGTCACACTCTAACTCACGAAAGGTTGCCTCAGCGCGAACGTTGACCAGGATCCAGTATACCTCAGCTATAGTACCACATCAGGCAAGCCAGAACCAGATCCTCTCAATAAAGTTCCTCGGCTTCCGCTCTGGCCAGGTCCCCTCGAGCGCGTCGATCTCGGCCTTGCCCGACCAGATGTCCATCTCAGAAAGCTTGACAAACTTGGTCTTCTTGACAATCTTGTACCCAAAGAAGAGCGTCAGGAAGATGGGGATGTTGATGTAGGGGGGGATGATGGCCTTTGCGCTGATCTTGCTCGGGAAGAAAGCGTCGAAGCCGTTGAAGAAGGCGACGACGACGCAGAAGCAGATGGCAAAGTAGGCCAGGAAAGGCTGCAGCGGCGACTTGAAGGGCAGTGTGTCGCGCGAGATGCCGTTATGCTTGAGGCAGTAGTAGAAGCGCAGATAGGTGAAGCTCACGGCCGACCACACGACCAGCGTGCTGACGGCGCTGAGGTTGCTGATCCAGAAGAAGACCTCGGAGCTGTCGTTGCTGACGGTCAGGTAGGCAAGGCAGCCGAGGGCGGAGGTCGCGCCGACGCAGGCGTAGGGGACACCCCACTTCTCGAACTTGAAGAAGGCCGGGGCCTTGCTGTCGAGGGCGGCGGCGTAGAGCACGCGGGTCGAGCCGTAGAAAAAGGAGTTGCCGGCGGACCAGGCGCTGGTCAGCACGGCGGCGTTGATAACCGAGGGGAAGATCTTGATGCCGGCGTTGGTGATGGCGATGACGAAGGGGCTCTGGGCCGCGCCGGGCTCGGACTTGTTAATGGCGTCCAGGAGGTGCGGGTCCCGCGACGAAACGCACAAGGTCACCATGAATATGCCCACGACGTAGAAGATGGCGATACGCCAGAAGATCCTGCGCACGGCCTTGGGGACGTTCTGGCGCGGGTTCTCAGTCTCACCGGCGGCTACGACGACCATCTCACTGCCGCCGTAGCTGAATGTTGCCTGGATGAAGATCTTGAAGAAGGCGAGGAAGCGGCCGAGAGCGCCGGGTTGGAGGTATTCGTTCATGGGCCCTGGGTTGGCCCAGTAGCGGAACCCAATCTTGTCACCCGAAGGACTGCCGCCGACGGTAATAATAAACATGGTCAAAATGAGGACGACGATGGTCGTCAACTTGATGGCACCAAAGAAGAACTCGGCTTCACCGTAGATGTGCACGGGGAA
Source organism: Thyridium curvatum (assembly GCF_004353045.1). Lineage (NCBI taxonomy): Eukaryota > Fungi > Ascomycota > Sordariomycetes > Thyridiales > Thyridiaceae > Thyridium > Thyridium curvatum. The sequence goes on along the minus strand of NW_022156802.1, from coordinate 62,051 downwards.
GAGGTTGATGATGACCATGGCGAGGAAGAAAATGGTAACGAAGATGACCTGCGGGATCTGGTCGTTCCAGAACTGCACAATGACGGCCGTAGCCACGACCTCCATGGGCACGCCGATGGCCCACTGGTACCAGTAGTTCCAGCCCAGGGTGAAGCCGAGGGCGGGATCGACGAAGCGCGCAGCGAAGATTGGCACCTGATAAATTGTGAGTGGGAGTTCCTTGCGATATTGAACGTCGATGGGTGACAGAATTATGAACTTACGGCTCCAGGGAGGGGAAGCCAAGTGGCCATCTCTCCAAGGCTGTTGATGACGCAATACAGGTTGAAGCCGGTGATCAGATAGGCCAGCACACAAGATAATGGACCTGCGAGCGACAAGGCCTGGCCGGAACCGACGAAAAGACCCGTTCCAATGGCACCGGACAGGGCGAGGAACTGGACATGCCGCGCCTTCAGGCGACGGTTTAGGGTTCCGACATGTTGCTGCTCGCGGGCGAGCTTGAGGTCGTCTGCGCCGCCGAAGTTCTCGACCTGCACCGTGCCAATCTCATCATCGTTTGCACGCTGCGTTGTGGGCGGCGCGGCCTCCACGTCGTGGGTCTTTTCTGCAACCATGTTCGTTGACGGGCAACGATGTAGCCTCTGTGGGGGAGTATCGAGGTCGAGAAGGTCCCGGAGGGATGGTCAACGGAGGGAAGTCAACGGGTTTTAAGGATGTCTACAGGGACCAGCTCCAATTGACGCACCCGGCCACAGAGGCTGCAACTATCTGCAGCTCGGCCAGACTGTGACCCGAAGCTGGGGATTGGCATGTTGGGGCTTGCGGTCTTTTGGGAGCCGTAGACGACCCATCCCAGACGAAGAGCAGCTTGGCAGCTGCTGTGCCCCTCCAGCCCAGCGTTGGAAATGGTTTATCGCATGCCGATCGCCCCTGTTGGCTATTGAGGGCAGCCAATGTTTCTGAGTCTGATTGCCTGAAGGTGCCAATTCCGGTGGAGGTGCGGCCGAGCAGACAGACTCCAAGAAACGGAGACGTTCGGGACCTGCCTCTTCGGGGCAAGTGGCCCAGACGAGTGGTGGGCTTCTGGTACGTTGCGCCTCAGTGGAGGTTCTCCCCATGCTAGACAGGCCCAGTGTCGTTGATGCTACCCCAACTTGGTAATTCAGCATGACCTGGATGAAAGTAGTAGACCCTAATGTTTGGGAGGCCGTTCGGTCATTGCGTCAGAGGCGTCGGCATTTCTACCGCTGGTGGCCACGCTGTCTATTTCTAACCACTTTGTCTTCTGAGCACATCTCTACCCTTATCCTGGGGTGCTTGCTGGAAAGAGCGCTCTTAAGCATAAGTTATGGATCGATAGATTCATTTTGAAGATATCTTGGTTGCAGCCAGTTCTCTCTTTCTGTATGGTAGATAGATTTGCTTGAAGGAGGAGGAGGAGTCTCGTGCTCAAGCGTTTGTCGCCACAAACAGTCCCCAAAACTCGAGTAACCTTGTTCTCTAGAGTGGGGAAGCTTCTGGGGTTCTCAAACAAGGGAAATGAACAAATGTCGCCCGGTGCGGGGAAGGAGAATGGCCTACTTGCCACAGCCAATACGAACTTGTCTACGCTGCGACTTCAGCACTTGGCACATCCCAAGTTCTGGGATTTGCATGGACTAATGGTTCCTGGCCGAAATGTTAGTCACCGTCAAGCCTGCAAGTGTATTGTCCTCCAAGGGCCTGAGATGGTCATCAGTGCTGTTTTCACTGTTCAAGTGGCTCTGCGAAGCTGGGATCTAGTTGGCTCATGGATCCAGATGTAACGGCTGCACGTGGGCAGATGGCCCTGAGCGAGATGCTCCCTTTGGTTGTGAGACTGTTGCAGTGTTGCCGGTTTACAAGGGTTGAACCCTCCCTATCTGATCATTGTCTTACCTTCATCAACGGCTTGTCGGGGAAATATCTATGAGGCGTGGTACATTGCTGCCTAGTCGAGCAGGTTTACCATCAGTTGCTTCCATGATATTGCTTGCCGGGCTTTTGTCAAAGAACTTCTACGTAGAGTTGATCCCCTGGCAATTCTATAAACTGCTCAGACCCGGACTTGGTATTTCATTGGCTGCTGTTGCACTGGGGCACGATCTGACCTAAAAAGCATCCCAGTGTGGTGGTATCGGAGAGCTATTGTGTATGTGGATTATCCCGATGTTTTGTTCGGTAAAATCTGGAATATGCCTAGCCCCAACTACCCCCTAGTAAGTGACTGGGGTGGTCACCTTTTCACGAGGGAGGCCAGTTCTGTGCCGCAGCGAAGTTAGCGACGTCGGCAGAGTCTAGCTGATCGGCATGGAGATTGTGTGGAATAGATAATCAGATTACACTCTACACTATGCGTCTAGCAATGATCTCAAGTGAAGCATCCCTCCACAGTCCGTGGAACGAGCGAGAATCCCTGTTCACCGCTCAATATCCCGATACATCAGGCCAAGACGTCTCGATGCCCTCTCGCAATACCACCTCGTGAAATGCCGCGAATAAGTCCGGCTTGCCCTGCACCTCGTGCGGCGTGAGCCCCGTGTCTAGACAATGCGCCGCTAGCAGACCCGCCGCCTCGCCAATGTTCCACTCGACGGGGTGCAAGCGATAGCACCCGTTGGTGATGTGCGTGGTGCCGATGTTCTTGCAGCCCGCCAGCAAGTTGGGCCGGTCCACGGGGATCAGTGCGCCCAGAGGAATCTCGAAGGGGCAGCACGCAACGTCGATGTAGTTGTCGCCGCCCGTCGACGGATGCAGGTCGATGCGGTACATACCGACGCCCACACTGTCCGGGTAGCGCACTGCGCCCTTTGCACCGCGGACCTCGAGGGAAAGATCCTGCTCTACGATCCGCGTGACGGCCTTGATGCGCCGAGACTCTCGGATGTAGGGCGCCATGGCTAAGCCGTGCTCCGTGCCAGTGATATCGCCTCGTAGCCGCAGGCCCGGGTACCCTGTGCCGTTGCCGTCTGCCCGCGGGCACTCGGTCTGCAAGTAGTACAGCATGCTATAGGATAGCGATGCCGCGGCGTCTAGGCGCTCTTCTAGCTCGTGCTCCTCGACATCGATGATGGGCTTCTCAAAGTAGTCGATCATGGGCCAGTTCACGAGACAGACATCCGACCGATACGCTCCGGGTTGGAAGTTGTCGCGGGCTGCGATGCGTCTGAACGTCCACAGGTTCATATCTCCACCCGACTTGCGCTGGTCGGCACACACCAGTGCAGGGTTGTCATTGGGGTTGGGTGTAAACTCGCGCTCGACGATCTCCAGTGTCCTGGGGTGAGGCGCTTTCAGACTTAGCAGCGGCGCGCCCCAAAAGGCCGGGTGGCATTTGCGCCAGTAATCGTACTCGGCCGGCTTGGGGATCGTATGGTTCTCGCCATCAATGTGATCAACTGCAAAGCAGATGGACACGGCTTGAGAGTTGGTTGGCTGCGCTTCCTCGGGCGCGCTGGGCTCTCCGGTGTCATGACGCGACTCGAAACCCGTCACGTACGCCGTCTTTGTCATCGGCAGTAGATCGCCAAGCTCCGTAGCATCAATGACATAGCTAGCTCGTACTGTGAACGTCTCCTGCAAGTCGAGACGTCGAAATTCCACTGCTTGCACATGCTCACCATTCATCTCGCATGACACCGGCTTCGTCCGCTTCTTAATCACAAGTAGCCCACTTCCAATGTACGGCATGAGCATGGCATCGATGACGGCCACCGCGACGCGCGGCTCGTGGCACAACTTGCTCACATGCCCAGCACCGGGGTTGAGCTCCGGCCACCGCCTGGCGTCTTCGGTCAGGGGGTAGTGATCGCGATAGTACTGCCGAATGCCGTCGCGCAGCGATCGATATGAGCAAGTGATGCCGAACTGCTCCACCCAGCAGTGCTCATCTGGCGGTACCGCCTGGCTGGTCAACTGTCCGCCTAGCCATTCGTACTCCTCCGTCAAGACGACGCGGCGGCCCCGTCTGAGAGCTCCGAGCGCGGCAGCGACGCCACCTAGGCCACCGCCGACAACGAGTAGGTCGGTTGAAAAGGCGTGATCCCTGGCTCTCTTTCTTGACGTTGGCAGTGTGCCATTGGCATGGATTCCATTTGTTGTGGCCAATTCCGGCTCGGAATTATGAACCAATTCTCCCATATTGGACTATTTGTCTGTCTGTAGGGCTGGGCAGTAAAAGTCTATGTCGTCGCTCTGGTATCCCGACATGTGATGAGCCAGCAGTGGCAGAAGGCATAAGCAACCTTTTATTCTGTGAATGCCGGGAATGAGAGCCAGTCACCATACATAAGCAGAGCGTGGTGTAGAAGTGATCTAAGTTGCAACCAACATGGATCCGCTTCCCGAGAGTCCCCGAATGGAAGCGATGACACTTCCCTTGCCCAACATCACGGTTTATCCGTTTCAAAGCATTGGGAAACATGACTTGCAAGTTGTCCCCGACAGGAGGATCCGCCAAGACCTTGCCGGACATCATCTCTGTATTAGCTAGTAACCCCCAGTCGATCTAGTGGTGAGAAGTGGAGATGGTAGCAGCGAAGAATCTTTAAATCCGTGGCTCCCCGAACCTTGTCGCGTCACTACCACACCAGTTTCTGCCCTACCGTTCGGGTGCAGAGGGGACTTCCCCGATCTTTATGCAGAGTCCCCCAGGTCCCATGTTCCAGACTTCTGCTCTTTGATCATCCAATGCAAAATGCCTGACCAGGATGAGACGCAACCTGTGCAGTCGACCCATCTGGGGAATGATGATGATGTCAGCCGAAAGCGCCCTCACCAGCCTCCGTCCGGGTCCCGATACCCACGAAAACGGAGTCTGAAAGCATGCCACGTCTGCCGAGCAAGGAAGACGAAGTGCGATAACGTGCATCCCACCTGTGGCTTTTGTGCATCGCTCAACATACGCTGCTCTTATGATGAAGCGGAAAAGGACCATTCTGCGTGAGTTGCGCGACGATTGATGAACCATGGGAAGCCACTGCTGACACTGTTCTGCAAAGGTTTGATCCCGCCAGCCTCGAGATCCTGCGACAACTAAATCAGATCATCACTTCCCAAGACGACTTGCTACATACCGTTCGCTCGATAGCTGCTACGCAATCCCAATGTGTGCCGTCAGCCCTATCACCATCCGGAACGGGGCACACGCAATTGCGTAGTCTCGGCGACACGTTAGCATGGGGTGTTATTGGCATGCAGGACCAGCATTCGCCATACGTAACTAATGACTGGGGTGGGTGGCATCCCGACTCTGCGGCGACGACTCCTGCGGCATCAGCAGGCGTTGCAGCCGTTCGATGGTTTGGGCTGTTGGCCAACGATGTCTCTCGAGAAGCTGTCGAGGAGGCTGACGCGCCGCTGGGAGGCGAAGGAGGTTTCCTTGATCCCGCAGATGGCCAGAATGAAGAGGACATGACACCGCTGCAGCGTGCTACGAGGATCATCGATAAACATACGCCGAATGCAAGTGACAACGCAACACCAACTCGAATGACAACAATCATCGAAGAGAATTTCTGGCAAACCGCGGAGAACATATGTCTACTTGATAGGGAGCAGGTACTATTTGCCAACTTTCTCAACCGGATCTGTTCTTGGGTATGTTCTTTCCGCGTTACAAAATAGGCCTCATTGCTCACAACTATTGGCAGCTTGACTTGTTTGACCCCGGACGCACCTTCTCAACTCGAGTACCTCACCTCGCTGTCCGTAACGCAGGTTTGCTTAATGCGATTCTCGCCCTCTCCGCCTATCACCAGTCCCTTGACGAGAGTATCAGTCTTGATGAGCGTGCAGATCAGAGCATAGCTTTACAGTATTACTATCAGACTCTACATTATGTGCAAAAGGCCATGCGATACCCCACTTATCAAGATAGCCAAGAGCTCATGGCAACCACCCTCATTGTGTCAACATATGAGATGCTACGTGGCTCAAGAAAAGACTGGGAGCATCACCTGCAAGGAGTGTTCTGGATCCTCCGTTCTCGTCAGATCAAAGTCGAAGTCGCCAGCCTCGAGAGCACGACCTGGTGGGCCTGGCTGCGTCAGGATATCTGGGTTGCCTTTCGTGAGAAGCGCCGGACATACAGCACCTGGACTCCCAAGAAGACGTATGCTGAGCTGAGCAGCCACGAGCTAGCCTCACGAGCAGTGTGGATCATGGCTCAAGTGGTTAACTACTGTGCTGTCGACTCTTCGGACGACGTAGAAGGGACACTCCCGGGGAGACTCGGCTGGGCCAAAGCGCTTAGGAAGATGTTGGACGAGTGGTATTCCCACCTGACCATGGAATTTTCGCCTCTGCCTGCCACAAGCCGCAACAGTGATCAAGTATTCCAGCCTCGGCTGATACATCCTCAATGCTTTGGTAAGTACCTTTTCAAAAGTGGCCTATTTGTTCGACTATACTAATGTTCTCTATTAGGATTGGCGATGCAGATTCATTATGTATCTCGTATTCTTCTTTGTGCTCATGAGCCATGTCTTGGCGGTATCGAAGCATTTATCAAGCACCAGAGGACGATTCAAGATGGTATCGAAATGGTGTGCGGCATTGGCATGACGCTTACAGAAGATGCTTCGAGTATGCTATCGTCTCAGTGCTTATTCATCGGTGAGTATCTGGCATAGATCATTTACATTGGCAAGTCTAATGGGTAATATCAGCCGGAATGTTCATGCAGAACCCTCGACAGAGGACCTATGTACTGGAAATGCTCGATTCGTGTCGGAAGAGATGTGGTTGGCCAACACCCTCACTTGGGTCTGAACTCGAGAAGATATGGAGTAGTCCTATGCCTCCTTGAAGTAACGGACCGAATTACCAACAAGCCCGCAATATGAACTTTAGCTTCCAATAGTCTGAATGATCTCCGTTGCCAGAAATGCATGGGGGCAGGAGTTGCACCACAGTTGTGACTAGCAAGCCAAGAATATGTATTGTCCAAAAGACTATCACTCAGCCTTCCAAGAACCCAGCTGAACTTACCCTGATGGTTACTTGTTACTCTAGACGGATGACCGCCACCTTTGTTGGTTCAACCATCCATCGGCAACGGTGCGAGACTCCCCGATTAGCGGCTCCACTCGTGAAGCCAACCCTGTCTCCTGGTGAAGCTCGGGAATTGAGCGAGAGTCCCCGACGAAAATCTAACCCCAGATTTCATCTTGCAACTGTGCCTCTATTATCTGGACTGATCCGCACCCTGTCTTGCAACCCCAGATTGTGGAGTGCCGCTTTCACGCGTGATGCTACATGTACATCACGGGCAGACCCCGGCTTGCGACCAGACTGCTCTGCCTCTCCAGAGCCGGTTCAAATGTTGCAATACTTATATCGCCATGCTTCTCGGCCAGGTCTGCACTCTTGAACCTGCCCGACCACCGCTTTACAACTTGCAATAGCGACTTGCCTACCCAGGGTAATAACGACCTCACAACCTGTAAGCCAATTGGTCGAGCCAGCAACAATGACTATCCACGGCGTCCTCCGACGCGTCGTCCGCAATGATGCCATCAAGATCGACCCTCCCGAGATCTACAACTGGCGCGTCTTGGCTCTAGCCGCTTCAGTAGGTTTGACGTCGGATCCAAAGACATTTCAGATAGTCTGATTGCTAATTCTACCCTACGACAGGCATGTTTCGCCGGAGCCCTCTTCGGTGTCGATGCGGGTATCATCGGAGGTGTGCTGGAGATGCCAGACTTTAAGCAGTACGTCTCTATTCTGCTGTTTGGTCCCATCTACCTCTTGAAGGTGGAGCATACTGACCAAGCCTTTCTCGCACAGTCAATTCGGTCTCGACACCCGCCCTCCAAGTGCCGCTGCCGACCTGTCTGGCAACCTCGTCACCACAATGCAAGCCGGCGCCGTCGGTGGAGCTCTCGTCTCGAGCCCATTTGCAGACATGAAGGGACGAAAGCCCGCCCTGCTCGCTGTCGCGGTCACCGGCCTCATCGGCGGCCTCATGCAAGCGTTCTCCTACGGCCACTTGCCGGTCTTTTATATCGGGCGGTTCATTGAGGGTCTCGGCCTCGGTGCAGGAACCATGCTGGCGCCAACATATGTGTCTGAGAACTCTCCTCGCGCTATTCGTGGCTTCCTTGTCGGCTTCTTCCAGCTGCTCCTCGTCATGGGTGGTATGATGGCGTACTTTATCAACTACGGATCTCATTTACATCTACCGGTAAGTGCAGTCAGAAATGTACTCTTATGCGTGGATGTACTGACACAACAACAGGGCAAAGCGTCTTGGATGGTACCTCTGGCTTGCCAGTCCCTCTGCCCACTGTTACTTTTGATCAGCATGCTGTTCTGCCCCGAGTCACCTCGATGGTTGGCATCCCAGGACCGATGGGACCAAGCTAGCGACGTCTTGTCTGACGTGAGGCACCTCCCGACCGATCATCCATACATTCAGCAGGAGCTGCTTGAGCTGCGCACGCAGATCGAGCAAGAGCGAGCCATCATGCAGGATACGGGCTTCTGGGCGATTCAGAAAGAGTGCTGGACGATTCCTTCGAACCGCAAACGAGCCTTGTTGACCATTGGTCTCATTACTTTCCAGCAATGGAGCGGAGTAAGTCATATCTTGTCGGGTTGAGGAAGCGTGTGAGCGACAGTGGTCACTGACATAAATCAACCTACAGACCGGTGCCATCAACTATTACGCACCCAAGATGTTCAAGGGCCTCGGTATTCAGGGTACTGACACAGCCCTGTTTGCACAAGGCATTTATGGCATCGTCAAGGTCGTCACATGTCTGATATTTGTGTTCTTCCTCGCCGATTCTCTCGGTCGTCGATGGTCATTCATGTGGAGTGGTGCCGTGCAGGGTTTCTGCTTCTTCTTCTTGGGGTTTGTAAGTGCAGAGCAGTAGTGCTGAAGATGGCAAAGATCCCAGCTAACCAGCGCAGTATCTCCGATTCGGCCCTACTCCCAAGGAGAACGAAACACCGCCGCCCATCGGCATCGCAGCGTTGGCCATGATCTACATCTTCGCCGCCGCGTTCAACATGGGCTGGGGTCCCGTCTGTAAGTGAACTGCAGCACAATGTCTCTATGATAGCGCAAACAGGACGCAAGACTAATTGTAGACAAAGCGTGGGTGTATGTGTCTGAGATCCCGACCAACAGGCTCAGAGCTTACAACGTCGCGCTTGCATCGCTCACGCACTGGCTACACAATCTTGCCGTGTCAAAAGCGACTCCATTCATGCTTGTCTCGAGCCCCTATGGAGCTTACTTCATCTTTGGGTCCATCAACATCGTCATGGCCATCGCTGGCTGTTGGGTCCCAGAGACCAAGGGCGTAAGTCTCCCAGGCACCGTTTCAATATTATACATCATTGCGAATGCTGACTGGCGTTACCTCAGATCTCCCTGGAGCGTATGGACGAGATCTTTGGCACAGCGGACTTCTCGCACATCGAGGATGTTGGTCTGGCGGCAAGGCATGCTGAAAAGGCTGGTGTTGACGGCGACCACGAGGAGGACTCGAATCGGTCCAAAGTTTGAACACGCTTTGGGTGCTGACATATTGGTATCGCTTCATATAGATGAGATACATGCGGGTATGATGCTCAAGAGACATAGCTCGGAGGCCGCCTGGCGGTGACGAATGCCGCCCTTTTTAGGCAATACCAGGCATGAAATATGACTTGTGGCACCACCAATGTGGTCCATAGTCATTTCGAGGGGACTTGAGACTTGTTGTTTCTGCTATTCATCAGCCCCTAACTGCATTTGCAAGAGTACGATGCGAATGTGATTGCGACATGCAGAAACGATAACGACCGGACAGCGAAAGCGAGAGCGAGAACGACCAAATGCTGACCCTTGAAGCAATTTGTGGAGACTGTCAGCCTGGGGAGTGCCTCAATGCTTGCGAGTTCCCACCATCAGCCACGCATGCGGATCCCGTCCTGGCTCCACATGCTGTCCATCTTTGCTCTTGTTTGACGGCGCTGAGCATCCAGAGCGACAGTCATTGGTGGGCGGTACGGCTCGGCGGAGTAAGGTTATCGAGGATAAGCTCCGATAGGGCTATGGCATGGGACGTCGAGAGCGTGCCTGTCGAGGAGGGCTTCGAGGCTATGTTTCCCTTGCTGATCGGTGTTGTCAGATTCTCGCGAGTGCTGGGGGTTAGTTTGTGAGACCAAAGGTCCGACATAAAAAGCACGATGCCCTCCTCATCTCTTGGTGCAACTTTGATAGATTTATTATTCCAGACTCGAGACTTTTTCCTTAACACTCCCTATCTGAAAGACATTCGCATTCCAACCTTACCATGGGAAATCATCACTCTAAAAGTACAGAGCATGTGTGTCCGGTTCATTCTTTGGCGCAAGGTACGGCTTGTGTAGGCTTCCTAATCCTTGTTGACAACTGCTCTGACTCTCCCGTTGCGTAGATGCCAGCACCCCCCTCTTCGGCGACACCACCTTTTACGAGTTCGACAAGATCCTCTCTGGCAGCTGCTTCGCCTTTTCGACTGCCGTGGTCCTAATCCACATGGTGTTGCATGCGACACATTACAGCGTGCCCACAGAGCAGATCAAGTACGATATCAACAAGTCAATCGCAAGCAAGACACACAATCTCACATGAATATAGGATATTACGCATTAGCATGTTGATACCGACGTACTCTCTCTTCTCCTTCTTAAGCATCACTTACCCGACGGCGCATGTCTACCTGCAGCCCTGGCTCGAGGTCTTCCAGGCCAACTCCCTCGCCGCCTTCTTCCTGCTCATGTCCGAGTTCATTTCGGATAGCCACGAGCAGCGCGACATCTTTCTCGCAACGCTCGAGATCCGCGACAAGAAAAGCCCCAATGGAGTGTTGCATGGCATTGTGTGGTTCAGGGTGAGTAGGAGAAACGCCCGGCAGAATTACAGTGTCACATATATCAGTTATTAAGCACAGTAACTGGCATATAGAAACTCTGGGTTATGTTATTCCAGTACCCTGTCGTCGCATTGGTTGTCGCCGTCTTGACGGATATCACGGAAGCGGCCGGCGTGTTTTGCCTGTTCGAGACCAAGCCATACTTCGCCAAGCTCTGGGTGCGTCGAGCTAGTGATCTCAGTGACCGTCGAATAATTATGGCTAACGATCGTGACCTGGTATAGCTCACCATCTTGGTCAAAGTCTCTCTCACTTTCGCTGTCATGGCGGTTTTGTCCTTCTACATCCAGGTCCTCAGAAAGTACCTCGCCCACCACAAGCCAATGCTGAAACTGGTGGCATTCAAGCTTGTTGTCGGGCTCGGCTTTGTTCAGTCGGTATGTCTGGGTTCGATCTCGACACTCCACATACGACTTTCCTGACTGAACCATTAGATCATATTCTGGATCCTACGAGACACGGGCTCGCTGAATCCCACTTCGCAACTGACCTACGCCGATCTCGAGATGGGTCTCCCAAGCATGCTGCTTTGCATCGAAATGGTCCCTATATCCCTGCTTTTAGTGTATGCATACAACGCTGGCCCGTATTTCATTCGGCGGCCGCGCAATGATGATTCTGCGAGAGAGGAGCTGCAGCAGGCCGGAGTGCTCAGGACGTATCAGGGTGGCTTCTTGGGATGGAAGGCTCTCGTGGCAATTCTGGACCCCAAAGAAACTCTTCAAGCAATTTTGTTTGCCGTCAAGCTGCTGATAAATAAGACGGACCAGGCTCCAGTGCCGTTGGCGAACCACAATCCCGGCGGAAGTCAGCAGAATTCTTACCGCTTGTAACTAACTACCCTGGCTGTGGCTGTCGCTGTGGCAGCGCTCGAGGCAGTAGACATTGGGATGATTCATCTCGCGATTTGCGTATAGAGCTTTCGAATAGGAAAAGATGGTCAAGGCGATGTTTCTGAGAAGGTGCCAAGGGCTAAATATATCTAGCTGACATGCGCGGGAGGATCTCCCTTCGCTTGAAGATACACGGAGCTACTCACCACTACACGTTAGATAACAAGCTTCTGACTAAAGACGTGCACTGGAGATGCGTTTGGCAGTGTCAGAATGGTTGATTCTGTTTTATTTTTGAGAATTGTCGCGTATCGAACACCTCCTAGTCTGGCATTCAAAACTTATAGAAATACCTATATTGGTAGAGCTAAAAATTGAAAGGGGAAATAGCACAATCTCGTTTAAACGGCAATGACTGGAGGATGATGACATCGGCATGAAGATAAGCTTAGTCATCCAGCCCACGTGGGCTGGCAGGACCGACGAGCTTCCAAGTCAAAATTGCGCCATTTCAGTTTTGTCTGCTTTCGATTTTTGCTTCGGACCTGTCCTCACACAGAAAACCGGACTGAGTCGGCGTAAAATCATGGGTGTCCGAACTTTTCGCGACTTTCTGCCGTCGCAGCTCGGCTCGCGGGCTCTGGACGTGTTTCGCAGCAATTGGCATCTGGGTTTTACGGCATTCGGAGGGCCGCCGGTGCATTTCAAGATTGTACGCTACACGGCCCTAAATCGTGCTGGACTGTCTTGACACTAACTTGGTGATGGATTAGTTGAACGATAAGTTTGTGAAGAAGCTAGGATGGATCGACGAGCAGATGGTGAGCAAAACCCCGTTTTGCCTTGCGGGTCTCCCTGCTGACGTCGCACCGTGCCTCTACAGTTCCAGGAGCTGTTCAGTGTCTCCCAGGCCCTTTCCGGCCCAGGCAGCACAAAAATGCTGTACTGTATTAATCTGATCCGGAGCGGGACATTTGGTGCCCTCCTCAGCTTCCTTCTCTGGAGGTAAGTCTTGCAATGCTCGAAGCTATGGAGGAACGAGCCTCTGACATCGGTACCCGAAGTCTACCCGGCGCCATTGGCATGTATGGACTGGCAATCGGCGTGTCAAACATCTCCGAGACTCTGCCTCGACCGGCATATGCTCTCCTATCGGGTCTGAACGCCGCGGCTGTAGGTATCATTGCGCTGGCGGCCGTGGAACTTTCCCAGAAGGCCATCACCGATAAGCTCACTCGAGTCATTGTGTTCTTGACCGCTGCCGCCGGCCTACTGTACAACGCTCTCTGGTACTTTCCCGTGCTGCTGGTTGTGAGCGGCGCTGCAACGCTTGTGAACGACTCCCGCCTACTGCATCGAGCTCTCAACAAGATTTTGCTCAGAATACAGCGGAATCCGCCAGTCAGGGCCCATGAAGAGAACGGTGTATTTGCCGCAGAGTTATCCGCCATGCCATCGCAGAATCGTTCAACCCGGAGCCCTTCACCCGCGCAAGACGCTTCCGCTGCTCAGTCGATACAAGAACAGCTTGAGTCGGCACACGAGCCTCGGGTAATCCCGCAGCAGGTTCAGCTCAATATCTCATGGAAGCTGGGCGTCGCCATCATCGTGACCTTCTTTGCGACCTTCATCGCGGCCATGGTGCTGCGCGGCACCCTCGCGGCCCCGCCTCTGCTCTACAGCCTCTTCGCCAACATGTACCTTGCGGGCACTATCATCTTTGGAGGCGGGCCCGTGGTCATCCCGCTGCTTCGCGAGTACGTCGTGGCTCAGGGTTGGGTTAGCCCCCGTGACTTTCTCATCGGCCTTGCCATCATCCAGGCCTTTCCTGGGCCGAACTTCAACTTTGCCGTCTTTCTTGGCAGTCTGACTGCGATCAATGGCGGTTATAGCCCTGTCGCGGGCGCGTTGCTCGCCTGGGTGGGCATCTTCAGCCCTGGAATGGTTCTCGTGCATGGCACGATGGGTATCTGGAGTGCGCTGCGGAGCAGGCCCTGGGTCAAGTCTGTCCTTCGGGGTGTAAACGCTGGGGCCGTCGGCCTGATCTACACGGCCGTGTATCGTATCTGGCAGGTGGGATACATCGACGAAGGATTCCAGTCCGGGCGCAGCTTGGCCGATGATCCGTGGTGGGTGGTTGTCACTGCTACGAGTTATGTCGGGGGTGCCTGGTTCGGCGTCAAGGCGCCAGTTGCTATCATTATTGGTGCTGTGTTGGGTCTAGTACGATACGGTGTTGTGAATGCCTAGTTGGGTACACTATTGTCCTATCGGCGAAGACAATCTGTTTGATCTCTTACATAGGACTCATCATCTTTGCCCTAGGAGCCAATCTATCGCAGTTTGGACCGAGTCCACACTCAGGGCTCGATGTTGAATGAATGCCTCGCTGACCGATCCCCCTTTTTGATCCACAAGAAGCGGCATCGGGCGAGGAGGTTGTTCATGCCCCTCCAAGAACAAGGCGTACCAGCCAGAGTCAAGCGCGCCAAGTACGTCCTTGTCATAGTCATCTCCGAGGTATATCTTGTCCCAAGAAGACGCTCCCACGTCAGCAGAAGAGGTAGCATCCTGAGTAGTGACTTCTCGCAACAGCTCCTCCGCCGCAGAAAAGACCCTCTTGTCCGGTTTTTCGTAGCCCACATCGTAGGACATGCAATGAAGGTCAATGTCGTAGACTGCTCCTGCCAGCTTGGCTCGATCAATTGGAGTGCCATACCGCAAGGGGCTGACGCGGACCCCGAACGAAGCCAAGATATCCGGGACTCGGTCGTCGGAATTCGTGATGACGCCGACAACGACCTTGTCAAACCCCTTCTTAGGGTGTGGCTCCTTAAGAGCTTGGAGCAGTGAGGGTAGCTGGGGTACGCAGGTGTAGCCCTCATCAGATGCAAATCTGTGCTGGAGACGGGGCGCCAACCCGTCGGGTATTGCTTGATCTGGGCCCACTAGGGGACGGAGTGTGTTATGTATAACCTGGACGCCTGTGATTAGTAGTGATATTCAGGTTCGATCGCCTGGTCACAGCGATATGGCAGGATCATCTGGCATACATTTGTCCACCACGTCTGCGCCCCCATACCCGTCGCCTTGCCGTAATTCGGGTGCACCTTGGCTTCTCTCTTGAAGGCCTCTCGGAAGGAGGCCGTGACCTGGGCATCGTTGACGCGCAGGCCGAACTGGCGCGCGACGTCGGCATACTGCTTTGCGACCGGCTCGGCTGGCCTGAAGAGCGTGCCGAACGCGTCAAAGCATAGGAACAGGTTTCGTTTTGACATTGCAGATGACCATCGACAGTTCACTCGAATTGCTTAGAGCCGTTGGGTGGGCTATCGCGTCTCTGCAACGTGCGTCATGTCATTGATGAAACCATTCTGCTGTCGGGGTTTCAAATTTGAAGAGGATTCCAGTTCGGCGCGGGGTCCACATTTCAGGTAGGGGAAGCGTATCGCCAAGGCAGCTGTAAATGAACTCGCGAGTGCAGACTGAAGCAGGACAGATCTCTCGAATACAATAGTGCTTAGCACGCCGCATATACTATAGGTTGTTATGCTAATGCTGGTGAACGTAATTGGCTGTGTACAAAGCGATGGAAGCACAGCATTGGAATTTCGGCAACTACTCTCTAATCAAGGTCCCAACAACTCGCGGACGTGGTGCAAGATGACGAAGTCGGAGGAGGGGAGTGACAGTCTCAAGAAAACTATATAAGTGATACAACTCATGATCGTTGGCCAAACGTGGGTGGGGGGTTTCCGAAAGAAAACCCGCTACCATTGTTGCTTGTACTGGCCCGACTACCGCCAAACAAGCCACCAGAGCCAAAACCTGTAGGTGGAGTTGTGGTTGAAGAGAGACCGCCTCCAAATAGACCCGAGGTTGGTGCAGTGGGGATTATGCCGAATGGGGAGCTTGAAGGCTGGCGAGTGGCTTCAGGAGAGAAGGATGGCGATGGAGCTGGAGTGCTTGCGGTAGAGAACAGGCCTGGCGTGGGGACTGCGCTTCCATTATCGTTGGTCATTGCTGTGGAGGTTTTTCCGTTGGCTGTTGCAGTCGGCCTGGGGGAGCGAGGTCCTGTGACGTGTTAGATCGATGATTGGTGTAAGAGCCAACATTCCTGTTGTGACGAACCTGATTCATGTCTACGCGATGTCCCTGCAGGGCTGAGGTTCGAGAAGGTCGAGGGCATCCCTAGTGAACGTCAGTGATTGCTGGAGAGCGCATATGGGTCTCTGCATAGAGAGTGATACGCACCGTTAATTTCCCTGCGGCCGTACTGGCGACACTTCTGAAGAGCCTGCCGGAGAAGGCCGGCCTGCTGCTGGAGCATCTCACGCTCTGCCAGCACCTCCTCGGACTCTGCAGCCAGCTGCCGGAGCTGATCCTCGCTCATGGCGTTGACCTTCTGAAAGGTCAGGATATCGGGGATGTTGAAGATCAAGCAGCTCTCGACGGCGAGGTTGATAACATTCTCAGTGAAAGTCTGTCGGGACATCTATGTTCAGAGAGTATTTGTTAGTTATGCTCCAAGTCAATGTGATCGGGTGTTTCCTACCCTGTAGTAGGCAGTCGTCATGTCGATGATCTGCTCAGTGCCGAACTCGCTAGACTTCTGAATGTCGCGTGACTTTAAGAGGGTCTGTTCGATCTGTTTATGAGTGATGCCTCTCGGGTTGGCGTCTACGGCGTGTTCGTCACACAGCACATTTGCTACCCTCTTTGCCAATTTCTGTACAGTCACATCATCCAGCAGTGTTTGGAACTCGTCATCCAGCGTCAGAGTATATCCTTGCTTGTACGGACGAAACAGCTCCTGCAGCTTGGCCTTCAGCAGTTCCCTGGCGGTCTGAAAGAAGGGGTCGGCGGTGGAACAGAGTACAGCTCCGAGGGTCTTGTCATCATTGCCAATCACATGTCTGAACAGCTGCTCGACGAAGGCCCGCGAATAGTCCGTGACCAAGTTCACGTGCCGCTCAGCGATGCCTAACCAGGGCTCCGATTGCTTGCGGAAATAGGACATGATCAACTCTGCGTTTGGCGAACCCGGGAACTCTCTCCCCTGATTAATGGAGGCGCATAGCTGCAACTCTTCATGTACCTCCTCTTCAGACAAGGGCTCTGGGTCTGGGAAGTCGTAGAGGGCGAGAAAGCCTTCGAGGAAGTCCAATTTGTCGTCATTCTCCATGTGGTGCACAAAGTCGGAACCTTTGTCGGCGTCATTCCACTTGATGCTGACTTTAGACCCCTTGAGACGCAGAGTCTTGTTGAACGCACGGTTGAAGTTGCGCAGTATGGCTCTCAGCTTCATCTGGTCCTGGTCCAGACCCCCGAAGAAGGCATCGCTGTACTTGCCATCGACGCCGTCTCTGGCAATGCGCTGGTACTGCTCGCTGATGCCAAGGAGATACGATCTGAGCTCTTCCGGGGTGCTCCGGGCCTTGCCCAATCGCTCGAGCTCTGTCTGCCGGGACTCAAGATTGGACTCTATCTCTGAGACGAGACTCGGAAGGCACTTTTGAATGTGTTGCAAGAGTACAGTGGCAAGCTTCTTCCGAAATGAGTCAATGCCTCGATCTCGAGAGCTCAAAGTCGACCATGGTCCGGTCTGGAAGAACCGTTCCTCGGCTGCATCGCGAGCATCGGCGTCCGCACTCTCGTCGCCTTCGGATCTGTTTCTAAGCACATGCCAGCCCCGAGAGAGCTTATGCATGCTCTCCTGGCCTTTGGCGAGCTGCAGGAACTTCTTCTCGTCTGCAGAGCCCCGGAGTGGG
The DNA here is from genome assembly GCF_004353045.1 of Thyridium curvatum. Classification (NCBI taxonomy): domain Eukaryota; kingdom Fungi; phylum Ascomycota; class Sordariomycetes; order Thyridiales; family Thyridiaceae; genus Thyridium; species Thyridium curvatum. Next base: position 44,513 of record NW_022156802.1, on the reverse strand, counting down.
AGATCAGGCTTGGTGATGACGCCCATCGTCCGCTCTCTTCCTGGATCGTGCTTCTTGGCCTTTTCAAGGACCGTCTGATTGGCCAGTTGGTTGTTGGCAGACACCACTGCCAGGATGATGCTGTTCTTCTGCTTCATGTACGACTCGGCCAGCTGATCAACGACCTGTTTGCCTTCCTGTGACTGATCTGCAGTCGCACTGTGGAAGAAGCCAGGGAGATCAACGAGAGTGAGGGGGTACACTCTCGGGCTGGAGATCTCGATGCGCAGTATGTCCTTGGAGAAGCCCTTGGACGAGCCCGCGCGGATCCCCATGCGCTCTTTAGCTTCCTCAATGATCTTGGGCAGAGCGTCCTCGTCGAAAGTCGACCACTGCGACGCGCTCGACGCCCCTTGCTGCGGCCTCGGGTCGAAGAGGCTGACATTGGCGAACTGGATGCTGACGTTTATGCTCGTCCTGGGGGCCTTGCGGAGGACAAGCTCGGTAGCAAAGCGGGTACAGAGCTCACCCTTCACCGGGAAGGGCATGCGTGAGATCGCCTCGAGGACGGAGCTCTTGCCGGAGGACTGGTCGCCAACGACAATGATCTGTGGCAAGCTGACGATGTCGCCGATGTGCAGATCTCGAAGGCTGTCGATAGTATCGAGCAGCGTCTTGGCTTCGGGGTTGTTCAGCTGGTCGAGAGCGGAAGAGCTCAAGGACAGGTCGGCCTCCTCCTCGGTCGCTCCATCCGAGGCAGTTGGAGACGTTGTTGGAAGCGTTTCCGGTGCCATGATTGCTACGATTGATTCTGAGATATGTGTTAAAGGAGACTGAATGGCCGCGAGGTAAAGGAACAGATTGAAAGATGGATCGACTTGCTTTATGGGGCAACCACAGAAATGAAGAAAAGAGGCAGCAGCATGGAGAAGTAAAAATAGATAGGTCGACTACGTGCGCACGTTTTGCGTTCATCATCCTGCATTCGAACCACCTCTTACTCTTGGTGCATGTGCATGTAAGTTGCGCCAGCCCCAAAGACCTGGAACCAACAACACGCCAAGACGCGCAAAGATTGGTCCGCTTCGGGGTTTCTGGGGGGAGGCCCCGTGACGAGCTGAGCCTACAGGGCCACTGTTGGGGCTGGCGCTTCACCCAGCGGCTACAGAGGGGGGAAAGCAGCTGCTCGATGGACATAGCCACTGGGGAAGGCAGTTTGATGTTTCAAGTGAGTGATATCTCGGGGTTTGCCTTGCCTCCTTGCAACCTGTCTAAGCTCAGAGCGTTGGCCCATGGGCAGCCACATCCACTCTGACCTGATGTGCTTCGCCCCTCTTCAGAGTCTCTAGTCTCTGGGGAAGCTCCAGCCTGCCTGCATGGCATGCTTAGGACCAAGAAGATGGCCAATTTTTCTTTTCAAGGGTTGATATGTTGGCCCCAGCCCCCCCAGACAGCTGAATTCAATGTTTCATAAAGCGGGGTTGAGGTTGGGCTGATCGCGGGACGCGCCGATGCGCCAACCTTTATCTTCGAAAAGCGTGGACGAAGGAACTTGGTCAATCAAACCATCTCGGTCTGCTGTGGTGTTAGTTCTTTGCCTACAAGGATTGCTTCCTCTACGTTAGCTTGATCTGTCTTTTCATGAAAGATGTCAGTCAAACTTGGCTTGTCCAGCCCTCTTGTGCTCGCATGCCCACTGGGATGAAGCCGGCGTCCTTTCTCGCTATATATACATATACCAAATTTCTCACGTAGATCAAGTTGTATCCCGTTCACTATGAACTGTTCCTTCCATTCTTCACCATGGATGGCTGTTGCTTTGCTGGTCGAAGTGCGCAGCATCTCATTGGCTGTGTGACGCGGCGGTGCCGTTCAAGCACAAATACGAAATACGTCACCGTGATCGCGTCGTCAAAATCAGGGCGTACGCGGACCTTCTCTTCTCATTCCGAATCCGTCGCAGACAGGCCCGACGAGCAGTTGCCTAAGCCCGAGCAGGAGTAGCACACAAGTGGCAGTTTATAAGCCAATACCATCTCCAGGTTTTACACAAATTCTTCAATAAGCATCATGCCGGATCGAGCGATCCTGGTTTGCGGTGCGACCGGTAAACAGGGCGGCGCCGTCATCACCCAGCTACTTGCAAGCAACGCGGACTTTGTCATCCTAGCAGTCACGCGCAATGCCAGCTCCCCCTCGGCCAAGAAGCTGTCGGAGAAGTCTTCGAAGATCCGCCTTGTGCAGGGGAACCTGAGCGAGACGCGCGCACTGTTCGACAGGGCAGAGGAAGTCGCCGGCCCCACGGCCAAGCTGTGGGGAGTTTTCAGCGTGCAGGTAGTTAACAACCTGTATCCATATCCCCTATGGTGATATCCTCAGTAGCGCTTACCGATATTTACCCTAGATGCCCGTCGGCTTCGGCCAGGGTAAGCTCAACGAGGCGCAGCAAGGCAAGGCCGTCGTCGACGAGGCCATCAGGGCCGGTGCGCTCTTCTTCGTCTACAGCTCCGTCGACCGCCACGGCGCCGACTCGATCCACAACCCGACGCAGGTGCCGCACTTTGTCAGCAAGCACGAGATCGAGCAGCACCTGCTCGCCCGCACGGCCGCGCTGCCCGATGGCGCCGAGCGCATGCGCTGGTGCATTCTGCGGCCGACGGCCTTCATGGGCAATCTGACGGATGACTTCTTCGGGCGCGTCTTTGTCACCGCCTGGCGCATGGCGCTCGGGGATAAGCCGCTGCAGCTGGTCTCCGTCACGGACATCGGGTGGTTCGGCGCGCAGGCCTTCTTGCGCCCGGACGAATTTGCGGGCCGCTCGCTGTCGCTGGCTGGGGACGAGCTGACGGCTGCGCAGGCGGCGGAGAGGTTCAAAGCCAAGACGGGCAGGGAGATGAGCTACACGTACGAGATTTTCTGCAAGCTCCTGATGTGGATGGTTAAGGATGTGGGATACATGTTTCAATGGTTCCGGGAAGTTGGGTACGCGGCTGACATTGCTGCGCTGAGGGAGATGCATCCCGGTCTGCTAGACTTTGAGGGATGGCTGGAGACTGAGAGTCAGTTTACTACTAAGGTCTAAGGTAAGACACGAGTTCAAACTTAACATAGGAGCCAGAATCATGAGTCATCCTCTTCAGCAAGGTCCACGTTTCTTGAAATGACTGGCAGAGAGGGTCCGGAATCTTACAAGTAGTATTAACAAGCTGATGAACGTAGTTAGCCATTCGGGACCTTCTAGATGGCCCAGTCTTCTGGATCCAGGTAAGAGGACTAACTATGCCAAACAAGGTAGTCAATATCCTGCATTAGCGTTGTCTTGATTGTGTGGATCATCTTCTTGGCCTTCGTAAGCATAACCCTGACCTTAGTTCGGATCAGGCATGAGACGGGTTCCGCCTTTCCCAAATTTCAACCCGGTCCCCAAATAGGACGTTGTCTCTAAACCCCCCCTTGAACTACACGCGGATGGCAGATTCGAAAATGACTTATTCCGAGTCTGATGGACATGTGAGGGAACAACAGCTTAGCAGTGCCTGGTATTCGCAATGGCAGATATCCGGCCGCTCATTTTCATTGATGGGCTAAACAAAACCCAAGGAGAGAAACGCAGGTTGATCAGGCAACATGTCATGCGTGGTCGGAACAAGGGAAAATCCCGTCCACAATCTCGGACGACCATGCTCGACAGCTCCAGCCTTGACGATCAAAGTGGCAGGTCCTCGCGGGACCTGCGTCTGGTGGTCAAGTTGCCCAGCTGTTCGGTCCCGAAACAAGTTGGGTCCGATTTCTCCCTCGCCCAATTTCCTGCCCCAGTCGAGCCAGCAACGATGCGCAATCTTCTGAAGTGTAGGCCGAGGCACTCACTCCATTCATAGGACCTCCTACTGACTTCAGCCTTCATGGCTAGTTACCTTGATGGCGAAGACGATAATATATCCGCTCGAGAAATACTTTCACAAACAGGCCAAAGCCGATGCCTTATGGTTCGAGCTGATAGCTACAGATGCTGCTTTTATGCATGCAGCGGCGGTCGCGGCTGAGGCATACTCCATTCGCACAGGTGACAAAGAGACCACCGCATCTACCAGGCAATTACTCCATCACCAGTCCAAAGCGTTGGGTCTCATCCAAGAGAGACTGTCATATTCGCAACAGACCAGCATTGCAGATGCGACCATACTCGCCGTGTTGTACCTGGCCTTCCATGCTCACTTCTTTCTCGACTACCAAATAGCAAAGAACCACATGGAGGGTCTTCGAAAGATTGTGGACGTGCGTGGTGGTCTCTCCGCTTTCAATGACAATACAAAGCTCGTTGTGGAGTTGCTTAAGTGAGCTGAACTTACCTACGTGGCTCCCAGTTGACTTGCCTGACCAGACGTCTCTAGATGCGACCTGAACATAGCACTCCATAACGGGACTGAGCCCATGTTTTTCACAGATACCATGGAGTTTATGTCACCACACGACTCGATAGCTCAACATCAGAAAAGGGCAGAAGGCCCAGAAGCACATATAGGCTGGAAACCTGCAGATTGTGGTCTTGGATCGGATCTTTCCCAAGCATGGGACTTGGTGAGGTTCTTCAGCGAAAAGATCAACGCGGCTGCTAGAGGAAAACGGCAGCTTCCCAGGGAGACGCTGCTCTTCGCCATGATATCAGTCATGTACCGGCTTCTTCGGATGAAAGATTTCGAGGCCACCTCTGTCAACGAGGCAATCCGCCTTGGTCTTCTTGCCTTCTCGTCGCACATATTCCTAAGACTGCAGGGAGTCAAGGTGTCCCATTCGTATTTGCGTGATACCTATAGAGACTGCCTCCTCCACTTGGAAGCGCCAGACGCACTGCCAATACGCGTATGGCTCTGGTTGCTAATGATTGGCTCTCTTGCAATCTTTACTTCTGCAGATGACTCTTGGCTACTGCCTTGGGTCCGGACGAATGTGGAGCTGTCCGAGACAACTAACTGGGACGAGTTACGAGGACGTCTGAGCAGCATGCCTTGGATTGGTGACTTGATGGACGAACCGGGCAGAGCGATTTATTTAGCTGCCATGTCGCTAGATATGAAATCACATCCGTGGTTGAAATAAATGCTGATATCAATATTCAGGACAATTAGATCCATCAGAAACGCGTCTCTACGCATCATAAATGCTTGCGTTCCATTCATTATTTAAAGAGCTTGAGTGCCGTTGATCCCCCCATCAATCCAAACTTCTGGCCACTCTGGTCCAATGTAATTCAGCACCTCCTCCTCCATACCCAGTATCGTCTGGTTGAAGAACGCTCGAATGAATTCATTGTAGACACTGATCATCCGCAAGCCCTCGATGGACCCAAGCTTGGGCCCTTCACCCCCAAGAGTCTTCCAGAACGTGAGGTCGCTAAAGTCCAAATGCGAAGTGCCGTTCACCAGAATCCGCCTCCACCACCCGGTCTGGGCATCGGGGAATGTCTTCCAGGTCTCATCGATCCCATCAGCCCCGTGGTAGTACGCACCGAAGAATAGGAGCGGGCGCTTCGCGTCGAGCGATCCGCTGGGCGGGTCGTCTGCGAAAAGCGAGCCGTCCATATTGATCACCGCAGCCAGTTTCTCCGGCGCTAGGCGCAGCGCGGCACCCATGGGACTCGCCCCGCCGATTGAGTGCCCAAAGGCTCCCAGGCCGGTCGTGGCAAAGGGCGCGCCGCCAAGTTCACCTGCCACGAGTGCCGGCCAGACCTCGACCAGGCGCAGGATCTCGCGGATGCGGATCTGATACACTGCGGTGGCGAGAGCGAGGTCCCACTCGGCCGTCGCGTCCTCGCCGTAGACGGCGGTGCCGTTGGGCCAGCGCAGGAAGGGCTGCTCGTACGGGTGGTCGAGACCGACGGTCACGAAGCCATTGGACACCATTTCTGAGATCATGATCGTGTAGGCCTCGACTGGTGGGCCGCCGCCGCCGGGGCCAAACACGAGGGTCGGGAAGGTTGAGCTTGGGAACGGCGGCGGTGCGTACGGGGCGTGTAACTGGAGGTTGGAGGTGAGCGATGTCAGAGTGCCGGCGGTGTAGTTGAGCGAGGCCTCCCAGAGCCGCGCCATACCGGGGTCCAGATACGGCTTCGGTGCGCCGCATGGCTTCTTGAGAGTCGGGTAGTAGATCGTGGCGAGTATGCCTGTCGAGATGTTGCCGGGAGCGAACGGATCGTCGGTCGTGAGTAGGTCGATGACGTGCTTTCTCACGCCGATACCGTACGGGCCGGATGGCTGGGGAATCTCGACAGCGAGAGCTGCTTGACCAAGGGCGAAGGCCACTACGGCCGCGCGCCAAGGTGACTTGGATAGCATTTTACAAGAGCTTTCTCACGATTCGAGGACGATGATTGATTCGAAGCCAGGAATGCTGAACTGTAGTTCTTTGCGAAGCGGATATTTCTAAGGTGATGTTGATCGGCGCACGCGGATAATTGCCACCAGTAAGCCCATGCCTGTAAGCTGCAGCTGTCCATCTTGGACACATGCGGAAGGAGGTTAGGCCATTGCAGCGCACAATACTGCTGCCTTCAGGTGGAGGTTGAGAGACCTGCTTCTCGCCGTATCATAACTTGCTCATCTTGTAATGAAAAGGACAGCCGTTCTCATGCAAGATCTCCGTGGATATGATGGGATTGGCCCAGCTTGCCCGACCGTCACAACTGAGAATGAACCAGCCATGCAGATTCGCTAGAGAATAGAGCATCCTGGCTACCGAAACCTCTTTCACTATGCCAGTGCCGACCGTCATGCACTGCACCTGGTCTCTCAATTCCGCCATCTTTCATCCCTCTCACCACGAAGTCATCCCGAAGTACCCGTACGCACTAAGCACGACGGCCGAGAGGAATCGGAACATGGCTTTGCCGCGCAAGCCCTCGTTCCAGCAGACCCAGCCGTCCGCAACCCCGGCAACCCAGGTGAAGCTGAAGATGGTGTCGATGGCGCGCAGGTCACCTCGCAGGTAGAACGTGTAGAGTAAGAGGCCGAGCCAAGTCATACGCGACGCGTAGATCTTGAAGACTGACCCGACGTCGCGCTGCGCCTGGAAGCGAGTCGGGAGGCCGAAGTCGGCCATGGCGCTTGCAGGGCTATAGAACGGGAGCATGCCGCCAAAGGTGAACGTGGTTGCGATGGTGAGAGGCAGGATATGCCATCGCATGAATGGTGGGAGCTGAGTGGTCATCTTGGGCACGCGATGCTGATACGCCGAATGATGCAATGGGCGGCTATCAGTTCAAGGTTGGTATTCGACTGATGTCCGGGTAGCAGTCGTATGTAGTAGATGACACGTCTGGGTTCGATTCTTTCAGTGTTTTTGACACCAGAGAAGAGGGATGCGTGATGCCTTGAGTACACGTTGAGCGAGTATTTACTCCGTGGGCGGTCGGAGATATGAATGAGCCAGGATGAGTTCTGTCAGCACTAGCTGAAAACGTCCACCGTCAGGGTGTGCAAGTGCCAAGCTGACGGATAGATCCAGTATTGGGCAAAGACTCCAACGGCCATGATCGATTTGCGCATCAGGGGTTATGAATCGAAGAAAATCGAGCCTTGCCAATAACACAGCTGTTCTGAAGAAAGATTCTAGTCAACGAGACAGGGACTTGGAGAGGAATCTGGCTTGTGGAGCCCACCATGGTACTTGTAGAGCCAATGGGTCAAGGTGGTACCTACATGTATGCAGCACCTTGTAGTTTTCTCCTCTCTTGCTCTCCTTGACCTTTGAACAGCCTTCATTGAGTTATTCCGTTTCTTGCAGAGGTCATCAATGCTGCGTATACTAGAAACACCATGGATAACCTTTGACTCATGATTCATGGCCATTTATTTGGGTAACTTAACACATGCACACACCGTCACAAACGAGCTTGGCGGTACTTAGTCTCAATGTTTGCCGTGTCTTCATAGCCCGAGTTAGACTGCCCTTTCTGGCTTTTTGCACAAGCAACTTTGAAGCAACGACGAATGCAAAGCTGAATAATAAGTTCTCATCCCCACAACTGACTGTCCTGGATCCTAGGGACCCTTCGTAGCCAGCTTCCCTTGCGGGCCGATCAAATTAGATCTCGTTTATCGTCAATTGGGAACAGCGCGGAGCTAGTGGGAGCTGCTCGGGCGAAGGAGCTGAATGAGGCAGTTGATCACCGTCTCCACTCCAGCAGGCAACGCGACGCGGGCACACTGCGGGCGAGATCACAACAAAGTGACAGGGATCACCGGCCCTCCCCATGGCCTCCCCCGCACTGTCATACCCCATCTTCGGGTGGTTTTGGTTGCATCGTGGGTGCAGTCTCCCACCGCCAGTCAGTCATCGGATCTAAGCGCCGACTCGCTTGGACATGTGCACAATGCAATGGACGCATAACAGGGAAGATGACACGGAGAACACGTACATACAGCATGGAAATTCTCCCCTAACCCACAATCATCCCGCACTCCGTGGCACAATGCCCGACTGTGGTAACTTCCGGCACCTCAGCTGTCAACCCCCCGAAGCGTGGCCCCCCAATCGCAACCGTTTAGTCCGCATCCCTTAGTGACGATCAGCCTTCCAAGACCTCGCGGCGCGTGCCTAAGCTCTGTCTAGTCTCCTGGACGCGCAGCCGATGCCGAGGTCTGCCACCCTCCCGCGCACCTGGACGCCGATCCAAATTCCCATGTGCCCTCTCAAAACCGCCTTGTTCCTGTCTATCACATGCACCAACCTGGCCCTACAAGGCCGTCATCCTCCGGCACACCTGGGTTCCCCGCGAGGATGGCTGACAAAACCCGATCTCTGAGAGCCTACCCCACGGGGAACGATGCAATTCCACGACGAAAATGTCACCATCCTCCGATAATTCGTGCCCAATATCCCTTCAACCTCGACACGATCTGATACCCCAATGCGGATAGCTCCATGATATCCACCGGGGCCTTTCGCAACCTAAGCTTGGAAAGTCCCCGACCCGCAGAGCGGTGTGGCCGTTGTTTCCGCTTGGCGGCGGGACCCCTCGACATCGTGAAGAAAAAGAAATTGTAATAGGTTGTGGAGACTATGGGTTTGCGTTATTTCGTGTTCGGGAATGTGGGTGACAGATGTGATGATCGTCCCAATATTGTATAAGACCCCGGGTTCGAACCTGTTCGTGAGATCCTCGTTGTACCGGGTTTGACCAGGCCCTCTGTCCCGTTTGCATCTCAGAGCGTGCGGAGTAGATCTGTCCTCCAGTGATTACCGTACTGCTTCTCGGGTTCTTGCATCATGAGATCCTTTGCACTTCCTCTTCTGGCCCTGGTTGCCTCCGCGACGGCACTTCCCGCCCCTGTGCCGGCTCCGGTCCACCACCCCATCCAACCGCCTCCTCAGCGTCTAGAGGAGCGGGGTCCCGCGGCCACTGTCTCTGTCTCCAGCAGTGCGTCCATCATTGGTGGCACTCTGGGCAAGATTGAGTCCTACAAGGGCATTCCCTTTGCACAAGCCGGCCGCCTGGAGAAGCCTCAGCGAGTGAACATCTCCTCGCTAGGTGCCAACTTTGATGCCACGGGTCTCGGCCCGTCCTGCCCGCAGATGTTCTTCTCTACCGGCAGCGGAGGCTTCTTGACGCAGGTCCTGGGCGATGTTCTCAACTTGCCCCTATTCCAGACAGTAACGGGAGCCACGGAGAACTGTTTGACAATCAACGTTCAGAGGCCGGCCGGTACCAAGGCTGGAGACAAGCTCCCGGTTCTGTTCTGGATCTTTGGCGGCGGCTTTGAGGTGAGTTCATATTATGTTGCATTCATTATGTGGTATTGTGCTAACAGGTTCTCTCCTCTCAGCTCGGCTCAACAGCCATGTACGACGGCTCAGGCCTCATTGCCAACGGCATGTCCTCCAATCAGCCGTTCGTCTTTGTCGCCGTGAACTATCGCACGGGTGGCTTCGGCTTCTTGCCCGGCAAAGAGGTCCTGTCCGCCGGCGTCGCCAACCTGGGCCTGCTGGACCAGCGCGCCGGTCTCGAGTGGGTCTCGGACAACATCGAGCTTTTTGGCGGCGACCCGGACCGCGTCACCATCTGGGGCGAGAGCGCCGGCGCCATCTCGGTGCTCGACCAGATGGCTCTCTACGGCGGAGACATCACGCACAACGGCCGCAAGCTCTTCCGCGGCGCCATCATGAACTCGGGCAGCATCGTGCCCGCTGACCCCGTCGACTGCCCCAAGTCCCAGGTCGTCTACAACACCGTCGTCAGCGAGGCGGGATGCGCTGGACAGACGGACACGCTGGCCTGCCTGAAGGCGCTGCCATACCAGAAGTTCCTCAACGCGGCGAACTCGGTCCCCGGAATCCTGTCGTACAACTCGGTCGCGCTGTCGTACCTTCCGCGCCCAGACGGCAACGTCCTCCCGGACACGCCCGACGAGCTCATCAAGAACAAGCGCTACGCCGCCGTGCCCATGATCATCGGCGACCAGGAGGACGAGGGCACGCTCTTCGCGCTCTTCCAGCCCAACATCACGAGCACCTCGCGCCTCGTGCGCTACTTCAAGGACATCTTCTTCCACGGCGCCACGGAGCAGCAGCTCACCGACCTCGTCAACACGTACTCGCCCTGGCCCATGGCCGGCTCGCCCTTCCGCACGGGCATCTTCAACGAGATCTACCCGGGCTACAAGCGCCTGGCCGCCATGCTCGGCGACCTGACCTTCACGCTCACGCGGCGGGCCTTCCTCGCCGTCGCGGCGCAGGTCAACCCGGACGTGCCGAGCTGGTCCTACCTGAGCTCCTACGACTACGGCACACCCATCCTCGGCACCCTGCACGGCAGCGACATCCTGCAGGTGTTCTACGGCATCCTGCCCAACTACGCGAGCAGGACCATCCAGGGGTACTACATCAACTTCCTGTACAACCTCGACCCCAACGTGGGTACCAGCTTCATGCAGTGGCCCAAGTGGAAGGAGGGGCAGCAGCTGATGAACTTCTTCGCCAACAAGGGGGCACTGATCAATGACGATTTCAGGCAGGACAGTTATGAGTATATTGCAAATAACGTGGCGGCGTTCCACATCTGATGATGGGTTGTGAGCAGGTTGAGGGGTTTTGATTGACCAGGCGTTTACGGGATGGGACATGGATAATGAAACGGGTCTGGGTTTAGCATGTGATATTGTGGTAACACATGCAAGGAATGAAAGCAATGAATGATTCATGTCATGTCTGCCTTGACAGTAATGTTGGAATAGTTCTTCCACACGATATATTACCGGAAGGTCATTATGTGAGACTTGGTCCAGCCTCCCGACGGAGATATCAATCACATTGTAAAACAGTATTCGCACACCATCCTAGCCCATAAAACCCCCATCCATAATCTGTAATCAACAGTCGTCCGGCTCCTCAGCGTCACTGTCACCTCGGCAGGAATCGTCGCCGACATGTGACTTGGGTCCGTCCCTCTTGTCCGAGAGTTGCTTGATCTTCTTGCTGTCAGGTCTCAAAATCGAGTACACGTCGCCCCGAACCGGCACTACGCCCGCATCCATCCTCCAGTCCGATTTCTCCTTGGCCCTGTCAAGCGTGGTCGATCCATTTGCCCGGCTTACACCCCAATCTGGCGACACCTTCATAGACTTGATGTACAGCAGCTGCTCTCCAGCGATACGCCAGACAAACGTGTACTTCCGACGATGGTACAGCTTGAAAGTCATGCTGGCCTTCAGTAGTTCCCACCCGCGAAGTTCCGGTCGTAGATACTCCTGTTGGAGGATAGGACCGATACCCCGCACAGCTTGCCGAGCATACTCCTCATCTCGGGGCTTGATCACGAGCCATTTCTCGTACACTCTTTGAACCTTGACGCGGTATTGGCTCTCCTGATCGCCCTTCGTAGCCTCTTCTGCCATGATCTTTGACCACAGGGCCGCACATTCATGGATATCTTCCTGGAGGCCACTCATGAGGCGTGATAGAGCCTCGAGCTCTGCCTTCGTCGGCTCGATGTCCCACGTTTTCGTCTGCCCATCAAGCTCATCGCAGAGAATGGTCAGGTCGCGGTCATAATCCGGCACCATGGCTGATGCGCTCGCCCCTTCGTTCAGTGCCTGCGTGATCTGCCTGAAGCCCTGCCTCTCTGCCCGGATGGCCGGGATGATGACGTCGAAGATCAGGAAGTCGATGAGGTGCTCCGAGTTATGCTCCAGAGGAATGTGTTCCAGGCTGCTCTCGACTCCGCGTTCCCAGTGCTGCTTGTATGCCGGCATGGCCAGATTGCGTTGGTCGTCGCAGTGGTCCTTGACGAAACTCCACCAGTCCTCGTTGGTGAATGTGATACCGCGCTTCGTTTGGTCGGCTATCTCTCGTAGTAGCCACGATAGGGCTATGGCGGAATCATTGCTGATGCTGTTTCGGTCATAGCACAGCTTCTCCTTGTACGTCGTGGCCATTCCTAGCAGGTTGGGCTGCATGCTGAAGTGGAAAGCTTTGCGGATCATCTCATCGACGTATTTGTCCTCACTGGATTCCTCGAATATCTCGGCCAACGTCGTCTTGTCTTCCGTCATGTAAGGCTTCAGGTTTGGCATGGGTGGCAAGTCCTCGACATTATCAAAATTGTCGACAATGTCGGGATCGAAGCATATCCATGCCTTGTCGCCATCGTAGTCGCCTCCAGAGAGCTTGTCGGCGAGGGGCTGTAGTCCCTTGGTGGAGAAGTAGATGACATCTTGGTTGACATCCAGCTCTTCTTTGAAGACAGCCCTGACTTTCTGGATGTCCGACGCAAAATGCGCGGGGCAGCGACCAACCAGGATGGCCCGGTTTGACAGGAACCGGGGTCCCGTCATGTCGTCGGGGCTCTCTTTGAACCGGTTTGAGAAACTCAAATGAACCTCGTTCGGCTCGAGGAGCTCTGAGAAGTCGACAACCATGAAAGCCCAGGTCGACTTCTTGAGCTTGATGTTGATCTTGGTCAACAGCTTCTGGCAGTTGTGTTCCTGGATTTCTGAAACAATGTCCCACGCAAACTTCATTCTACGTGGGTCGAAGCCTGCGTCGATGAATCGCTCCAAGGTCCCTGTCTTGCTGTCGGGGAGTCCGCCAAGAAACTCGTGGCCTTTGTCCATATCGGCTGCACGGACGAAACTGGATGAATTGTTGCGTATCCATTGACGAAACGCCTCAGGGCTCTCAAGGCTCCGCGTCAGGTTCAGATCCTCCGCGAGCTGAGTCTGAACGCGGTCCCGGAGAGTTTCAAACAGCTTGGCCTTATCGGGGGCCCTGTCCTGGAGGATCATAAGAAACTGAGTGTTGAGAAGAGCCGGCTTCAACTCTGACGACCAGCTTTTGACTTCTAGTGTCCGGTGCTGCTTTTCCTCCCACTTGCACACCCACTTTCGCTGTGAGCCAAATGTCTCGATCCACTCGCCTCCAGTCTTGTCAGTGTGGTCGACAATCCACATCCCCTTCGCGCTGCCAAATCGGCCCTGGAATGCTGCTGGAGGCGGATGGATGCCCAGATCTGAGGTGACCCTGCTCATCAGAGCAGGAGAAATACGTGCTATTCCATCGTTCATCGCAACCTTGTGGTCTTTCGGGAAGTCGCCTGGGTGGTGGATGATTTGATGGTCGTCAAATGCAATCTGCAGTAGAGGTGTCGTTGTTGAGAGGCCTATTTACTAGGTTAGTCTCATACGCATTGCCCACAAGAAACATTTGTCAACTGACCAAGTGCGATGCGAGAGAAAAGCTTGAGTGCGAGTTGGTCCCGATTCATGTCCAATTGCAAAAGCCAGTCCAGCATCTGTTTTCGAGTATACCTTTGAAAAGATTGAGATCCCTCGTCTTCTTCTGCAAAGAGATACACACGGTCCAACGGTACTGGTCTTGACTCTCTCATTTCCAAGGCGGAAGTCTTCTCGGGTTGCTTTAGACCGTAGTTTCGGGTGTAGAATGCGGTCCACTTTCGGAAAGCGAACTTGTGCTTGCTTTCACTGAGCCAGGTTATGACCCTGTCCACTTGTTGAGCCCGCTGGCTATTAAATAACTGACGGCTCTGATCGTGGATGGACGGCATCGTAAGCTCGATGAACCTGTCTGAGCCAAACCGTCGGTAAATACGATTTCCCTTCTCCTTTTGTAGAGGGCGAAGGTGCAGACGCATGAACGGCATGACTCTTGCTCTGCTCAGCCTGGTGGCTGTTGCTGCAAAGACAACGACTCTGTCTCCGAATGTCGAGCCATCTTTCATGATGTTCTGCCATAGCTCCGGGTCCGAAACCGATGGCAGGTTCTTGCCCGCAAAGGAGGGGTGAGCTGCCAAAGCGGCCCAGAGCGTCCCTTGATCAGCAGCCCATTCTGCGTCGTACACCAGATCCAACTCGCCTGGCTCGACAGAGCAATGAAGGGCCGCACGCAGAATCTCCCATCTTGCGGGAAAGGGAGCAGAACGTAGTGACGTTGGAAGCTTTGCTGTAGGCTGATTAGATTCCTCAATGCATTGCAACAGTCAACAGTTGACGTGTGGGGACAGATCACCTACGCCAGGACAGGTTGCAACGCTCTTCGAGTGTAGGCAGAGACGCCAAAAATTCCACCTCGCCTAGTATGCTGCGCGTCGCTGGTTTGATACCTTCGTCTTTGCCTCCAACTTTGTCAACATCCTCGGCGCTGTAGTAAGCGGTTCTGTCACTGGTGGGCGAATCTGGAGTGTTCGGGCTGTATTCGAAGCTTGTCAAAGGTGACTGGATAGACAATTGTGCCAGAGATGATTGCAGTGGCGACAATGATGGAGACTCCTGGGATTGTGACTCTTGAGACTGTGACTCTCGAGACTGGGACTCTTGAGATTGGAACTCTTGGGATTGAGATTCTTGAGAGAGCGAGAATGCCTCGCTCAGAGCATCCACCAGTGATGGGGTCGGAGAGAACTCATCATCGGAATCGAAGTTCTCCAGGGTGGTAACCTCGTTTCCAGATTGCAAATCATCAGCGTGAGAGGCACCGCTCTCCTGCTGGGGTGGCGCCTTGTCCACAAGTAATCCCGCACCCCGCAGTGGAGCTGCACCGCCGGGAGCTCCCGCGACCCTGGATCTCATGGGGACATTGTCAATTGCGCGATGCGAGTGGTTAGCTTGTCGGAGAGGCGATGTACTTGGAGAGGAAGGAATCCAGGCATTGACGTGGTCCCCCTCACTCTGGTGGCATGAGGAATCGAGCGGCATGCTTCCGGCTGAAGCAAGGCCCAGCCACGAGCAACTGAGTTGAAGGGACGGCAATTGAGGTGTCTGCAGATGAAAAAGACAATGAAAATATGACCAGAAAACCAATTGCAGAATCAAAAAGCAACAAGACTAAGCGCCACGCTCGGAGTTGCTGCAAGAAGGGACAATTGGCCAATCTGGAAGAATGAAGTGTCTTTGTTCAGCTGAGCAATTTTGAGTTGTGTCTCAAGAATCCCAAACGGTTGAAGCCACAAGGGGCTTTGTCTCACGTGATGACCTTATTTGCATCACGGCTGCTTGCAGGAAATATTCCGACACTCTTCAAAGATAGCCTCCTGATAGGAGCATTCGTATAATTGAGACAGGCTTACCCACCAGCAGCGGTTGCTTGGGATGATAGCAACCCTAACCAGAAATTAATCTACGTCACTAGTCACTTCCCATGCATCAAGACCACCCTCAGTGATCTATCAAAGTTAGCAGCAGGCAGCGTGTTGCTTGTTCCGTGGACCTCGTCCTGAGTCAATGGTTCACCAGTAATGATGGCAGCGTACGAGGGCTGATGATGTTTGGGAGAGTGGGGGTGGAGGGGCTCATGCCGCTCACCTTTCTCTCTTCACTTCCATATCCATGCACACCGTACCTGCCGCTCGGCAGTCCCGGAATATATCCCTAACCATGCCTGCAACCAACCTCCAAGACGTGTCAATGGCAGTTGTCGACATCTTTGCCGGTGATGTCGACGGCGCCGAAGTCGTTGTCGAGGTGTACGGGAAGCGCGTTGCGGTGTCGGTGTTCTCTGGCGCCTCGCCAGGGCAGCACACCGTAGAGGATCACCTTATCAAACTTCTCAACCTTGCTGCTACTGTCGATGATGACACGGAATATGACGCCGCCATTGGCAATATCCTAGATATTCTAGAAGCCGCTGGGGGGTCCGTCTTTAGACAGGAGCCCCCTACTTCGGCCGAAAGACTGGCCAGCCCGGATAACCTACATTCGGTCCTGTATCCCGAAACACCAAACTTCCAGCTCAAGACTGTGAACGGTATTCCCAATATTCTCCCAATCAGTCCTATCGACGCGTATGCCGACCTTGGTCACCCTGATTGCGATGTCGACGTCGATTTTGACATCAATGACACGCTTCCTCAATATTCCTCCAAAAATGTTCTTGTCCAGGATGTCCTTGTTCGTGGCGGAAGTGTCGTCAGTCAGGTCTTGGTGGATGAGCAGCCTGTCATGCTTTGCAAGGCTGGCGAGACTGGATTGTTTGATCATAGGGTGCGGCGGGAACTGGAGGCGCTGAGGAAAGTTGATGGCGCTCGCGCAAGCTTTGCCTCGGAAATCCGCGTCCCCAAACTGCTTGGATACGTCAAGCACGCCGAGCTGGGAACTGTTATCGGACTGTTGCGGGAATGGATCCCCTCTGGCTTGGAACCACCGCTTGACCAACTTGACAGTACGGAGAAGAGTCAGACAATCGATTGCCTTCATGAGATCGGGGTGGTCTGGGGAGATGGGAAGATAAACAATGTTGTCATCGACAGGGACGATAATGCGTGGTTGATTGATTTTGGGGGTGGTTGGACCAAAGACTGGGTCGACAGAGATCTGGCCGGCACGGTAGTGGGGGACAAGCAGGCCATTCAAAGCATTGCCAGGTATCTAAGAGTGGACGGCGATACTTAGTGCTGCAACTTCTCTACTACCAGGAGATACAGAAGCATTTCGGGCCTGACTGGGTGCAGCCCTTCGTCTTTCCTGGGCTAGATAATTGCTTATGTTGGAAATACACAAAAGGTTCCAGGGAATGCAAAAGACTTTATCCTGTTCTGGCAACCAAATCCCGTCCCAACTGACTCCCGGGCCAAGCCCTATCAACTGCAGGTCTGCCCATGGCACTCAAAGCGGCCCCCAGTGCAGCAAGCTGCGAACTTGGTCTGTACGTTCTCCTCCGGGATGGCACGACAGTAGTCCTAACACGAATTGGTCAGATAGCACACTTCTTAGAGAAATGGGAAGGGATGGGCATGGCGAGAACATACAGGTGGGTCTAGATGGCCGCCGGTGCCAGGACAGCAGCGTGTGGTCTCATCCCACCACCTACTATTGCCTGCATCTAGACAGGCACAGTCGTCCGTGCATGCGCTGGCAGTCAGGGAGTTGGCGCTGGCCGCAGTAGCCCCAGGAGCGGCTAACACGGCGGACGAGAGAGCAATGATAGCGACGGCGATGAAGTGCATTGTCAGATAATTTGGTATGACGATGCTCAATTAGGGTGCATGTGTTCCGGCTATTGGGCTTTGGAGTGGAAGAAGAGACCCGGTGAAGTTTCTATCGCTGTCGATGAAGACGGGGATATCACCATTTTTATACCCAAGATTGCCATCTGCAATGATTATTTGAAGGGAAGTTCTTCTTCAAGCCAGGAATCAAGGACGAGGACATAACAAGACCTCTGGATCCATCTCGGTGCTATTATTTCCATTTTTTGTCTAGGTGTCCAGGTCGACAGGAAGCTCAATTGTCCAGACCGAAGGTGAGGTTAAGGTGTCAATCCCTTGGCGTCTCAAATAGTCAAGGAATCTCCGAGCTGCCATGGTCCTGGCTCATATGTCCATATCACCAGACTCGAGATCATTAGCAGCGTCACAATTTGGTTTCAGTTAATCTGACATAAGCTGACGGATCAGATACAAAAGTTTGGTTATGATCGAGCCCAGTTTACGGGACTGAAGCGCACTGGCAACGCATCGGGGTAGCAGGGACGTATGAATTTTCCATCCATAACCATGACAATAGTAAGGAATGATCGAGCTAGCTTCTTTCTCACTCTTGTAAACCCCGGCGATAAAGCCATTCAGACAGACAGTTGCAACCTGGGAAATGGAGTCCGAGCCTTGAACTACTCGAAGCTACTGGCTCGTATGACTTCGTAAGTGTGTTTCACATAATGGAAAGATCATCGTGCACTGCCACGACTAGGGATTGTCCGATCAAACGAGTGTGCTTTGTTACTTGCTATCGGCTTTTCTTCCGTTTTCTGTAGTTGCCCCTGACACTTCAACATGAATGGATAGCCAAAGTTAAGATGGAAGAAACATAAATCCGGTTTCTTTCTTCCAGTCCATGTCAGATGCCCGCCGCTCTAGGGCTTGGCACACTTGCCATTCTTACAAACCAGGTCATCCGAGCAGTCGTTCTCATCATTGCAGGATGCTCCTAGAAATAAAAGTTAGAGACCACTAAGCAAACGGAGCGAGCTAATCGAGAACTTACCCTCGCAGTGACCAGGCCAAGAGCAGTCGTTCCCGCCACCGCCGCCGCCACCGCCTCCGATGCGCTGAATCAGCTTGTTTCCACGGTCCTGGATGCTGTTCTCGAAGGCGGCATAGCTGCTGGCGCCCCAGTTGGCACCGCCGGCCCCAGGAACAGCATCATCTCCAGGGAACGCAATGTACAGAACATCGTTCTCGTCGTGGCCGTTGTTGCCAGTCATGCCGTTGCCGAAGCAGGCGGTGGCAAGGGAGATGGAAGCCTCGCCGACAACCGGGTGCGGGCCGTCATTTCCGTTCTCATCGCCCCAAACACCATAGATCTAAGGGTATAACAAGCCATCATTAGCATTCTACTCAGGATTGATGCTGACCAGTGGGTAATTACCAGCCTATCGCCGCATACGACAGCCATGACGCTGAGAGGCTTAATTCCGTGCGCCTGGGGGTCGAACTGATTGCCCTGGCCGACATTGCCGAACACCACGTAAGGGTGGACGAAGGGGTTGAGGTCATTGATGCCCTTGTTGTAGCCCTTGACAATGTACTGGAAGGATGTGATGTCCTGGGAAGTACCGTCGCCGTTGCAGCGGCCGTCGTTTCCAGGTCCGCTGCGATCGCCATCGCAGTCGATGTCCATGTTGACGAACTGACTGCCTGGGCCCTTCAGGTAGATGACGTTGTAGTCATCTTTGTGGTCGCCACAGTAGTAGTAGTCTGCAATAGCGTGTTAGGTCACGCCCAGGGGCTCTACAGGAGAAGCTTGTTCTTACTTCCGGATCCACCATCGGTGCTGTAGAAGCCAGGGCCGATCTTTTTGGAGCAAGCTCCCGCGTTCTTGACAGAGTTGTAGAAGTTGCGGACATTGGTTGGCACGTCTCGAGCCGAGACAGCGGCTGCGAGCAGCGCAGCAGAAAAGAGGATGGAGCGCATGATGGGTAGAAACGTCGGTCAATTGAGTTGAGATTGAATTACAGAGCGTCTAGACCCTTGGGCCACTTGGACATGTACAGCTTGCCCTGACTTTAAATACTTTGTTCACGGTACGCTGCCGTGCCGCAAATACACCTACCTAGCCTGGTCAAGATCAGATCTGCACTCCCCTCATCGTAGCTGTCACCCCGCCAGCGAGTGAGACCCCGGACAGGGCACGTTACACCACTTACTAAGGTGAATGTGGCACCTGTTACTAAGGGCGGTTCGGATGGCGTCCAATTAAGCTTGTCTCGATGCGAAACTTGTTTATGTAATTGAAGCTATTTTTGGCCTCAGCGGCAAGACTGTCATCTGGAGGAAAGTGCCCGTATCGAGTGACGAGACGCCAAGGGCGTACAACTGCCAAGGAATGGTGGCCAAGCTGCGATTGGATGGGATCAGGCCACCAGTCAGAGGTGACATTGTCGCCCCCGTGCGGCGGGCAGCTGGGCGGCGGCGGGGTTGCGGCGTGAGACACATGCAAGAAGAAAGCTGAATAACGTAAAGTGGTGCGCTTTGCAAATGAACGAGATTCACGACCAAAGGGCTGAAAAGGTGTCGTTCTTATTGCTATTACGTTGGTTCCCAACAGAGCTGAAGACAAAATGCAACAAGGTGCTGACGTGAGGCTTGCAGGCGAGCTATTGGCCCGTCGAACGACTCTGACATGCTCCTCTCACCTGATCTACCAAAAAAGGCACGATATGCCCAGATCTAGGCCTTGATATTCATTGTGGGGCATGACTTTGAGTCGTAACCGATCAGATTAGGTGGATTGTGGTATCACTTCGGGATGGATGCCTAGGTCAACCCGCCATCAACGGCGGGTATGGGGGCCAGTCAGCCCCCTATGGGTCGCATGTACCGGAAGCACATGGATGGGGCGACTTGGCATCTTACGCACAGAGTCTTGAAGTAGAGTAGAGCGCAACTGCGCCATCTCCCTTACTTTCATGACGTCGGTCAACGTCCTCGAGATGGCCCAGATGCCACACTTTCCCCAAATGAGCTCGCCCATGATAGCCTACAGGATGATGCAAGAAAACCAGGGAGATTGAAATTGCCTTCTTTAGTCACTCACATGTAGATCCCATTTCCTCATCACCTCCTGTAAGAACTCTAGTATCTCGAGTCCAGGCACCGGCCAAGTCTTCGCCATGCCACACAAGCTCATCCTACACGCGCGGTATTGTGAGGCGGCCTTCGCTCTTGCGCGGGCATCAGGACCCAGCATATTGATCCCTTGAACCGTCGCGGCGCGCATGACGCAGTACACAATGTACGGCGGGACCTTGATAGCCCCCGTGTGTTCGTTGACCGGGAGCTGGCTCGCCAGTTTGGTGATCGCGTCTGCTGCGGCGGAGCAAGCCGTGAATGACGAGGCAGGATCGTGACCGGGGAGAAGCGGCGCGGACCGAGGCGAGATGAAAGGTCGGTGTAGGTTTAGAATTGCGCAGTGGTAGTATATCCAGAAGACGAGCTGGGCTGTATGAGGCGTCGATGTGCGTGTGATGAGAAGTCGCGGGTCGATCTGCGAGCGAAAGAGAGTCAATGCGCTCGACGCGTGGCAGAAGGCCGACAGTCGCTCTGCTGGTGGCCGCGTCTGGAAGTCGAATGCGTATCTACTCCCAATATCAGTCTTACCCCATCGTCCCATCCAGAATGAAGCTTACATGGCGTCCAGATGTTGTTGCTGTAGTTCCAGCAGGCGACAGTGGGCTTCGAAGGTAAGGTCTGTGACATCGGTCTCATCTACCGTAACTGTACTAATATAGCGGGGGATCTTGGTGATGTCCCACGGAATGCTCGACTTGAATCCAAGTGTTGGTGTGGCGACCCTGTATGCCTGGGAGATTAACAAAGAATCCCAATGTGGTAATCGAGGGTCAGGGTGTGTTACCTGTCTGTAACGAACAGCGCCCAGAGTGTTGTGATGGTTGGCGACATATCTTGAATATTCACCTCTGCGGCCATCGTGAACCTCTGGTCCAGAACACCCAGATGCGTCGACAGCCCAATGCTCATGTCTGGAGGTGCGTTAGCCAACAGCAAGAGACCTTGCGTGTATAACAGGCATACAATGGTACATGTATCCGTGTGCCGTGGCAAGTATCGTGTGCTTATACCAAGCCAGGATCAGCAACGTCTGTGTGACAGGTAAGCACAAATGCTCCCGGCAGCATTCCATGGCCATCTTTTCGGCATGGTCGAGCAGGCATTCTGTTATTGTAGGGCCCGTTCGACTCGAGATGTGTGACGCCACGGCGAATATGGCAGAGTACATAAACTGCAAAACTGTGTCGTTTTCGGGGAAGACATCGGTGAACATGAGCCATTGCGGGTTGACGAAGCGGTAGTAACTATTGATGTGATTCAAGAAGACATCCTTGAGATGGCTTTTCAGATCTGCGTCTAATGCAGTGGCAATTGTTAAAGGCTCAGGACGCCCTGTGGCCGTTTCGCTTAGAGAAGAGGCGGGCACTTCTTCAAACGTCGGTAGTGTTTTTCGAAAGGGGATAGAGAACCGTCCCACCGATCCAGTGAATTGGAAGCCGGGAGTACTCTTATTGGACGAGTATTTGACGTTCCAATCTAGGGAAGCGAACTCGCACAAGGCAGACGAAAACCGGCTAGTGTCAAACTCGGTATCCAGCGGCAGCATGAGAGCAGGGCTGGAACTCAGTGGCGCAGGTAGATCCAGGAAGGGCATCAGGTGCGGGTCGACAGACACACTCGGCTGGTCACTGGAGTTCAAGGAGAGCGAGGTCAACAGTGCGATCTGGTCCTCTAGAGAGCGGACATATTCCTCGTCCCAATACTTCTTTCTGTCGTGGAATAGTAAGTCAGTTTGCCACTGCTTTGGTGTGTTCCGGTTCGCCTTACTTCCTAGTTGTCTTCTCTGCCAGGTAGACACAAGTGGTGGTGCTAGCTGTGCATGTTTGGCACCGAGGTTTCCTCCCATCGCACTATGATAAGAGTAAGCGCATTGCTTTGAGAAACTATGCTTCTCCCTCCAGGAATGCACTCAGTAAGCCCTACCTTTCTCTTGCGCTTCCTACATGATTCACAGGCTAGCTGTGTTCTCCTTGCGACGCCGCTCGGAGCGGAACGTCTCACTAATGACATTATGCCCGCTTTGGCGTTGACCTAGGAAAGCTTGACGATAACCAGCGACGAGCCAAGTCGTTCGATTTTGGGTCGCGTGATGGTTGCGTGGTTGGAGGATGACGCCGTTTCAGGAGAAACGCAGGCATCGTCGTAGAAGGAATCGCAACGTCCGCTGGCGGATGTTTCTCATCCGCCGCTGATGGATCCCATTTTGAGGGGGCATGACAACACAACCCCAGACTGTGGCCAATGACGTCTCTGTGCAGGTGCTGACATCCTGGATGCATCCGGGGGCCACAAAATTTGACCCAACGGCTGATGAGAACAAGGCAAGCAATCCCCACCTGGTTGACGGCTTTTGGATTAGTGGATGAGGGAATGCCACTTGAAGGGTGGCGAGGGTGGGTGCTAACTGCTTGACATATTTGTATGCGTATTATGATTCGAGAAGGATTGAACAGGTTCAGTAAGCCTAATTCGGGGATAACATTCGGGAGGCGGCTTTGATGTCGTTATAAAATAGCCATATCATGGCGTCAAGGACTCACTTTCCTTGAACGATTTAGCCAGTTGCGAACACTATCACAATCAAAAGTCGAAGGGTACTAAAATGTCCAAAATTTCAACAGCTGTGTTTATCTGTGGTGCAGGACCAGTCGGCCTCCTGACTGGTCTTGGACTAGCTCTCCAAGGCATTGATACCTACATTGTTGGTAAGGACTGATTGCATGATGCTCACGTCGACTCTTTCTGGCAAGCCTGACAGCAGTGTAGAAAAACGCGAAAGAGAAATCCAGGCCACATATGGCAGGGCCACAACCATGTACTGTCGAAGCATGGAGCTGCTGGAGCAGCTTGGCGTTGCCGATGATATGCTCCAGAGCGGGTTTGTCGCCCGATCAGCTGTAACCATGAACAACGGAAAGCGCGTCACCGGTCGAGGGTTTGACAGTTTGCCCCAAAGCATGATCAACACTTTGCACGACTACTTTCTCAGTATCCGTCAGAAATTCTCCGAAGACATATTCCGAGAACACTATCAGACCGCGTCGAGCAAGGATGTACATTACGGCTGGGGCGTCGAAAACTTCACTATTGAGAAACTCCCCGAGGATGACTTCAATGTCACTGTCCACATTAAGAAAACCGGAAACGGTGAGCAGCGAGTCGTGAGGTGGTATGTTATTCCTTGTGAATGCTTTGCATCTTTTCTGTCCAAGCTCACAGGTTTCTCTTGTCGAGCAACTACCTGATCGGGGCGGACGGCGGTCAATCATCTGTACGGAACCTAGCCGGCATCCCTATGGAGGGTGATAGCACGACATACAGGTGGGTTCGTATTGACGCCAAGATGAAGACAAACATGCCCGAGGCCTCGCATATGGGCGTGATCGCTATCGAATCACCCAACCATGGCAATGTCCTATGGATTCGGCTGGACAGGGACGTTCACAGGATAGGCTTTGCTATGACACCAAAGCTCCTAGCCAAGTACCCCAACGGCATCACACAGGACGAAGCTGTGCAGGAGGCGATAGAGTCCGTCAAGCCATACACTCTGGAGGTTGAGCGAGTTGATTGGTGGACCAATTATGGGTAAGGCCTCACCAACTTCCCAAGGGAGCTATGAGACATCCACTGATTGGTAAACCCAGCATCAATCAAAGGGTTGCCGCATCTTTCCAGAAAGACGAGTTCATCTTGCTTGCGGGAGATGCCGCCCATGTCCACTCCTCGGGATTTGCTCAAGGCATGAACACTGGCATCCACGACGCCACCAACTTGGCCTGGAAGCTTGGAGGCACCATCAAAGGCTGGTACTCCACCGACGTCGTTCTCGCTAGTTACGCCAGTGAGCGTCGGCCAGCAGCCCAAAAGCTCATCGCCATCGATAAGCTCGCTTCGGCCGCCATCTCGCACGATGTGAAGGCCGTCGGGGCTCCCGCGAGTGCCCCCGAAGAGGGTGGTGCGAGCGGTGCAGCCGTGCCAACCGTGTCTCCGGACGAGATGATGGCCAAGATCTACCAGGACAACATCAGATTCAATATCGGTCTCGGGGTCTCATATCCCCCAAGCCCTGGCAACCCCCTCACCAGAGCGCCATTAGCTGGGTCAGTGCCCGCCGGCACGAGAGCACCTGATGCGGTGCTGCGAAAGCCGGGCTGCCAGATTCCTCTGCGGCTGCTCGATGTGTTCCGGGCCGGAGGATATGGCAAGTGGAACCTCCTTGTGTTTGCGGGTAACCCGATTTATACGCGTGAGAACATTGCGAGCTTGCGGGAGGCGCTGTTTGCTGAAAAGGGACTGGCTAGTCGTCTCAAGCATCTCCTCAATCTGTCCACGCTGATAGTCGGGCATGTCGGAGGCCACTGGGAGGCATTTAATGGACCCGCTGTAGCGAGACTGTATTTTGACACAGAGGGCGCAGCTCATGACTGCTATTCTGTGACGCAGGCTGATGGAGCGATAGTTGTGGTGAGACCGGATGGAATACTCGGCTTTGCAGCTCAGCTGGATGAGCTGTCTGAGGTAGAGGCCTTCTTTGACGGTTTCTGCGCTTAGTTGATTCCTTGATGTCCATATCAGGGAGCTTTGGAGTTAACAATCTAATGGGAATTTGGTAGAGAGTTGAATATGACAGAGTTCTATGGTTCAAAGAACTTAACAACCACTATTAACAAAGTAGTAAACCTCAACTTATCTAAGAGCGCTCGTATGTTACGCAAGAGAGGAGGTTTGCTATCATCGGATCAGTAACATTGCTAGACATGGAAACATCCGGTCTTAGGTGATGGTGGGTGCGAATAATTATGCGGATTGGCCAGGGCGAATGTCTTCGACAAAAGGTCGATCTTACTTATGAACTAGTCACAAATCTGAGGGTACAAACATTACGGAACAGATCTTCAATTGGAGTTGCAACTTTCCCATACTGAGCACAGAAATATAATGAAAAGGCCTTTCGTCCTGGATACTGAACACGTCTTCACTCCAATGAATTTGGGCGTCTGGCGTGCATTGCCTAAGTTGTGGCCGTGCTTTGTTTATTGAAGTTATGGCTTTGGGAAAGTTAGCAATCGGTATGTGAGATTCCAAGTGTGGACTATTACGTACCCGAATTGGATCTTGGTTTTCTGAAGAAAGTAGTCACCGCAGGTCATGGCGGGGCTGGGCAGAGCGTTAAGACAAAAGCCGCAGAGGTACTACTGGAAGCAGTAGACTCATTATGTTCTTGAGACTCACTATTTCTTTAGAGGACCCTGCATCACGACATTCCTTCTGCCAGTATTGAAATAGGCAATAGAATAGCGATCGGGGCTTTTGCCCACTTCTTTGGCACGGACGCGGTGGAAGTTGGCTTTGAGACGGTCATCTGACCAGGCCACTGCAAAGGAATATGTGTCAGTAACCAGCTGGCTCTTGCACAAGAGAGTTTCATAAGGAGAAAGCACATTGAACTTACTCAGCATGTCGCCGATATTAACCACGATAGGTCCTGTGTGCGCCGGCAACGGTGAGAAGTCATCACCGATAGCAAAGTCATTATGGCTCTCCCGGCCGGGGCAGACCTCTAAGCCATCCTCACCGTCTCGCTGGAACAACAAGGTGAGACATCCAATATCGGTATGATTCCCGGCCCTCCAGGTTCCCACCGCATTTTCGGAGGCCATGTAGTGGATCATGCGCATTTGGGTGAGGTTGTCAGGCGCCTCAACATCCATGGCGTTGTTTAGGTGATCCTCTGGGAAACCGAGAGCTAGCGAGAGGCATGCGACTAGCAATAAGTGGACAAGTTAGCACCGACCAATTCATCGCAAAAACTGGGCACTTACGGACTTGCTTCGAGATTTGTTCGCACTTGGATATGAAGCTCTTAGTTGCATCGTGGAATCCTGGCACAAGTTCATCCGAGGGCCACTGAGAATTGCGCTGTAGCCAAAAAGACTCTTTTTGATCGGCTTGGCCGGTGCTTGGGCGGATTTGCGACTGATGCCACCTTAGAATCATACGATGCCACGTGGCTTGAGGGTTACTTACTTTGTACTCCCATCCATTGTTTGTGTAAAGATCATGGGGGATCTGGGCCTTCACCTCTTGTGGTAGCTTGAAAAAGGCCTCGGAAATGGCAAATTGCCTGTTGATCTCATCGACACTGATGCCATGGTCCACCAGTGTGAAGAAGCCAGCACCCTCAGCAGCTTCGACCAGCTCCTTGGTGATCTGTTCTTTGCGGGCCTCAAAGGCTATACCGCTGTCAAACATATGGCATGAAAGGATGTGCGATGGCTACTAAGACCAACCTTTGAGCGATATTGCTGGAATTACAAGCTGCCTTCCCATGGTGTTGTGTTGGTGTAGTTTTAGTGTTGCTTTGCTTCGAGAGGCAGTCTGCGTTAGCTTGAATTACGTCGACCCTGTCCATGAGGTCTTGGTATTCGTCGTGGCTCCGTACCTTAGACTTCATATAGGAGGGGATACTCACAATGGCAAAGCTCGAAAATGCGTAAAGCTACTGTCACATACGAACGAAGCTTAGCGGGAGTCCAAGATCCACGGCGCGCTGCAACTCGGCGTAAGGGTCGCTCGGCCCGGTACCGGATAATGCACTGAACCGAGCCGTAGCCCTTTCGAATGAGACGCTTGCATAACAGGGGTGCCGCACACCGGAGATAGTACCTTCAGATGTTTCCCCCCCCCTACGGACTTTTGGAATAGTGCCATCAGGATCGACGACCCAAGCTCTGTTACCCTGTGGTGGTGCTGGGCCAATGTTGCACTAGATAGCTGATGGCTGATTAATCAAGGAGTCTGGCATCTATGGCTATCAAGACGCGCAGAGCTCGGCGCGCGTTCAGTTACGTTAATATGGTGGTTCCAAGGCCGTCGAGATTCAACGTAAGCCAGTCAATTCCCTTTTGTACTATTCAGCGCTCATGACTGGATTTTGGATAGTCCTTCCAAAGCACTTTCATGGACCTAAGTGTAATGTTGAACTTATGGTATTCTCACATATAAAACACGTACATACACAGCTACAGAAAGCCTGTCCCAAAGCCGAATGTAAAGTTGTCAGAAAACTGAGTACCCAAGTTATCCCATCCCCTCATATCAAATATTTCTGCTCCTTGAAATGGAGGCAAGGCGAAATCTGGGGGCTCTAGATCCGGAAAGGACCCCATTAAGGGCAGCGCAGAATCCCAGTTGTGCTGTACATTTGGCTGCTCCGCTGCAGGTACAGGCCACACCATGTCGTGATCCAAGTCATCGATAACCAACAGCTGCTCCACATATTGCTCGGAAGCACGGCGGGCTTTGCGTGACATGAGGCGTTGATATCTTTTGATAGATTCGGCAAACGCTCCTAGCGTTTCGCTGTACAGTTTAGACTGTGGGCTTGTCTCTCCAATTTTGCGCAGGAGCTGCATGACGCCATAGAATGCCTCGTTGAGATCACCCTTGACCTCCCCACCAAGTATGGAGAGGCCAAGCACGAGCCCTGCACCAAAGGCCCATACTCTACATCCGTCGGTCAGCTTGTTGAGTGTTGGATAATTGTATAAGCACGACTTACTTGAACAGAGAAAGATTTCCCTGTGGTAGGTTCAGGGTGGTCAGCAAAGTCGCAAGTTGGCGACACAAGTGGCCCATGTAGGTAGCCGAGCTCAGGCACACCTGGGCCAGGTCCACCTTGGACGGCTCCGCGACGACGTGCTGCTGTATTCCGGAGCGTTGTCGGATTCGAGAGACGTAGACTTCTGTCAAGAAAGGCCGCGTGACTAGTATGACGGCAAAGTAATATACGCTGGAGAGATAAACGCGACTGAACGCGGCCTGACGCTCGCTGCTCCCCGAAGCTGCATTGTGGCCCTGTGAGAATCGACGAGCTTCGGGTGGAAGATCTCTGCACCAGGAGCGGAGTCTCTCCAGTAAGCCATGGGCCATAGCTGTCTCAGCTAGCACCCCGCGACTAAGAATGCAGCATATGTCGTCGAGTAAAGCCACACCCTTGAGCATAGCGTTGAAGACGGGCTGCTCGGCCTCGAGAGGCAGCAAGTTGATACTGTGCCGAGTGGCTCTAGGTACGGTGCATGGCCGACCGAGCAGTGAACTTGTCAACACGTCGAGGATGCAGAGCGAATGCCAGGTTCGTAGCCTAGTCAAAGAGCACGGATTAATTCGAGGTATGAAGGGTCGAGGATTGTTCCGGGGCCTCACCTAAAAGCCTCATCGCCTCGCTCTGTGCGCTTCCAACTTCCAGGCTGATGCAATCCGAGAACCACTGCAGATTTGGAAGCGATTCCCAGATAAATGGACGCTGCATCTTGTCGGCAAGCACCCAGAGTATAGAACGCAAGCAGAAGGAATAACCGGACAAGACCTAAGCTCGGGTTTGAGAGCATATCGCGGAAGGCAACCTGCCCGGCTCGAGTGAAGTACATAGCAGCATATGGTCCGTCGTTGGGGGGTGCCATGCGGGCCTGAGCTCCTATGGCTAGGGCTGCCTGCATCGAGGCCACGTCCTCAGGTGTTTGTGGCGATGTGGTGTTTGATGTCGCATCCAACAGAGCCTCCGCTTCGTTGGCAGAGAACAAGTGCAGGATGCCGCTTGACTATGTTGAGTGTCAGCAAAGTGACCGAACAGGCTGGCACCTAAGTATCCATGAGCACTTACTACTTCGGTGTAAGATTGAAAGAGAGCGCGCTTCTCTGTGATATCCGGAGAATGCAGAGTTGTCGGAACTTCTCGCACATCCGCATCTATCATGGAGTTGTGTCGTTCGCCATCGGTGAATGCAGTTGAGCCTACGAGAGGCTTCAGAGTGTGCCGCAGGAAGTCAAGAAACGACAGCGACGCGTTCTCCCCGATATACACTACGGTGATCGTCAGGGCTCCAAGTATTAGCACTGAAATCAAGAAATAGAAAAACTACTGTAATAAATCCTAACACAACTGACCTTTCTCGCCTCTGAAGTTGGTTACAAAATGCTCCCTGGGAGACTCTTGGTCGCCAGTGACTCCATTCCCACAATCGATGGCCTCAGCTTCCGCGCCAGTTGACGACGCCAACATACGGCCAGACCGGGACGAGGGCGAGCAGTTTGCTGCCGTCTGCGACATGGGTGAGAGGGCCTGTTGCCCGAGCCGTTCTTGGCGATCTTCGAGCTCGGATCGAGCACTGGAGCCGGGCGCGGCAGTGCCATTGTATGTGCACCTGGCGGACCGGCCCCGCCGAACACAATTCGCACAGGGCACTTTAGCATCGCAGCGGATTTTGGACGCTTTACAGGGTTGGCAAGCTCTGTAGGCGCGTACCCTGTTCTCAGGCAGGATCTTGGGGCGAGGCATCATGGATCGTCAACTTATCTGACACTTCCAAAAGTACAAATTCGTCTTGCCATGCACTTAGGTTCTCCATCATTAGATATTGCCCTCGGTTGGCTGGAACATAGCCGAATTTGACAAGCGGGGGTGGATCGCCAGTGGTTTGCGCTAACATGATGACAATGTCCTGGCCTATTGCAGCGCTGACATTACATTGACTTCCCTGCCTCGAGATAAAGCTAGCAGACAAGACTTGCGGTTCGTTTTGGGGAGTTCTTCCAACGTGATAAGGGCTCTTGGTGTGTGTCTTAGTTTTGCGGGGAAGATAGCAGTCACTTGGCTGTGTGGGGAAGACAGGGTGCTCGGCACGAGCACCGCCGCATCCTGGTACAGTTATCTAGGTGCGCGTGCATTATCCGACGAGTCCCCGCGCTGCGAGGTATCTTATTGAACCATGACGTCCATGTGTGTGCTGTATCCTTTGTGAAGGTAAGCATGTGATGCAGGATTGAATAACTAGGACATGCGTTTACCTCTGTCGTTGCGACCCGGTAGAGATTCACTTAACTCACTATCGGCAAGCATACAAAGAATTTACCCATGATGATGGAAGAGGTTTACAAGAAGATTGTGCAAGACACAGTCAAGTTCAATCTTGGTGATGAAGAGGCAAGACATGTAGTCCAAAGCCCGTTTTTGATCTCTCGCTGATCTTGAGTGCTCGCCCACATAGATATGGCGACAATTGTTTGAGCCCTTTATCCCAGAACAAACGTCGAAAGTTCAGATTGTTCGAGACCAGCGCTATGGACCCGCGGAGCGCAATGTACTGGACGTCTACTTTCCTTCGAATAATGCTGAGCCTGGCAAGCCCGTCGTGTTGTTTATGCATGGTGGCGGCTTCTTCTCAGGCGATAAGGCGTGGAGCGACAAGGTAAGCCTTCTGCAAGCCGTCCTATTTAAGCACAGGCTTCGTGATTGCTAATCGAAATACCATTGGGAACAAGTACTGGGGAAACATTGGCAAATGCTTTGCCGAACATGGCATTGTTGTCGTAATAGTGAACCACCAACTTGTCCCATACAACAAGGATGACCCCAACAATATGCCTACTGGGCCGGCCGTCAAATATCCCGCTGGAGCTGACGACGTCCAATTAGCACGAGAGTGGATGTACAAAAACATCGAGTCCCCAGACTTTGGTAGCGGGTCATCAAGCAAGGTCGTTCTCTTTGGGCACTCTTCCGGTGGTGCTCACATTGCCGCCAACCTCTACGCAGCGGGCGATCCGGAGCGGGTGTCTCAACAAACCGAGATCTTCCCTCCTGTCGCTGGCGTCATCTATTTGAGTGTGCCATTCTGGTACGATAGAACACGTCCAATACGGCAAAGAATCCTACAAAGTTACTATGGGTCTGACGCGGAGGATGTCTGGGGAGTAAGTTGGTTAAACACCTTCTCAACATTTCTCAACTCTGATCGCGATCTCGACAGCCCCGATCAGCACTAGGCCTATTGAAGGGCTTACCGGAGACTTCACCCGCTTTGTAGGTCATCTCGCCAATATGATCACATTGAGTTTGGTATTCAAGAGCCAACTGACCTCATGGCACTCGGCCAGAGATGCTCTAAACCTGCCAACCTATATCGGCACCGTCCAATGGGAAGTGTGAGTATCGACATAGCCTGTAGGTGTTGGTAAATATGTGACACTGATTTGCCCGACAGGCAGGAGGCATTCGACGCAGCGGTCGCGTTCTTCAATACCTACCGTGAACGCAGCAAGCCTTCGGGCACCAATGCGATATTTCACGTGTTGAAGGGACACAATCATCTAAGGTATGGATGACACTAGCTGCAAGAAGCTTGTGTTGGCAACCGATTGACGCGCTAAATAGCAATGTTCTATCCATCGGCTCGAGCGATACTGCGCAGGCTTCTATGCTACTAGAGTTTGTCTGTACATGCACCTCGACATCGCTGACACCTCAGCATGGAAGCGGTAAGACTTTTGGGCTCTGGGCTGGCTAGAAAACGTTGACTTATTTGAATAGTGCAGTTATCCGAAGCGAAAGCTAAATTATGATTGATCTGAGATACAAATATGTTCCTCGTGTCTATCTTTCGTCTCCAGAAGATATTGGAGTGCCTTATTGAGGATGGCTCTAAGCCGCCTGTGGCCCGCAAGAAAAGCTTGCGCATTCCTATAGAGTGATGATGAGGGAACAAGAGTTCAGGAAAGGTATTTGATGGCCATGCACATCTTCAGCTAGTGATGAGGCGAAGTTATGACCGTAGGGCCGACGCCCTACACATCTCAGTCCCACGCTTCTGATGGATATAGCAAGTTGTTTCAGGGGCCTACTTGAGTTCTATTGCCATCTCTATCGCTGTCATCAGAATCATAAAGTCCCTAAAGCTCTATTGAAGAGCCATTGTAACCTCGACCTCTAGAAACCAAAGGTACCAAGTTCAAATCTTGTTTCAGACATTCAAACCTTGTGAGATCATTTGTACTTTTTACGCACGCAAATGAGACACTTATTTTCTTTTCCTTTGTTTAGAATATTGAAAATCATTATCAAATTTCTGGTATGCTTCGTTGTGTACATGTATCATAGGAAAGCTTCGACGGATCATTCCCAACATAGGCGTACCCGGAGGTCAGTGTAGTGAATATCAAAGGTGTCTGAGTTCGCTGTAGTATTATAAATGCGACCAAAATTTGTTTTCTAGTCGCAATAATGCTCGGGCCTTGTGCGGATGTTACAAAGTCGCGGGCTGAGGCCTTCAAATGGGATACCGGAACGATCTGATCTTGAAGTCGGTCAAGTCTGCAAATTCCTCATTCTCAATGACCTCGTGGATGATTCCGTCTGAGGCAGTATTATCAGCACCAAGAGTTCGAAGCAAATTTCGGTTGGCATAACCTACTCTGAGAATCTAACTTGTCCCTCTGATCCCTTCGTCGATTCCAGAGCCAGTGAAGCGAGCCCATGGCAGCAACCAAGAAGATGCAAAGTATCAGGAAGGCTAACATAGTGTACTTAGCAGTCTAGACGAAAGGCGTAATCAGTCCTGAGACCACAGTCAGTCAGCCGATTGATGTTTGGCTCACATAGTAGTTGGGCGCATCGGATTCGCGATACGTCTGAGGTCCGATGATGTTGCCGACCGTATAACCGAGTTGGTACGAGGCTCCAAATGCCAACTTCTTGGTCGAGCCGCCAACTCCGGCCGTCATGAACGTGATGACGAACAGGACGCTGACAGGGACTGTTGGTAGAGTCAACAACGGCCTGCCTTGTGCTTGAAGACTGAGTAACGTACATTGCAGAGTCAGAATGTAACCACCGTAGCGCGCGGCGGCATGGGAGGGTGGAATCGCCAGCATCATGACTGTCCCGATGCACGAAAGTAGCAGCGTAGATATGCCGGCGATTGTCCGACTTGTGTATTTTGCGACCATCAGTGACACCAGACTGCCCGCAACGGCAGCGGCACCGGGCGCCATGCTCAGGAGGGTGGTCTGCTCGGCGGTGAAGCCAAATGCGGAGATAATTGTCGGTCCTGACCATCTTGTTAGCGTGAAACTATTGGCAACGCAAATGTACACGCTTTTGGGAGGTACTCACCGAAGACAGTGAGACCGCCATTAGGTAGTCCGGTGGAAACTAAGAAGAGAAAGATTAGGTAAAAGCGAGGGTCACAAAAGGCCTCAATCAACTGTGCCCTGTCGAATTTCCAGACTTCTGTGCCTGTCTTGTTATCTCGGCACCTCTCGAGTGCGATGCGCTTCTCGTCATCTGATAGCCATCTGGCATCTGTAGGCGATGCGGCAAGCAAAAACCAGAGGACAATACCAAGAAGGATGGTGACGCCGCCCTCGAAAAGAAACAACGCCTGCCATCGGAATGAAGGGGCCTGGTAGATGATCCAGGCACAGAATCCGCCAGCCATGTGGCCCCAACCTGAGCTCGTATACCAGATTGCGACTCGGGAAACTTGTTCCTTCTTGGAGTACCACGAACCGAGGATGTAGATGCTGACGGGTGCCGCGCACACTTCGATGGAACCAAGCAGGAACCTGGCGACCATGAGCCCTGCAAAGTTCTTGCAGGCGCCGTGGCAGACGACGATGATGCCCCACGCAATGATCATCACTGAGAAGAACTTGGCAAGGGGAATTCGCTGCATGGAGACCGTGACGGGGATTTCTCCGGCGAGGTATCCAAAGCTGATGCAGGTACAGTATCAGTACTTGAGAAGATCGTGACCCAGACAGTGGCGGAAATACCCGTACTAGACAATGGAGCCCAACCACGAGTACTGGCTGGCCGAAAGATGTGTATCTTGCTTGATGCCCATAATGTTGGCGTATGAAAGGCTGTTCTTATCCACCAACATGAGGACGTAGACGAATAAAAGTAGAGGCATGATGGTGAAATCAATCTTGCGCAGGACGCGCTTCGCTTCTGGCGAGTTTGGGTCGAATGGTACGTGGTTGGTTCTGCTCAACAAGGCTAAAGCTTTGTCTTTCTCGGCCGCTTCTGGGTCAGCGACGATTTTGGCAATGTTGGAGATCTGTCCAGCCACAACGGACGTTGCCTTCGGCCCAGCAAGGACATCAAGTTAGCAACGAATACCTGAAACATGATCATCTTTAACGGACCTCGAGACCCGAAACCGACTTCTTAATATCGGCGTTGTACGTGATAACTTCCATGGCGAATGGACCTCAGGGGTGAACAACTTGTAATCTAAAGCTTGCTACTGTCTTTGAAAACCTTGAACCTGCGAAGCGAGACAGCCTACTGCTTTTAGATATTAAGCTATGTCATTGTAGCGATGTGCAAAACAGACTTTATATCCTTGATATTGTTGGCATCTAGTGGACGACTCACTAGTGGCCAATCCCAGGTGGTCTTATCATCGATGAAGGATTGGATTTTCCTGCCTGGATATTGGACAATCACCTATGAAAATGCGCGTGTGTTCTTTTAGGAACCGTACACCTCCCATGGCTTCCCTCTTGCGAAGCGATTGCATGGAGATGCTAATCCCATAAGGGATGCTTTATCTCTACCGTTATCTCTGGTTAGGATCCGAGTGCGCGGGCCGAGGGGTACGGTCCGATGGATCGCCTTTGAGCGGGGAGCTTCGTATCTCTTGCTTGACTTTACTGATGTTCCGGCCCGAATCAGGACCAAGCCTCCGAGAGACATGCTAGCGAATTGTAACATTTTTTCTAATACCCTTTGTTATTAGATCATTGAATGGTAGTTGAGAGGAGCCTGATAATGGACATACTGCGCTAAAAGATATAGAAGCCAGCCTCCCAGTGAAGACGAACCCATCATTTCTCAACCAGTTCTCAGTATCCTGACATGACAACACTGTGAGTACACCACTCCAATGCGCATGGGAACTCCAGGCTAGAAGGGTTAAGGCCTTACCAGACAGGAAGTCAGCCAGCATAGCACAGAATCGAGCTGCTGGGTTGTGATTCACGGGGTCGCGTATGATGTTACAAATTTCCTGTCGCACCACCCTGGCGGCAAACATGTCATTCTGAAGCAGGCTGGAGGCGACGCGACTCCCGCGTTCGATGCTGTTCACTCACGAGACCTCCTTGAGAAGTATCTCAGGCCATCGTAAGCGTATTTCACCAAGGAAGCAGAATCAGACAGACCAGAGGACTGATGTATCGACCAAACACAGGCAAGTCGTCGGGAACATAGCAGGCTATGAGGAATCGCGTCTTGGAGACACACAAGGTGAGACTCCAGATCGACAACAACTCAGCCGAAAGCTCCTGGCGAGGATAGTTAGTGTTCCCGACTTCGAATCAGCCGCGGCCGAAGTTCTAGACCCAAAATCCTTTGCTTGTAAGTTCAAAGTCTCCACATGACGTGCTTCCACAGTTCTAATGCCAGGATTCTTCACTGTTCAGTTTTCAAGGCCGGTGCGAACTCTGAAATTACAGCTAGCTGGAACCAAAAGTCATGGGACGCCGTGAGGTTCCGCCCTAGGGTTCTTGTCCCGATTAGCCACGTTGAAACATCAACCACAATGTTTGGCTCGAAGTTCTCTGCCCCTTTCTACATCGCACCAGCCGGGGGCGGTAAATTTGCGCATCCCAGGGGTGAAATAATCTGGACAAGAGCAGCTGCCAAGCATGGGATCCTTCAATGGGTGTGCAACAACGCCGGCTGCTCCCAGAAGGAAATGGCAGATGCACGTGGCCCGGGTCAGATACTGTTCTGGCAGATATACGCCATGAAGGACTTGGATGTTACCAAACGCGAAATACAACAGGCGGTTGCGATGGGGTACAAGGGACTGGCACTTACCGTTGATGCGATTAGAATCGGCAAGCGTGAACGCGACATCCGTATTCATCTTCCGGTATGTATTGGTCAAAATGAACCTTTAAACTCATCACCTCGTGGAAGAAAGAAAAGGGAGACTGCTGACCCATGCTTTGTCTATAGAGTGATGGTGATAATACTGGGGTAACCACTGGCTCTGGCTCTATCTCAGCGACTCGCCCGTTAGTTTATCTCAAGGCCTTCTTTTAACTTTTGGTTCTGACGAGTCTAGGATGCTCCATGATCAATTCGATTTTGCTTCGGTAATAGATTGGCTTAGATCCATGACCGACCTACCAATCGCCATCAAGGGCGTACAATCCTGGGAAGATGCAGAGCTTTGCATGAAGCATGGGCTACACCCCTGGTTGTCAAACCACGGAGGCCGGCAGCTGGATGGTGCCCCGGCTGCAATTGAGACTCTGGTGGAGATTCGGAAGCACTGCCCGGAGGTATTCGTCCGATGCGAAGTTTTTGTAGATGGAGGGGTTACTAGAGGAACAGACATTATCAAAGCACTGGCACTTGGGGCTAAAGGGGTGGCAATTGGTCGAGGATTTCTCTACGCCTTGACTTTTGGAGAGGCTGGGGTGAGCAAGGCCATCGATATCCTCATGGACGAAGTTAGGACTGCGATGGCCCTTCTTGGCGTATCGTCTATTGACCAGCTTCAACCTTCTCACGTGAGTAAGCCTTTTTTTTAGATTGATGTCCACGATGACTACATGCTGATACTGTTTGTCTTAGGTGGACACTTCTGGATTGGCATATGCGGGAGCTGTAATACGAGCACGGTTGTAAAAACTGACTCACTGGACGTGAGATTCTGGTTTGTACCATGTAATTACTTCATCATACCAGGCTAGGCTGTGAAAGAAGTCCTCTCTCTTGATAGTCCGTAGACATTCACTGCAGGGTTTGAAACTTCCTCCATCAAAGGGTCATCGCCCCTGTGGATCCGCCACCGGTTGGTCGACTCTAGCGGTCCTGGGATCCCTTTGACCATCCAGCCCCATTTCCTCATGAATCCTTCTGACATCTCCCATCCTGATATATCCCAAGGCGGTGACCACGCAATGAGACCGCGCCTCTCCATCTCTTCATCGGGAAAACCCTCAAACAGACCGCCGATGCAGTCGGCCCACAGGTCATCCTCGTCGAACGTGCCGGTGGCCAGGATGAGGCGGTCGCGTGCTTCTGGACAGGGAAAACTGTCGATCCAGTCGGGATGAGGCACTGTTTGCTGAAGAATAGTAGGGATCAGCGATGGTGGGAGCAGTTCGGGCTTGGCGGGATAGGGAATGACATGGATCACCTCCTCATCGGAACCGCAGTCAAGTGGCGTGGTGAGGATGCCCGAGATCAAGGTGCGGTTGAGAGCTATAGCGCGGATGGCGTTGAACTGAAGGAGTGTAATAAGATGGTCTGGGCAAAGGGGAAAGGTGATCTTGAAGTTCTCCTTTATGTCTTTTCTTGGCAGCAAGGGGTCTCTCGCATTGTACAGGTGCTTCAAAAGGGATGCCGGGGCGGTGGAGACTGATTGCTCTTCATCGTTCCAATACTCCACCAGCAATTCAGATTTGACCAGTGCCCCGGAAGCGGCACTTGATGCTTCAAGGCTCTTTGCTAGAGCTTTGCGTTTTCCTTTCACCATGATTATTAGCTCTAGGCATCGGTGAGATAGCCCATAGAGATAGCGGATATTGTTCTCACGGTATGCTCTCGTATTGAGTCTTGTCTGAGCCCGTCTACGCGCTTTGGGGTCCTTAGTTCCGGTCCAGTCGTCCTCGGCTTTTATTGCCTGGATGATCTTAGCGAGCCGAACCGGTCAGAGGCTTTCAACAGCGTGGAAACGTACCTCAGCCAACTGTGGCATTGGCGCAAGCCGGATCCGTGGTACAGTAGCCATAGCCATAGTGTTTAGGACCTCGCTACGACTGCCGTTTCTGCGATTTTGATGATGAATTCGATGATGCAAGTTTCGATAACTGTATGCGCTCTGCTCACAGGAAAAAACGGAGGTGGAATTGACTTGCTCTGAATCCTATCTCGGGGTCGCAGTCAGACTTGAGTGGAGTAGAACTACGTTATTGGCTAGCTGTTGCAACATTCTAACTTGGGCAGGTCTAGCGAAATGCAAGCTGCTCACATTGTGGATCAGAATGCGCCGGGATCTTACTAGATGCTGAAAAGCAGTAGTGAGCCCTACCAGTCAATGTAGCTGGCTCACACGGATCCTCCTATTGGCACATCACTTCAATATGATCCACTCAGCGTGGTGTACTTGGGTTCAAACGAGGGTGTATGCAGATTGCTCACACGATGCTTGGGGCTCGGAGCAGCGTTCATCATGAAATGTGACATCGGCTTTAGGGGATGGGATCGGGCTCTCCTGGATCCCGAGATATCGGGCGAGATGAGATATAAAGAATATCACCAGCTCTTTTAACCAAATTCTCGGTGGGCTCAACAGCCATGCCGTGCAATCGTGAAAGAATTCAGAAAGGCACTTAATTCAATGTCCAGGAACGTAATCAGCTATCGAACAAGTCTCCATCAAGACAATCAACAATACTGAGAAATTCTGAATCATTATCTCATCAATATATATTCTTCCTGGGATATGACTTTTCACCCGGACTCCCTCCCGGATCTCACGGGGAAGGTATATATAGTGACAGGGGGGAACTCTGGAATGTATGTCCATCCCCGTCTCTTATCGCGAAGCCCAAGCCGCTGATTTCACAAATCAACAGTGGTTATCACACCGTAGCACACCTAGCCAAGCACGGAGCTCACGTTTACATGTGCTCCCGATCTTTAAAAAAGGGAGCCGAAGCTATCACCAGTATGAAGAAATTGCACCCGCCAAGCAATGTCGACCTCCTGGAAGTGGACCTAATGGATCTCACCAGTGTTGCCGCAGCTGCCAAGCACTTCCTCAGTCTCGAGAAATACCTCCACGGCCTTGTCAACAATGCCGGCATCATGGCAACACCATTCGGCATAACCAAGGATGGCCACGAGGCCCAATGGCAGACCAATTACCTGGCCCACTGGGTCTTAACAGAGCTCCTGTTGCCCTTGATGCGACATACTTCCAAAGGCCTTCCCGCAGGCAGCGTACGGATTGTCAACCTGACTTCCACGGGCCACTTAGGGGCGCCGAAGTGCGGTATCAATTTCGAAAACCCGGCACTAGAGGAGAGCAGCCCTTGGGCACGGTACGGGCAGAGTAAGCTCGCAAACATTCTACACACCAAGACCCTACACGAGAAGTACGGCCCCGCTTCTTCGAGTGCAGTCAGCGGTGAGGGCGAGATCTGGGTTTCTGCGGTACACCCAGGCCTAGTCTCGACCAACCTCTCCAAGCCGGCACAAGAGTCGGGCTCAGTAATGATCAATCTCTTATTAGCTCTGCGCGGCTTTGGGTTAATGTGGTCTGCCGATAGGGGCTCATGGAACAGTCTGTTCTGTGCCGCGAGCCAGGACATGAAGGTGGAGCAATGTGGCAAATATCTCGAGATTTTCAGGCGATTTGGCGAACCTTGGTGGCAGAGCGGTCCATCCAAGGACGACATGCTCGCCAAGACACTGGACGAGTGGACCAGAGATGCCATGAAGGAGGAAGGATGGCTCCAGTAAAAAGGCGTTGACACCTCACGGGCCCTCGCTCCCATGCTGTTGTGCTGATGGTTCATTGTATCAAGTCTTTCCATAATATTGTTTGATTTTCTGTATTCGCATATCATTCCGCAGCACCCTACAGTCCTTGCTCGGTTCAAGGCGTCTACCAAGAAAGCGGCATACGATCAAACTTAATACGTGAAGCCGGCTCCAGGAAGTGGACTGTAACTTGTGACTGCTTAGCCAGCTCATCTTAAACGCGAGAGGTCGTCCACAGAATATCCATATTCATCGCCATTTCCTGCTCCTTTTTCTCAACTAGTCTACTTCATCTCGACAAATTGCCAGCTCCTGATCTATGGCCGGCTAGGATACGTATCACCAGCCAAAGGCCTCCTCGAAATACTCCACACAGTCACCATACTCGAGCATGGCCTTATGCGTAGCATCTCGTGTCGCGTCCGCGAGCCCAGCAGGACCACACACCATTACGGCGACCCTGCTTTCACACTCATGGGCATTCTTGGCCGCCTTGGATATGATCTGTGCGACATCAGGCCTGCCGCGAGCGATGGAGACTCCCCTGCGCCCGACAGACTTGCTAATAGCCTTGCTGTCCTTCCCGGCCGATCCGACCGACTTCTCCTCCGATGGCTGGGATATGGCCTCGGATGATGTTGATGCCGACCCTGACTGGAGTACCTCCGTCGAGTGGAAGACGGGACTGATATCGTCTCTGATGAGAGCCTTCGCGAACTCCTTATCCGCCACATTTTGTATGAACCTGGTGCTTCTGTGTGCCCATACGACGGAGATGTGTCTAGTCTGTGTCTTGATCTTTCCATCTGACGACCGCTGTGAGCGGCGCATGTAGTCCAGGACGTATGGGGCGGTAGCAGCAATGCCTGAGCCACCAGCGATCAAGACAAGTTCTTCGTAGGCATGCAGAGGCTCAGCCATTCCGTAAGGTCCTTCAAGAAGGATCTGCGTGGCGATGGTAGGCTCCGATGACTTGAGGCAATCGTCCTTGAGCTTCTTCGTCCAGCCGTCACATGGTGTGATCCAGAAGATGAGTTGGGTCTCGCCTGAATTTTGAGATGCGGCAGTGACAGAAGACCGGGGAGACTGGGCACTGCTGCCGATATCTGCCTCTGACTTGGCCGCGGAAGCCTCTTGCTGAGTCACGATGGGCTCTGAGGCGATTCCAGGCTTGTTCCAGAAGCCTAGAGTAAATGGATGGTTTTCCCAGCCCCTCCAGCGGAACGGCTGATAGAGAAAGTAGTGCTGTCCCGGGCCAGGGGTAAGATGAGGCGTTCCTGGAGTGGCGACTATGGTCAAGACACCGGTTTGCCTGTCGTACTCGACCGTTGCCTTTGTTGTGTGCAGCGTTTTACCGCGCCGTAGGCTCACGTAGATGTTGCAATAGACTTGTCGTACGAGCCTCAGGAGTCGATCAAAGACCCAGATGGCTACCAGCGGCCACAGGTAGGGGTCGTATTCTTTTGTGTCGAAAACCCAGGTATGACTAATATTCCATCAGTGCTTCAACCCTTCCACCTGGATGCGAGCAGATGACTCACTAGAACAGACCAACGATGGTCACCACCGAGAAGACAATATGGATGATAAGGAAGGTCTCGTAGCACTTTTGTCTGAACCACATTGATGAGAAGAAGCAAAGAAGGCTCAACGTGATAGTTGCCTGGTCCCAATTAGCATGTGCCAACATCGGTGGTTGATACAAGTAGATGTACTCACAACCACACCCATGTACCACCAGGGCTCTTTCCAAACATAGTCGAGATAATCGTCCCCTGAGCAGCAGATGTTAAATCGAGAGTTGGATCTCAAAGAGGCAGGGTTACGACTTACAACCACCCTCTACCCAGTAAAATACAGTGTAGGCGACTGAATGAACAATAGCTTGAACTGTAGCAATCCTTGCGACATGTCGATGGAAGACGTTGAACGTTGCAAATTGCCATCCAGTTGCCCACAGAAAGATGTTATTCCTTCCACTAAAAATCCAAAGAATGGGCAGGTTTGCGTAAGACATGATGCCAGTCCGATCGGCGATATATCTCCAGACTTGCGGGGCAATCTCGTTGTAGCTACAGAGAATTGTGGAATCAGTCATAACAGTCATCAGAGGCTGAGAAAAGAGCATTGAGAGATTGGCGATGCTTACTAGGTATTCCCCACGAAGACCTGGTAGTTCACACAGCCCAGAACGATGCTGATGATCCAAAAAGCGGCAACTATGAAACCTTCCATGCGAGTAGGAACAGAGCACCACAGAAGGGGTTGTCGACGATAGGGAGCGAGCACGCTGGGAATGACCAGATGTTTCTGGACCCAAAAGCGTGCGGCGTGCAAAGATCGGGATATGCCAGAGGACTTTCGTCGCGACACAGCAGGACTTCCTTCAATATCGGAAGAAAATACCTGCCTCGCCATCAGTGACTCGTAGCCGTGAATGAGCATCCCGACCAAGAGAATGGTGCCCCAAAACCCATACGAGGCCCATCTGCCACGCAGCTCCGTTAGTATAAGTCCACACAGCTTTATTCCGCAACAGGTCATGTACTTACCCATAGAGTTTGTGAAGGCCCTGTTCCCAGTACCAGACTCTCTGGAGCAGTGTCAGCAGGAAGAGGTCGCCAGGCTGGGGCTAGCTCGCAGGACAGAACGCACAATAGTCTTGGCAGTCATCTTGTACCAGTCCTCAGTGATCAAGATTGGCTCTGTCATGTTCACCCCTTTGGTTTCTGGCTTGGATACCACCCTCATCTTGCTGATCTTGTCCTGTGTGACATTCTCCGCAACCTTCGACAGAGGCATGAACGGAATCTTGCCCCACTTCATACAGTAGTCCTCCATGAACATAGCGCCTGGGTCGACATCTTCTGGCAAGCAGAGTGCCCTGATGTTTGCATAAATGCTTGCTACTTTGAGCGGGTTTTGGCAGGCCGACTCATAATACTGTCCGTAGCCATGCCCAACAAAGTTGACGGTGCCACAAGCGCTGAGAATAGCCTCAGCACACTTTTGGCTGGGTGGGGTATCGTAATCCGCATAGACTGGACTGAGGAGCAAGCTCGCCAATATGGCAAACCTGCCAGCCCCAAGGGCTTTGAGATTCTTATTTCGCATGGTGAGATGGGATAAGTCTGAAGTAACTGGCCCAGAGGATAAAGTACCACTCCGTCGTAGCGAAGCAAGTTGATCCACCTACATAAATGGAAACCATGCGACTGGCGAGGGTTACACTGGTGATATACCTGCACGAACCAGCAGCGAATTCCTGATTACTCCTCACACGGCTCCTCGGTTCCCGCCTCACAGGGACGATCACATTCCATGGCTCCATGGACCCGGGCTGCCCCTATGTGCTCCACTTGCATCGGCTAAAGAGATGAAGAAACAGAATACTACCAGGCCATCGTATGCAGGTCACGCGAGGCGGGCTCTGCTACGGGGTTTGTTCCGGCATCAGGAAAGGGAAAAGATCGCCAAGGTGGTCCAATTAGGCGTAAGGATCAAATCTAATCAGATAAAATTTAGGTTATCAGATTAGATTAGATCCACTCATCCCAAACACATCCAACGGGTTTTCTCAGAAGTGCCGACGTCGGAGAGAACCGAAGGGGCGTAGGGCGGCCTCGTCTCGCATCCCCCCATGGAGACAAGAGTTTTTGCCTAGCCATGGACCCCACGCTCGGACTTGACGTGGCGTTCTGGTCTCAGGGTTCGTACATTTTAGCGACGAGAGTGCGCGATATTTGTGACGCCATCGTGCCAGTGATGCATTCAGGGCTTCCCAAGACAGCTAGAGACTTGACCATGTCGGGCATCTCATGGAACGAAGGGTCCGACGGTGCCGTTGAGATCATGTTATGCTAGTGAGCTAGAGGTGCTTTGCCGAGAAAACTCTTTGTGCTAGCCTCCCATTCCTCCCGACCAACGTCCGACCCCGCGACGCTACTGGCAGGCGTTTGAGACTTGTGTTAAGCTTTTCAGGCCAAGCCGGGAAGGGCAGATGCTCCCACGATGCCGTATTTCATCGCCTTGGAACCGAGTCAGCGGGAACAACCCTCCTCGTAGCTGAACTTGCACAAAGAGTGTGATGTACGGTTTACTTGTGGTGAGGTTGGGAAGACAAAGCTGGGGTCTTGGCATGAAATCTCTTTCCTGTCGATCTATCCACTTCACGAGTACCCGAGGCAGTTTGAACGTCCTTGGCGTCTAGGTGGTGATGTTCTTCTACTGCCGGCTCCCTGGTCACGGTCCAATGGTTCCGCAGCTCATGGGCGCAGATCAGAGGCCAAACCTGCACATCATTACTGCCTTTGGAATGGATCCTATCTCAGCACAGCACCCAGGATCCGTATTCATGGTCCTGAATACTACAGACCATTGTTTAGTTGAACTACTGTGCATCATCATCCTATCCATCAATGATCTCGGCTCTTTAACCCTACGAGGTTTGTGGGTGGTGCCTTGAATTGTCTTCTCGGGACAGTGAACCAATCGAATGGTTCGCGAACAATACGGGACATCCACTTGGTAGCACCAGTTGACTCAACGGCTGTAAAGGGGGGAGGGGGGGGGGGGGGGGGGTTCCGCACATTTCCGCAAAATGCCCCT